>NW_020799103.1:4770208-4990903 GCF_003259725.1 Athene cunicularia
AGTTGTTGGGGGGGGGGGTATTTTGGCAGAAAGAACTATTATAAGAAAAAAAACAATGCAATTTAAAGCAGATGTATTATCTGGTACCAAGTACAGACCATTGCCAAGAATAACAAATCCAGAAATAATGAATAAGCTGCTTAAGTTATCGAAATGCAACTAAATAGTTGGGGAAAAAAAGGAATAGGCTTTGATTCTACTCTGGTTTACTTTGTTTAAATAGATTGATCTGTCAGTATCAGTTCTGTTATTATAAGGCATAAGCAATTCAAACAGATGAGACCCTTTCTTACTAGGGACTCTCATCTCCACAATTAAACTAAACCTCGGGGAACTGATACATATTGACAGAGGAGAACCAGGTCTCTACTTTGAGTAGGCTGTGCACTGTGTAATTCCAAACTCTGTTTGCAGAGGTAAGACCCGCAAAAATAATCATTTATATAAATCTGATATGTACATTTTTCATGTATGCACCAGACTTGTCAAGGCTCACACTTTGAGCATGAGGCTAACACACTTGGTATCAGCATCATACCATCTCTACACCTCACATGAGATTACATATTCTGGTATAAAGAGAGACCTGCCTGGTCACCTGCTTGCTTATGTCACCAAAGCAAAAACTTCATTCTTACTATCTCTTCCATTGTTGCCAGCTGTCAAGAATGGCAATATTTTCCCAGGGTTATGAGGGAAATGGAAAGCATTTTCTCACAAGTGACAATGAAAGAAGATAACAAACCTTCTTTGACTATTACAAATAAAAAGGAGATTCAAAGCATAGGTAAATGTTCTGAAAGAAAGAGAAAAGCAAAACAGAAATTGAGGATTATAATCATACTTCCAAGTTCACTGACAAATTCCTAAATTGATTAGCATCATTTCTTTTCTAGCTTCAACTTATAGTGGACTTTCTGACTTTGTAGATAAAGTTTCACCCAGAAAACATTAGAAACTTTGAACTCAATTAAAATTGATGTTTTGGCAGAAGAACTGAACAACACCTCTAGCATAAAAAAAAAAAGAGAAGAAATTTCAAGACATGCATGACAGGAAAAAAACATCAGTTTGACATTGTAGTTCAGCCACTGCTACTCCAAAATATTATCCTGGCTAAATAAACATGCTTTTTTTGTTGTTGGTTTTATTTGGGTTTGTTTTTTTTTTTAAAAAAAAAAAACACCCTATCCACATGCTCCAGGTCTTTTTTGCTTTTCTTTCAGATAACCCTATTTTTTCAATAGATACCCCCAAATTTCCTGATTCAATTGAATTAATCACCCAATCATTGTTTGTAAGCTGAACACCTTAGTTTCCCCAATAAAGAGATCCAGATTTTGTGGATGACTGCCACTCAAAAAAAAAAAAAAAAACCCCAAAAAAAACCCCAAAACACACAGAGATGTAAACAAAAAACCCACCTTAAATTACCCAACTGTGCTGCTGCTCCTCCCCCAACAGCATCTCACAGAACATACACACTGGATCAGCTGATCTGTGTTGGGGGAATGAAAGATAATGGCCATAGGAAAACAATGTAATGCAAGTCCTGATGTAACCCAAACAATAATTCTACTGCACAGGCTATAACAATGACAGCTAACAACACAAATATTGCTTTATACATGCTTGTGAACTTTGATGAGTACATGGAATTGCTATTATGTGAATTCCTTCAAGAATAAAAATAAGAGCATCTAGGCTCTACACAAGAGCACTTTAGTTAATGTTTTCTCTTTTCCATAGGACAGGACAGTGAATGTTAAGATCGTTAGAGGACATTCAGGTTAGGAAGCTGGATATAGAAGAGATCTTTTGTTGTGCGACATGAGGATCTAACAGAAGTTTGCAAAATGTAAATATAAAATAAAGGCACATAAGCTTCTTTTGGAAAGTCCCAGGTGCCCACAAATAGTTTGGCTCCAAAGGCAGGGAAATTTTAATTATACACTAGTTTCTTCCATCCACCTCTTTACCTGTCTGTGTGCATACATACAGACATTTAACGTTACAAGTGTGGATGCCCATATATTTTACTGGATATCTGAGTATTTCTGCATTGTTTGTGTATGCTTTGTGTTTATACATATGTACATATATATAACCTTTGATTTAGAACACCTTGTAGTAAGTTAGTGTGAATCTTGTCATTCTCGAATCTGTAATTAAGTTGCTATTTTAATCATATCTTAAGAAATCACTTTGTTAATCTTTAATTTAAATCATGAAGTGCTGCTAAAATTCAACCTTAAACTAACTCACACCCTTAATAAATGTTAAATTCTTATTAAATCATAACTATGTGAAATACTTTAATCCGTGACACTACTAAAAAGAGGATACCGTTGGCTTCACATGCTAACAAAACTGGCTTTATATCTGTCCTCCCTTTGACCTTTATAACAAGACAAGCGCCACTAATGGTAATGAAACCCCTTACCCTCAACTGACAGAAGAAACATTTACAAATGGCAAATTTTAATAGGTTGCAAACTGATCAAAAAGCTACTGAGATACCAGCTCCATCAGTGTGGACTTTCTAAATCACATTAAACCAACAATACATGAAATGTAAGTTTTTCAAGCAGCTTCACTGACACAAATGGAATGTGTATAAATACATGATGTCATGATGCATTTGTGAACAGTTTATTCTGCAAAAATGAAGATCCAAGAGCAGTAATTTTTTTAATTGTGATTTTATTATGCACAAAGATTAGACTGAGATTTGTATTTCTTCCTAAAGAAAAAGAGCATGAACCTGAGAACATCTGTAATTTATAAGCCAGTTTAAGAGGCTAAAAGTACTTCTGTCATATGCATCATACCTTGTATTTCAATTTCTGCATTAATTTGCCAGAATAAAACCTTATTTGCTGTAATTAATTTTATATTTAATATACTTAAAGCCAGAAATATTTATGAAAATATTTTTCAATATTCTTGGCATTCTAATGTCCAAGTTTTCAGCTAGTATAATTTGTCTTAAGAAATCAATGAATCATGACTATTTACACCTGCCAAAATTCATCCATTTCTCATTCTTTATGGAAACCACAAAACCTGACAAAGCAGGGGGGTTTTATCCTATAAAGTATAAGAGCATACAAAATTAGTTTGCATGTGAAATTTCTTAACATTTCCCAGCAATTTTTTCCTAAGATGTTTAGGGTTCTGTAGTCAAAAAGCATTGTAAAAAAAAGAGGTATACTCTAAAGATATCCAGACATGGGCTGTAATCCAAATAAAACATCCAAAACTAAATACTTACAACTGAACTACTTATATATAGAAACAGCAAACATGCTCCAGAAATTTTTATTCTCCTATATTTACAGAAGTCATAAATCCCAGTTTACTAGAAGTCTGATCATAGGAAATATGACTTAGATAATCCTACAAGAGATATGCAACATAACATTTGCCATCTAAGAGATATCAGGGCTAGGAACATTACCACATGTGGATTTATTAAGAATATGTTTAGGAACATCAAGTTAAAAGAATTAAAATATATTAATAATAAATGGGTCACTGATCCATTTGTAGCTAAGCTTTTATGTGAATAACTGAAGAGAAAATAAAAGTAACAAACAACAAACTGAGTAACTGTAGTGATACTGTTTCCTGACTTGTAGGAGCAATAGTGCGCTTGCGTTAAAAATATCATTAAGAGGGAGAATCTCACCAAATTCACATGAACAGGAGAATAAAAGAAACAAGGGGGACCTAAAGCAGTTAAACACCTGAACAGAAAAGTATTGAAACATAAGAACATTCATTGAAGTATGAAAATGTAAACCAACTTTCTGGAAAAGTTGTACATATCTTCAACAGATGAGGAAACGAAAGCAAGAGCAAACAAGTGGCTAGTCTCTGTGATATTCCAGGCAGAGGGAGAGAAGTCGATTTCAAACATAGTTTGATTTGGGAATTGGTAAAGGAGCCATTCCCCATGAATGCAAACAGAAAACCTCACTATAGAGCTCCCCTACAACTTCAGGTGAAATACTACATTCTGGTCTGAGCATGGAATTTACACACATGAAGGTGGTCAAATGAAGTACTGAGGGTGAAACAGGTGGAAAAGAAAAAAGAGAGGAAGCCTCTATACTGCTATAAACTAAAATTTTGCTATAGTGTCCAAATGAAAAAACAGAAGCCAGTTGTGATATTCAACCTACTTAGAAATGCTGCCATCAGCTACTCTTTAAAATATACTTGGAGATACAGAGTATCACTGATGTTTAAGAGACACACTACAGAGGAACACACTACAAGACACTACAGAGGTAGTCTTATGAGAAAAGTTGGAATAAAATTTGCTGTCCACCATCTAGTTTTATGTGTTCATTTTTGTAATTCAGCTACTGTAGTATAGTGATCTGTTTCACTTGAGCATATCTACACAGGGATAAACAATCTGCAATCTCATGAAGGTTTTTAATCTCTTATTTTTAGCATCAAAGACTTTGACTCAACATGAGCAGAAAGGCTTTAAAATACTTGTCCTTCATCACAAAAGTATTTGCAGCTCCAGAGTTATACTTTATTTAGCCCACCATATTGATATTAATTTTCAGTGCTGCAAGTTGG
Organism: Athene cunicularia; assembly: GCF_003259725.1. Taxonomy (NCBI): domain Eukaryota; kingdom Metazoa; phylum Chordata; class Aves; order Strigiformes; family Strigidae; genus Athene; species Athene cunicularia. Next base: position 4,774,808 of record NW_020799103.1, read on the forward strand.
AATGTCAGTGTACATTAACACCTGATCTATAAAGGGAATGCTGAGATCTCACTGGAAGTATTAGTCACCGTGCCCTGGGAATGCAGGGTGTTTGTGTTTGTGTTCTTGGCTCAAATGTCTGAGCTAGACATGCCTCGACTCTTAATGAAACATACACACCATCAGATTCATTATCCAGAAACACTTCAGGATTAGAAACTTTCTCCAACTTATTTAGCTATTATTAACCTCCATGATACATTATGTTCGAGGAGCAAGAGTTCAGACCATTCTAACAAACACATAATTCTTTAGAGCATGTATCTTCTACCTATAGGCAAGCAACCTGTTTCTCCCTTTTTAGCTTTTTTTTTTTTTTTTCCCCTCTTAAGGAAATCCTTTAGATATTTTTGCTTTCAACAGCTAAGAAGATATTTTAGCCCAAGATTTGCACCATCACTAAACTGGCAGTTAATTGGAGATCTTATTCAGAAATCAGTCTTTTTTTTTTTTTCTTTTTTTTTTTAAGGTTCATAATTACAACATATAACAAGGTGATTTCTCAGTCTTATTGATAGCGATCTGGCTACTCCAGCGGGCATTTTTACCAATCCTGCTTCTAGGTACAGCCCTAGAAAGTACTTCATTGCATCAACTACTCTCTCATATGTTGTCACCCACCAGCTGCTTGGACCTCTCCACTGCAATACAATAATTTGAGCTACACACAGTTTCCCTTTTTATCGCCTATTCCTCTTTTACAACTTTACATCCAAACCACTCAAAGGTTCTTTGTCTTTATTTTACAGTGAAAGCTTTTACTTTTCTTGGGAAGTCCCTCCACAGACCACAATTCTTTGTAAATTCTGGAGGTCTAACTATAATAGTGTGCCCATTTTGTGTCCCCAGCCCTTTTTTGTTGTTGTTCTGTTGAAGCAGTGGTCAAGCACCACCTCCTCTACTTCAGAGAGAAGCTTTGGTGAGATGGAAGAAAAAAATTAGAGCTGGTACAGTTAGCTTGTCACTAACCTTTTAAGCAAAAGGAATGTTTGTACTTATCTGCAGATGTTATTATATATTATTAATTGCACAAGAAGTTGCCATAGACTTACACATGATCATAATGAAAACTAGGGAGAAAGGGGAAAGAAACACAGTGTAATTAAAGGCAAGGGACAGAAAAGATATAACATCAGATACAGTTTCCATGGAAATAAAACCTATGAAACCTTTTCTTTAGTGTTTTCTAACAATTCTTTCTACTTAGACACCTGAACCAGGACTTCAGGTACTATACAATTAAAGCATCTGTGCAAATTTTTACCCTCTCAAAATACATTCTATTATATCATGCAGACATTCTGACCATGAAATTTAAGACAGCTTCCCAAATGCAAAGCATCTACACATTCTATAAGCTCTTTAACATCAGGAGGTTTTGGAAATTATCAGGGGGAAAAAAAAGTGAACTTTCAGGAGAAAATAAAGAAAATTTAAAGTTGCCATAAATGTACTTGCAATATTATGTTGCAAAAAGGTACAAAACTCTAGGTATCCACTACCAGCTAAAAATGGAGATGCGTAACAGACCAGGAAAAATGCCCCTGAAACAATAAACTGTTATATGAACATTCAGTCTCAATCAGCATCCTGTTTGATGATATAATCTACATCTGTTGCTTGTTGAACACGCACTTTGTTGGAATGTAAAAAAGCCCCAGGTACTGTTAGAAGAGCCCTTGTGTTTCATTACCTCATTTGATATGCTGGAGGTTTTAGCCATCTCCATGCTCTCCAGGTGCTAAGGAAAAGTTGCATAACAGTCCTAGAAAAACACAAACACACATCCTAAATTATTAAATCTCACTTTAATCATGCTAAGTCAACACACAGAGAAAAATATTTCACTTTCATTTAGTTAGTCTGGAGCATATTACATATCAATTCCTAGAAATTAGCTCTCGAGTTCGTATTAAGACTCCCGGTAGTTGCAAGTTTAAATATGCAATTCCCTACCCACAACAGCACAAACTTAACATTCTCTCTTTTTGGCTTAAGTGACACTGCAATTATATATACACATACACACACACAGCCCCACCCATTTAATAAACAGTACAATTTTTACAAATTCAGGTGCACATACGCAATTCTTTATCATACGAGTAACCTTAAAAGCATTAAGCTTCTCTCACTTTACACCTGCATTAGTATTCTGTGTGAAACGATGGAATCGCAGTCTCACTGTTGAACCAGATTCAAAAGCTCAGACTCCAACAGGTAAGAGAAGCAAAATAAAGAAAATACTCATTTGTTTTGCAACTAGCTTAAAGTATCTTGAGATTTCTATTTCTTTTAGGATATATTGCTCTTTCCATTATCCAAGTTTCACAGTTTAATGCAGATAGTTTTCAGAAATAAAAAAAAACAACAAAACAAAACAAAAACCCCAACCATAAAACAGAACTCAGGGAGTATAAAGAATTGTAGGCCTCAATTTACAGCATTCTGAAATAAGCATATATATTTTCACCTTCAGCATACAACTTAGAGAGGAGTGAAAGAAATCAATCTTTCAATGATTAATTTGACATTAATACATTACATGGGATTACTTATAAGATATGAGACCTATATTTTCCTTACTGACAGTTTTAGGTGGATTTCAGTCTGTATTACAAGCTACAGAGATCTTGGTTTGGAGTCACCAAAAGCCTTGCATTGCAGAATTTTCCCCGAGTATTTGCCAATATTTGGTACTTTGGATGTCTACAATTAAATCTCTGCAGCTTCAAAGCAGTTTTAGTTCCTCACCCCTTGGTTCCCAGACTAACACACGCCCGCACTAAAAACTCTCCAAAATGGTCTCTGCTCTACTTATGAAGAATATCTTACACAGCATTCAAAGTAAAAAAATATTTTCTGTTGATGTCATAGAAGTGCTAAGAATTCAACCTGTTACAGAATTTCTTATATACAAAGTCACGATGATGTCTCTGTCTTTTTCAACATATTGCCTATACATCTGTCGGCCTTCTGTATAGTAAGTCAACTTAGGGAAAGCAGGCAATATCTGGTCAGTGACCAAACTCTGAGTAATTTTATAAGTCTTCAGAGAAGAATCCATATAATAGTTTTTCATTTGTAAAGAAAATGCATTTACAGAAAATGAGACCTGCATCAACCTACATATTCTCTGGACTGTGAAGCGTAATGAGACAGACCTACAAATTCTTGAATCAAGATAAGAACAGACAAGTTACCAAAAAAAAAAAAAAAAAAAAAAAAAGAAGAAGAAGAAACATAAATTAAGGGACAGTTGGCTGGACTATTCAGGAAGGCTTTAAAGCGGCAATGTAGAGGGAAAGGTGCAGACATACACAACAGAAATACATTTAGAACTATATCTTGGTGGTTATATTACATATATCCATGGAAGAAATATAGGATATATAGGATACATCATTCACATTCGCATGCACATGTCATAAAATAATTGCTTCTTTATTAAATTGAACCCTCGTGGGAAAGACTTTTCCGATTCAAATAGAATTAATCTTTACACACTTTTTTAAAGAACAAATGAATGCGCAAAATGAAAAGCAACGTGGGCCTTATGTATGTTTCTCACTTCTCGACAGGTTCAAAATAAATGGAGGCTTGGATATTCTAGGGTCAACAGCCTGACAGATAAACTAGAAGTAGAATGTTAATTGGTGTTTAATTTGCTTTTATGGTAAAGAACAGAATTATTGTTCCTATCCATCTAAAGTGTATGGTGGGAGGGAATCCAGTATTATAAAAAAGTCTGTTTAAGGGATGCTTTGGGTATATTAGGATGTCCAAAGTAAGTAAATCCTTAATTCAAGCATCACTGTGTTTAATTTATTTTTCATAGCAAAATTTTGCATATATTGATTTATTAATAGTTACAGAATAATCTTCAAAATACATCCTGCTTTTTATTGTTTTTAACACACAAGCACCATGTGCTTGGGTCCTTTCCAAGAACGTGACCTGTAAATTACTAGCTTTTCTCCTCAACTACCACTGCAGAAATTGCTTTGTGCCTTAAGTGAGGGGAGAATGAGAACAGAGAAGAATAAAAGGTGCAGATGGACACTCCCTCACCGCAAAAAATTTTGCACAAATGAGCAGATTTGAAAAGAATGTTGAGTACATCTGTATCTCTTCTTGAAGGCTAGATGAACAACATGGAACAGCAGTAAACAATTGGAAAATTATTAGCTAAAGGACATACACAGAGTACCGCAATCTTTGGCATGATTACAATTTCTATGAGATTTCATTTTTTATGACAAGTGACAGAAGAGAGTTTTGTAAAACCTCTATTAAGAGACTGCTGCTTTTGAAAAGCTTGTGGACTTCCGTATTTTAAAACAAAATGATCAGAGACAGAAGTCTGTAAACCAGACACTTTTGAGATCCATAATTAGAGCTAGAAAGAATAACAAGCCTGAGATCCAACAGGGCTAAAACAAATGTGTAAAAAGATAACATAATAATGATAGTTAGGGGAACTGGCACTGGCATTTTCCCCACACACACACATTTTATGTTTCATCTGGATTTGGAATACTCCTCTGAAAACAGATAGTACACAGTAGTGTGTTATTATAAAAGACCTTTTGGAAGCAACTATTACTTCACTTACTTTCGTAATGCAGTCCTTACATTTCTGTAATGGTAAGAAATCACCAAAGCAATCAACTGATTCTGCTGAAGTAATCGCCAGGGCAAAACTTCTGTGAAAATACAGTAATTGTCAGAATCTTGTGGTATATGCTTTCAGTCGTACACTTTATTCCAGAAGTATGCAGTATATGCTTCCAAAAGTTCATAAGAGACCTGCAAATATAATTCCAGGGCCTTAACTAAAGCTGAGGTTGCCATTAAAAAAAACCAAAACCAAAACACCAAAAAAAACCCAAAAAACAGAAGGAAGGATTGACATCTACATAGAAATATATGTGGGTTTATTATATACAGAAAACTAGAAAGATGTAGAAGATGCAGCACTCTGACTACAGGCTGTATTGGTCTGTCTGTTAGGGCTACTATTAAAAGATAAACAGTGCAAGCACATCTAAAGAAAGTGGAAAAGTTTTGAAGCAAAAGTCGCTGAACTGGAGAGATGAAAGGCATAGCAAAGAGAAAGGGATAGATTAAATCTGTATTATATTGCTCTCAAATGAACACTAAATACAGAAAAGGCATTCATGAAAGCTCAGGAATTCTCTAACAACAATATTTCCAAAAACTTTAGAAAATTAGTACAAATGTGTGTATTAAAAATAAATACACTGTTTTGAATTATTACTGTTTCCTTTCCTACACTAACATTACCAGAGAATACCTACCAAATAAGATGTTATCTCAGACGTAAATGTGTTACATCACGCACTGAATGGGTCAACAAAGCATTAAAAGAGTTAAAAGCGGGGAAAAAATAATCGTGAAGATTTAATAGATAAACAAGAAGTGTTGAATAATATGTCTGTTAGGGTGTTAGGATGACACTGATCATGGACAAAAAAGAACATTTCAAGTGTAGTATAGTTACTTCCTATTAGTGAGAGTTTATGGAAATGGATCTTGACTACTAATGTTTGTTAGATATTGATCTCCAGTAATTTCATTATTATCTACTAGAATAACAAACATTATTTTTAACATTGTGTTTAAGTAGAGAGATCTCGGATCTTAAAGCACAATTCATGCTAAATGGGTATACATCTGCAAAAGTACATTCTTGTGTATGTGGTCTTCAGTATTTTTATTGATGCCTTGGGGAAAAAAAAAAAAACAACAACAAAATCAGAAGTGATAAAGCCCAAAAGTGAAACAAAGTTTTGGGAAGCTGTTAATAGAGGACCAAAAAAAAAAAAAAAAAAAAAAAAAAAAAAGCTTTGATACAGCTAGAGAATTTTAATCAGGTAATTATTGGGGATGCAACACCTGAAAAAGTTTGGGGTAATAATTTGTTAATATTAACTACAACATACAGCTGTGATAAAAAGCACAAGAGCCAAGATACCTAAACTGGAACTGTGGATGAGGGGAAAGCTAATATCTGATGACAGCTGTAGGAATACAGTCAAAAAGATCATGTCCTGCCTTAGTATTCCAATAAGAGAAAGCTGCTGAGGAATGAGATTTGGAGAAGAGCCACAAGACCGATTAGAAGGTTGGTAAACATCCCTTAGAGAGGGGTTCCAGGATTTAAATCTATTTATCTTAGCAAAGAAAAGGTTAAGAGGTGATTTGATCTAAAGTGTTAAGTAGCTACATGGGGATTAGTAATGTAATAAAAGGGAGTTCTTCAATCTCTTTTAACAAGCACCAGTAACTGGAACATGGATCTAGATAAATATAGAATTGACACTTTTAACCATTAGAATAGCTAACTGTGAAAAAACTCCAAAGACAATGGAGAATTCTCTAATTACTGGAAATATTTCAACAGAAACATTAATTAGTATACATACCTCTAGCTTACTCTGGAATGGGATAAAACAATTCTGAGACAATAGAGAAGAGACTGCCACCTAGCTTTATTGCTGTTTATAAATCCTCTGAGGCAATCACTTAATTGTTCCTTAAGATTTTTCTATTTTCACCCACCAGAGTCACTACAGCACGTTGCTATTCATTGTATTTGCCCTCCAATAGCATTTCAGTGTTATTCAGTTTATCTCAGAAATTCCATCTGATGAATATACACACAAACACATTCATTTTACAGCAAGAATCAAAGAAAACCAAAAAGCTTCCTTTTCCACAAAGAAAATTTAAGCTTACACAGAAAAAAGACTGACTCAAATCTTTTCTCCGTGTCTCAAATCATTCATTGCAAGATATTTTTATGAAAGCTGCAAACAAATTCAACAACGGTGCTTTATAAAATAAAACAAAAAAAAACAAAATACACTTCTATAGTAAACAAAAAGCAAATAATAATTGCATCTAACTTGAGTATAAGTGAACTTCAGGGTGATTGCTTGGTGTCTTCAAAAGAAAGGGAAAATAAATCCTTTCTCTTGAACCATGAAGAGTTGAAATGCATGCTCACCACAAAAAGATCGCTTATTCACATCTCCATTCCTCTTGCCAAGATCATGCATCTTCTGTGATATGAGGAACTCGCACAAAGGCAGGATTCACTAAACTGTACGCACCTCCCTCGTCCAGACTTTTTCCCTGTACAACGCAAGAACAGTTTTTCTGCTCCCAGCACAAATAGCACAAGATAGCATGGAGGTTTCTCCTTCAGCCTAGAAATCAGTTGTTCAGGAATGAACTAGCCTTTCCAGACCTTTCAAAAAAAAAAAAAAAAAAAAAAAAAAAAAAAAAAAAAAAAAAAAAAAAAAAAAAAGCGCACTATCCCCATTTCACATATGGTTTTGACAGCACAGCTCAGTCATGTAAAACCTCAGATAAATAACCAAGGCCTCCCAAGTTTTAGCTCCGGGAACACACTTTTTTACTGTAGATCTTACATGTACTGCTAGGTGAAACAGATGTCCACTTAATGCCAGATTCCAGCAAAGCTGTCTCAAATACTCCTGATTACACCAGAAAGCAAACCAAAAAGAACAGCAGACTTCTGAAATGCTGGCAGACGTCTGCAAATTCCATACGTACAAGTATTGTTTATCTAATTCTGGGGCACCATCCACCTTCACAACGCCAAAAACATACCAAAAAACCCATTTTACTTAGTCTGAAATCCAGTTTCAAAAGAAGGTTTATTAATAATCTATTACTACTAAAAAATCTTATTATACTAAACTTATTTGTGTGATAAATATGACAGGACCCTAGAACAGATCTGAGTTTAATTCCAAGTGTTACTGTACAGATAGTTAACCAAGCTGTAGTCTGCCAATGCACCACAAAGTCAGCAGAAAGCAGCACTGTTATCACATTTAGACAGGGAACTGAACCACAGACAACAGTAAACAGAAAACTATTGGTTTTGTCTAGATTAAGTCACCAAGAACCCTTATTCAATGAAAAAGCCATATAAGCCTGCACACACGACCAGACTCGGAAAAATTTAGAATAGATTTTCTCCACTTAAATCTATGCATTACTAAGCCAATTTTGAGTAGGAAGTAGTAAAACACACACTTGAGAAGTGACAAGCACATACTACAACTCATGCAGTTCCTAAATTAATCATACTAAATTATACTTAGGAAATATGCTATTGTTTTTCTGGTTTTGCAGTTAATTCCAGAACATAATTTAGTACTGTTATTGAAGAAAAAGAAAAAGGTGGTCTATAAAGAGCAATCTTACCATGAAAAAGATGCCTCTAGTGTAGCAAATTTAGATTTTCTGATAAAAAACAATGAATTTCCTCAAAGGAGATAATGAACTGTTTTCTAGGGAAGGGATCACAGTGAACAAGAAAAAGAAGCTCAGAGCCTTCATCACATATTCTCCTCTTACACAGATAAAAGGGAAGGAAAAAAATCTTAGTTGAGAAATTTAGTCAGAATATGCAAGAAAAATGTTTGTTAGAGGTCATTAAGCACTAAAAAATACTACTCAGTGGGCCAACTGGCTGTGTGCAGTACAGATATAACTGATAAAAGGAACAAATCAGGCTTCAAAGCAAGGAAAAAGTAAACAAGGGGATTCAAAGGGAGAAAAATCCCACTAATATCTTATTTATGTGTTTGCAATATGGACTTTTGTTAATCTTCTGAAGTGATGCACTCATCAACCTTTGACATTTTGCAAAAGATACCTATATATTCAGAATGAGGACATGTGACTTGCAATACTTTGGTATTTCTGTCTTGTATTTCAAGATTTAGGTTGAGGATTCTTTTAATAACCTTTGATTTATAAGTAAATCCTTGCCTTCCCCACCAGTGCAAGCTGCACACAAACCTCTCCCACAGTGGCAAATTATTGCTTACAACCTCATTCTCCTTTACTTAGTGAAAAAAAGTTAACACACTATTTTAAGTGAATAATAATAAAACATCAATTTTCAGAACAGACAGTGCAGTTCCAGACAGAGAGGAGACTACATCATTTAAAAGGCCTTTCCCATCTTTGGCAAGGCCTGGACTAAAACCACAGTTTTTAACACCCCTAAGCGTTCAAGTAGTCATGAACAAATGAGACCTCTGAAATTTAAGCACTCCTATTTCATTTCCCAAAGTAGAAAATACCCACATTTATGAACATGTGCTACCTTACAGATGCATATCCAAACACCACAAAAAGACAACAACAAAATTTGAGAAGAACTTTCACTAAGGTCATGCCAAATAATATGATTGTGTGAATTTGTCTGATAGCACATGAAGAGATTTTTAAACGAAGAAATGCCACATACTGTCTGCTGCAGAGACAAATGCCATTTGCTGCTTCTTCATTAAAATTTTGCCAGACAACTAATGCTTTCAACATGTAAGGAAGTTAAATAAGGATAAGGTTTTAAATGCAGACAATTCAAAATGGTATTTTACGATTCACATGAATATTTGGGGGATGGGGGAAAAAAAAAAATCAATATCATTTATATTTAATTTCCTTATATGAATAATTCATTGTCATATTACAATGCAAATGTTATAAAAAAAAATCAGCTGACCTCAAAATTCAGCCCAGCAGTTATTATGTATTCAGAACAACACATAAGCACGCAGTTTAAAGCGTACATACAAATCTCTTTTTTGTCAACAGAAAACTAAGCATATGCTTAAGTGCTCTCTCCTATGTTACTTAGCATAATATTTCATGTGGCCTATTCCTAGTCTAAATCTAAGACAAAAGGGAAAAACACTAACAACAAGTTCAAGAATAATGCAAAGAACTCAACTGAAATAAACACATTCTTACTGCAGTCCTCTAAGTGGGCTAACATGGACCTTAGACGCAAAATCTAGGAAACATCAAGTAGGAGTAGGGAAATGATTTAATGGCAACATCTGGCATTAGTGAGCTTCTACTGATTCATTTCTCCATGATTCAGAAAGGTTTCTGACAAACTGAAAAGGGCTCAAAAGGAAGTTATAAAAATAGTCTTAAGTCTAGAAAATTATGTGCTGCATAAAAAGTTATAGCTATTTATTTCAGAGTCAGAAAGATAACAGGACAGTTATAATATCCCATAAAAGTACATATACAAAGAGATTTGGTAACATTGTCATTTCGTTCTGCCCCGCTCCCCACCAGTGCAACCCAAAGATATGAAGCCAACCATAGATACGTTTAGAGTAAAAATTAGCTGAAAAATTTTAAACAGCAGGCCAACTAAACACAACCAAGACACCTTTTCTAACTGAAGGTTCTAATATCAGTGCTAAAAGAAGCATACATTAAACAAAGTCTAAGGATTTCACAATGCTTCTCTTGGTTAAATCTTTGTAGTCTGTATAACAAAAATATACCACAAAGTCTAAATCTACAATTGAAAATGAGAAAGGATCTAACTATCTCTTCAGGAATGATTTCCCTAGTTATTGGATCTGCAACTCTGAGCAAACACTGTACTGCCATAGATCAAGCTTCAACTTTATATTCCAAGATTTCAAAACTAACATTTATCATTATAAAGCAGTTAGAAGACTTTCAGTTTCTTCATAGTTTCTGTGATCTATTGGAGGAGACCTTACTTATGGATATTTAGAATCTTTAAACATAATTACATTTATTATCTGCTACTTTAACACATATTTCTTTCTATACTACTTTACATTTACAAACACACAAATTTGATTAAATCACATTTTTCTTTGCCTTTTTGAAAGAAATTTAGATAAAAATTATGCAATCCCATATGCACCATTCTCCTTTGATAAGTACCTCATGCTTGTCAGCCTTCATGATCTTTAAAAAAACCCAAATATATCTGCTGCCCAGAAGGAGAAATTAAACTACAAAATGTCCATTCAGATTGGAAAACAAGTTGTTACTGTGTATGTCTCTCTTGATATTATAAATTATGTCTCAAAAATATCTCTACTACAGTCCTGTTAGCCTTAATATGCCTATGTTAGGTACGTGTTATCTACTTTGGTCTGTTTGGGTAATGGTGGTTTTTACTATCGATGGCTCCATTAATAAAAAAAAAATATTTTGGAAAACATTAACAATCTCTTACATGCCTCTGCTGCCACAGCTTCATCCTGATACATTCATGTGTCATCTGCAATGCACTCTGAAAATAAAGGCACAACCAGTCAAAATATTTACATACTTCCTCATGCAATATTTCACACAGAGACTTAACAGGCATAAGTAAGCTATGATGAGTATGTTCACTTATCTTCAGAAAAGTACTTTGAGAATTTCCTGGCATACAGAAATAACAAAAGTAAGCCAGACATCAGTTTCTCAAATGCAATGTAACCCATTAGCCTCCCTTTTTCTTTTGCCTCTGTCTCTCAGAAAGGATAATCAGCTGATACCCACCTTTTTTTCACAGAATCCCCCACACAGTGGCATGGCCCAGCATATCAAGTAAGCACATGCCTCAGCAGTATCGAGAAGTCTGGGGGTCTTTTAGTCTGACGCACTGTCAGTTCACATAGGTCTTTCCTTCATTCCACTTGCTAGACTGGGATCAGAATCAAATCTAACATCTATGTTACACATTTTAAATTAGATTCACTGCAGAAAACTAATGGGAGAGAGGGGACCCGTGATACTCTTAGCTGATTGGTATTTTCATCTTCCAGCCATATAAGAAACAGTATGTTTCTTGCAAAATAAAAGAATTCCATATGGAAAGATCCATACTACTATGCTACTAGATTAAATTCTGCTCCAAGTAAAGTAGATAGATTGGTAGCAGCTTTTGTTTAAAAAAATACCTTGTTTAATGACATTTAACTTAGTGGAACAGCTCAAACAGGAATATTTATTTCCTAATTGCCTTGTTCTGCTAAGTGCTCAGCACTCATAACACAACAAGAATTAGGAGCATTCAGGCACCTTTCAGGATCAAGTTCCATCACAGAATATAGGTATCAGTTAGTGTTACAAATGAAGGGCATAAAGCAAACAAATGAGTTCGTGTACGACCAGAATTGGTGTACAGAGGTTAAAGAAAATCGATTACTAACAAGTGATACATATGACAAAGGCAGAGGAAGACAGCTAGCCCAGAAAATTAATCAGCATATAAATTAATCTTCTTACCTAAGAACAAACTGGAGCCTGAAGTATTGCTTTCAATATACCAGAATGCTAAAACTTTCTGCTGGAAGAATACTAACATGGTATAGCTGAATTTCTGAACTGAGATAGGTAGATACTGAAATAAGGGGGAAACAGTCTCCAATTTTCTCTATTTGCCTAGTTCTATAGGTTTTATTTAGCTCATTAGACAGTAACACCTTTGTATCTTGATTTGCTTGCTCAGAGTGTTAAGACTGAACTTAAATAACTGTAAACTTTATAATCCTTTATGCACCAAATAAATTGCATCCACAATGATATAAAAGGAGATTTAAGAGAAAGACAAGATTACAAAAAGAAGGTGGTGGTATTAATGAATTAGTGTAATTAATAACCTGTATTTATTCACTTTCCTTCTGGCTGAAAAGTTCTAGATTCTAAACGTTTACATATGCGTATTAAAATGCTTTCTCCTCCTAACTCATCCTGCAATCTATCAGTTTAAGAGTCATAATATGGAAACAACCTGTTCGGAAAATCCTTTGGACAAGCACAACTCAGTCATACAGTCAAACATCAGAAGAATGTGATTGTTTCTCATTTCTCTGTCTAACGGACAACTTACTGTATAACCATTTGCTTTGTTGCTATGGAATCTACCATATACCACCTTATTTAATCCAACAGGAGTAGTAAAGGCTAGGGGAGTGGTTCATTTCCCAGCTTGACCAGGATGAACTGCTTTGCTAACTGGTCATTTCTAAACTGTGAACTAGAGATCATTCCAAAGACTTACAGATATCCAGTCTAGTAAAATTCAAACAGTGCAGCCCAGTATCGGGTTAACTGCAGGTGTGTAGCAATAGCCGGAGCGCTACGCCAGAACACAGCAAACCCAGTAGACCAGGTGAAGCGCTCATGGAACTAGGATGAAAGCTGTTCATCTTCCAGGTAAACTCAAGTCTGTATCATGCTAACTTTACTACTGTTTTTCACAATTTCCACCTATGTGGGAGAATAGGTCATCTCTATTTCTTAATTTTTACCAGTTAAATAAGGATGCATATTTCCCCACCTAATGAATGGAACTGAGGTACTGAGCTTCCTTTAGGCAGCCCTTGTGGCCTCCCACTACAAAGAGAGTCTTAATCTCTATATTCCCTTGCATATCCTTGTCTCTAGATACTTTTACAAATCTTAAATAAATTGGAAAACATATCTTCAGGAACAGTTTTAAATTACTTTCTTAAATCCCTAATAAATTTTATAAAATAATCCTTATTGGAGATTTACAGTGATGTACTTTTATTTGTCTTTTATAGACATGGAAACTGAAGCAAAACATAAAGCTATACAGTAAATGACCTATAAACTTAATTTATAGACAGTCATGTGCTGTCAACATTAGAAAAACCTTTTAACTGGATAGATCTTAACAGTGCTGGGATTATTCGTGATTAATTTAAGACAAAGATGTGTTGAATGTATAAAGTTTTAAACAAAACAGATAAATCACAACATAAAGACACTGGGTTTTATTCTTTTCCTTATTCTTTTCTAGCTGTGAATGGTTTCTGGAAAAGATTACCAAATAGAAAGCTTCCATTTCACACTTTTCATCATGCAAGTGAAAATCTGAAATCAAAATGTCTCTGAAACTTTGCAAAATATTTAAGTCTTCATCTAGAGAATGCTGTGAATAGACATTGATAACATTTAGTATATTACCAGGTAAAGGAAGGTGAAAGATACCTATCCTTCCACATCAGACCATATTGGAAACAGATATTTTCACACCTTTTTGTTTAACTATTAATTTGCCTTCTGTTCCTCAATTACATGCGTCCTTTACTTTACTTCTTGGGGAAGCCCAAACAGCGATCACTACTACTCCTCTGTGTCTTTTAAACCCAGCTAATCTGAGTATCCCATTTGTAATCACAGGTTCATAGAAGTGCTTTGACAGAAGTAAATGGGAGCAAGCAATTAGTACAGGCAAGTTCTGTAACTGCACTTACATCAGTGATTTCCCACTACTTTTAATTCTTTATTTAATTTCTAAAATGAAAATACATTTTGAGCTGCTTTGTGTGAGATAACTGAATAAAGAGATACAGTAGCTGACACTGAACAGGTTACATTCTCCATAGAAGTCTTTACAGCCCTTCTAACTATATAATAACTTTAAGATGATTTTATAGGTCAACCTGAGAGGTATCCCAACAATGTCTAAAAGCACAGCGCTTCCTCAGCTGGGGCTAGGGGGAGAGAGGAAGGCTGTATTATTTAAGCTTCTATGCATGACAGAGTGAATTTTCCAAATAGAACGATAGATATGTGACCATATTAACCTGAATAAAATTGATTAATCAATTTTAATTTTGAATTAGACTATTGACCAACATGATGAGAATCAAAATATGTGTTTCTTTCTGCAGGAACTGTCGGTGCATGTCATGAGAATTTCACTGAAAATGAAGGGGTTACTTCACTGCAAACCAGAAAGAAGCAAGGTCACAACAGAACATGTAGCTCCAAGTCTAAATGTCTTCAGGATCAAGCGCAGAATTGAGGTCATAAGAACTAAGGTCCTAGATGCACTGACCCCAGGGGACATTGTTTCTCAGTGAGAGAGACAGTCAGTACATAGAGCTTTTACCTCCTGGTTGACCACTTCATTCCTTTGACTAATATGTTTGTGGGATAGATTTACATGGCATTTTTTTTCTTTACCTATTTCTGCTAATCTTGTACTCTATTAGGACAGTAGCAGCAAAGATAGCACACTAGTGTTGTGGCCAAGACAATAAGGCAGGCCTTAGTTTATGTACAATGGCCAGGAGATGAGAGGTGGCAAAGATCCTGCTCTCTCCCCCAAGCTAGCCCACATACTACTACATTTCATATCTAACAGTGTGAAATAAACACTATGGGAATAATTTCATATGATCCAAATAACATGCAATTTATGTGATTAGCAGTGTGAGGAATGTTGTTGGAAGCAGTGAAAATGCTATATCCTTAGGGCTTTCCTGGAATGGCTTAACTTTAGAAGCATCAGAGTTCCATAAGTCTATTAAGATTTACTAAGATATTTACTCTTCTTTAGCTACTAAAAGGAAAGATCTCCCTTTGACCTTTCCTTTTATTTGCCTGACATTCTCTGACAATAAAACACCTCTGAGCCATTCAAAAATAAATGCCGATTTGACGTTTTTTGCTGCCAAACCTTATGATTTACTATAGATATTTGACAGCATGTTACTTAAACATTTAGTTTTTTTAAAGTACCAACTTGTAACCTTAGAGTTAAAAAGAATGAATATTAAGCAACTACTCTTTGCATAACTCTACATTCATTAAAAAGGCTTCATGAAATGAAATTACAACAGTGGTAAAACTATTTGTGCTGCACATTGTTTTCAGATCAATAGATTAGTACTTTAAATCCCTTCATTTATTCAAAAATAAGAAACTGGATATAACTGCCTAAATCCCTTCTTCCTTCCAGACCTGCCTAGCTTCAATAAGCCTGGTGTAGAATATAAAAATGAACGTACTGAGTCTGACCAAAGATTTGTGTGGTGACTGTGGCCACAGCAGTTTGCAATGGAATGTGCATATGTACAGAGTAAGGAATGTGCATATTCTTTCTGCTATCCTCCTGGTCTCCAGCCACTTTTGTGGAACTTCACAAATCACATGTGCTTTCTAGGAGTATAAGAGAAATGAGGTTCTAAATAAAAAAGTAACTCTTTAAAATTAAGCATCTTTCACACTGTCTATCTCTCTTGCACACCTGGCTTAAATTTTATAAAGATGTCAATCACCAAAGTTGTGTTTTGTTTCTGTATCATGTACTCCTACAGGAACACAATATTTTAAAATTGTGTATCATATATGTTAGATAAAATTTTTAACAAAGCTTTGCATTAGTCTTATTCATTTCACTTAATTAGATTATCTGGATTCGAGCACTAAAAAAAGAAAAGGAAGAGATACGATTCTTTACGTAACCTTTCAGCAGTTTTTACTGTACAGTACAACTCAACGTTTTGTACATTGCTGTAGCTCAAGGAAAATTTAATTTAATTTGGAGATTTCTGGAAGGAATCTAATCCTGTTCATAGCCATATGGAAAAATTAGAGGATGCTCACTTTAGATTTTGTATTAGTCATTATTCTTACATTTGGCTATTACCACCATTTGTCTGGGTGCGATGACAAAAATTGCCAGAAATAGGCAGCTTCACACATGGTATGAGATGTCTCGCTAGGATATATTCCTTCTTCTGAGTCGACAGTTACTATTTGTAGAGTTTTATATCTTGTTTTTACCATTCAACGCAAATGTTTTAAAATGTGCTTGTAGGAGTCCTTTAGGACATAGTCCTTCTCTCTCAGAAATTAATAGAAAAACTCCTACTGATTTCAGCCCTGTTACCAGACGAAACCAACCAAAATAGCTCCCTTGAAATTTCCCTTTTTGGCCTTTGGGGTTTTTTCTTTTCTTTTTTTTTTTTTTCCTTTTCTTTTGGCTGTCAGTTACAGCCAGAAATCTATCAAAGAGCAGACACAGACTTCCTGAATCACTCTTTAAAGTTCATATTCCACATCATTCTTACCTTCCTCCCTTCCACCTCCTCTTCCCTTCCATCATCAGCATACTGAGGAACCACTTTCATGCCATGAAACATTTTCAAATATTGAGTTTGATCACAATTTTCTCTTTGATGTGAAACCCACATCTCTTCCACAGTCTTTCCCCCAACCACCAACTTTTTCTTATCAAACCTCCTTTATAAGGAACCCACACTTCCTTTCTCTCAGCCCATCTGAAGAGGGCTGTTATACACCTGGCCACATCAGTAATGAGTTAAGAAACAGAAAGGAAAAGTTCATTCCTGCTCAAAGAAACTTAATGATCAAGGCAGATTCCTAATTCAACGCAGACATAGGTATCAGGATGTAAGAAGAAACACAAAGCATTTTCAATTATTTGTTTGGATAACAATGTGACTAGACACATTATCATTCTAGCTCATAGAAAGGCCAAGAAAGGAGGTTGAAGGTTGGCACCTTCCAGAGGACCCAGTATTTGTCTAGACAGTTTGAGAAACAGATGGTGAAAATAGAGTAACAGAATAGAAGTTGGAAGGGGCCTCAGAAGGTCATCTAGTCCAAAGCCCTGCTTGATGCAGAGCTAGCTTGTTGTATGATGAATTCTACTGCTGTTGTATGATGAATACCCAAGTGAAGTCAATGACATCAGATTCCAGTGCTATGGCAGAGAAATAAAAGCTGTCTCCTCAGGATAAAACACACTAAGGAAGTAGAGAGTGCTATAATTCTGGCAGGGGAGATTTCATTTCAAGAAGATGAATTATTCCAGTAGACAGAAGAAGGAAATATTTTAGATCCTTGAATTTTCAGACTGAAAGCATTTTATGATCTGTTACAATGGATTCTATACTATTCCTACCCTCATCTGATAGAACATTAATTTTCAGAATGGAAAAAGATTTTCCAAATGTTTGATTAATTTTATACAGTTCACCTTTTTATGAGACCCTTCCATGCAATGGACTTTTCCACTGAAAATTTTCTTATTTCTTTAGGCTTTGTCAGGAATAAGAGGGAAATCTGTATGATAGAGAATGAAAAGAGAGAGCAAGGGAGACAATATTCCTCAAAGTTTAGAATGTAAATTTATTCAATTGTTTAGAGCCAGGCTATGTGTTCTTGTGCACCACCAAGCAGGTGACCCAGACTCTGGGGTAATTCATAGATACAGTCTTTCCATACTCATCTCATCAGTCTTAGTCACCTTACTTTTACCAGACAGCACAGCCTAAACCAGCAAGTGTGCACACATTTAGGCAATCCTGAGAAGAAGCTGCAACAATTTACTAAGGTTATGAAAAGTTTTCTCCTTCGTGTCAGGGAAACAATGACTTGAATCTTGTCTCCCTCGGTAGTGTCACATGATAAATACAGTTGTCCTTTATACACAAGGGAGCCTGAATCCGGTACTTCAACGTCCGCCAGTGCCCACCCATGGGGTTGGAATCAAATCCCTGTCCAGAGTGCTGAAACACGGCGTTCGGATACACCAAGCGTCTGCTTCTAGCAAGAATCTGCAGCTTTCAATCATTAACATTAATTTGAATGCATGATAAAAATGATGGAATAAAATTTTAGTTTCAAAGATAAAGATTTGAGGTAATTTCTATCTCAATTTTCTTCCCTTAAATGCTCTTCCAACTATTCAAGCTTTTTTTTCCCTTCCTCACAGTTGGGTCCCATTGCTTTCTACAATTTCTCTTTATATTGGGCTGTAGAACTACCCTCAAACACATCTCAGGGAACTTGGGATCCATGTACCTACTAACCCTTCCTACAAAACACATTTTCAGATCTGCACTGAATTAAGAACAAGATAGAATGCAAGGTGCATAATTTTGAATCTGCCCAGGTGGGGAAGATCAAGAGTAACAGACATCTTTCTCTAAAGTAATCGCATTTTTGGGTGGACTAACTACCCAAGTTAATTACCAACCTAACTACCCAGAGGAACTAAAGAAACATTTGTCTCACTGATGTGTTTTAAGGCAGAAGTAAAAAATCAAAACTTTTCTCATATGCTCTCTTAGAGTTAGGGATGAGTTAGTATAGGTATTAATGTGCTCTGTTATGATGACTAATGTTTTCAGTATATATTGCATGCCTTTGAAAGAATTATTGGTACAAGTACTCTAAGATCTATAACAGAAGATTTATAGTACAAGAGCTAGTAGAATTTACTGGTATAGCACTTTTAATACTCCATTCCCTCCCCGGGTTGGGTTGTACATTAACATCAAGATAAGAAAGCCGATTCATCTTTCATGCTCCTCTGTTTCTAACATAACAAATTCATCGGAGAACTTGTTATCTTTTGCTTCTCTTAGCATGTTGTTAACACTTCCTTTTCATGATTTCAAGCAGTTTTTTAATTTGTGTTGACATCAAAGAAATATGAAAAATATAAAAGCAAACTTAAGAGTCTATTATCAAGAAAATTGAGTCACAGAATCAGTTAGGTTGGAAGGGATCTCTTGAGATCATCTAGTCCAACCTCTCCTATGTCCAAGTCAGGTTTTGAATATCTCCAGAAATTTCTATAGCACAGAGCATAACTGTGTTATATCCATTTGCTCATTTTCTTAAAATTTAAATAGACTTCAATGCCAAAGAAGAGAGAAGAAAGAATTTGGCCTTTATCTCTAGCATCTATAGAACATCTTTTCCTGACATTGTACAAACAATATCTCAATTGTTAAAAAGCATACCATGAATCATTCTAGAGTTTATGAAATATTTCCTTGAAATCTAAACCAAAGTTTGGATTTTTTTTTCTGTTTGTTTTGGTTTTTTAATTATTTTTTCTTTTTTTTGGGGGGTGTGGGGGTGTTGAAGAGATATTTTTTGCAGGTTTGGGTTACTCCTTATATAAACAAAACCCTTTCAAAACAGTCGGGAAAAAGCAGGAACCAACCATTCAGGTGCTTCTCTAAATCAGTTCCTACCATAAGCCTTAGTTTCCTAAGAAATCTTAATAAAAACCTACATTATACTGAAACGTAGGCCTTGAATTTTAAACCAAGAACATGGATGTTAACCAGATTTCTTTCATTTAAAAGATGTGTTGAATTTCTTTGGTTATTGATTAAAAGAAAACCTGGGCTGCGTTTCAAGACTGTAACAACATCCTACCAGATAACTATAATGTTTTCTATTTTGTGAACATTTTGCACAGCTCAATTTAGAATTTTTGTCTTCCTGACTAGTGTTTTCCATTGCCTTGCTCCTATCTCCCATAACACCAATTTTCAATTCAGTTCAAGATTCATAACAATTAACCACCCAGAAGCAACTATCCTACCCCAGACTGTAACATTTGAGTGGAAGTAAACACTAGTTTTATAATTTAATCAAACATTTTAGAAATATTTCAGTAAGAAACCTCATCAGATGAATTCTAGCCTTCAAAATGTCTCAAGTTACCTTCTCCTAAAAATTTCATTGAACTTTTACAAGTTGCTAAATGTCCAGCTTTGAGGGCATGTTTGTTATGTAGGATGGAAGTCAGCAGACTGAACCTTAAAATCCATTGTGATCACTGATGTAACAGAGGCTTTTTCTAAGACAATAATACTTGATACCAGATACTCTCTAAAGATAAAACAAACAAAATTACACACTTCCAATGACCCCAAAAGGAGTGACCTTGGATTCTTACCATCAAAAGAGGGACAGTATCTGCATTTATGCAAAATGGTTGTCAGACATTAACAGCACTGGAAGCACAAATTACGGTGCAGAATTCCATCACACATCTTTGGCTTTCACACATATTGCATTTTTTTTTCAGTAATCTCAGTTCAACCAAAGGGGCCAAGTATGGGTTCACACCAACCTAATCTATAGTCTGGTCATTGGAATCACTGGAATACTCCTAGACTGCAAGAGCTCTAGACAGGAATAGTCTCAGTATGATGGTGGCGAAGAACTCAATCTCCTCCTAAATTAATATGATGATTATAAAAAATTATAACGACTCTTTTTATATATTTATCCACTTTCAGAAGCAGACATTCCGAATCCTTAATGGCTGCAAGTGGGCTAGCATGAGGCCACGATTTAAGCATCTCTACAGTCCAGAGAGCATTGGATGTTCAGAACCCTCCCTATACATCACACAGAAATCCTCATTCAGCATGAAATCACAAACCCCAGCTTTTTTTTTCCCCCCACTAAATCTGTAAAGACCATAAGCCCTTAGCTGGGAAAGCTGGCTTATGCAGAATCAATCTGTTAGCAGGAGAGGCAAGGTTTGAAAAAGCAGGAAGACTGAGATGCCTCATGATGCCATGTGATGAGAACAAACATAAATGGGCACCACATACACACCATTTAAAACACTGCTTTGTTTCTCCACCATGGCTTCTCCAGGAGTACAAATAACCTGCAAATGAGCTGGAAGCAAAGGTAAATGGCAGGAGCTAATTACAATCCCAATCCATGCCTCCTTCAACTCATGCTGATATTAACATATTTCAGCACTCATGGAATAAACTGAAAGCAGTGGACTGAATCTATCTTGAAATTTTATTCACAAGATCTACCTACTACCCAGTGCAGAGCTCCTTCATGGAAATTAATTCACTGAAGATGAACAATGACCTTACTGTTAAGGCCATGCTATTAGGGACCTTAACAGTAAGGACTGTGGGAACATTTTGGTCCTCGCAATGAAATGAAAGCCTTCTGTATATGGTTCTGTCACCTTGTATCTTCTTCTGACACAGTTTATACTTTCAGTATGAAAAACATTAAATTAATATTCCTTTCAGCAAAATGTGGTTTGCGTACAAACCTGATCTAGTGGAAGGTGTCCCTGGCCACAGCAGTGGGGTTGGAAGTAGATGATCTTTAAAGTCCCTTCCAACCCAAACCATTCTATGACTCTACATATGGGGCTTTTAATCCTTCTTAAAGTAGTCAGGTGTTGGCTAATAGTCAGTAATTTACAAGAAATAAACTATGCCAAACAAAAGAAGCAAGTCTACAGAGCCTGAAGACATTACAAAAAATTATGTAAATGAACTGTGATTTTTGAACAAAGACCCTCAGTAGCAAGCTAAAAAGCTATTTTACAGGTATAACTTTCAGTAAGGGTCAGGAAAATTCATTCATTAGAATTACGGGAGGTAAGAGTTTCTTATAAATATTACAGCACCATTAAAAAGTGTCATAGCTTTAAAATGGACTTAAATCATATTCATTAATTATTAAGCGTTACTCTAGTTCTTCACTGATGTTTTTAATGGAATGAAGTTTCCTCAACTGCAGTAACGTCACCGCTATCTATTTATAGACAACTTGTCTTTAGGTATAGAAGTGCCTTTTCATGTTGGTATCAAAGCAGGGTTTCACTTTGTAGCAAAACTTCTAATCTTAAATGAAAGTAATCCATTACTTGGTGAATGAAAGAGAGAACTGAGGATACCTGTGAATTTAATAGCATCCCACGTGCTCATTCACAATACTATCAATAAAACAGTCAGATTTACCGGGTATTTTTCTTTAAAAAGGCATAAGAGATCAGAACAAATTATGTCCAAAACTAACCTGTTGCTCACTGTTGATGTTTTCTCTTGATTCCTCTAAGCTATTATTATTAAACATTTACAAGGTCAAGTACAGAGTCCAGCTTCATGAATTTATTAATTTTTTTACCTTAAAGAACTATACTACCTGGAATCTTAATCCACCTCATTACTGAGGGTTTCTATCTTTACTGAGAACATTCCATCATACTCCTGATTCCCCCCCAAAGAGGAAAACCCTGATGCTGCCAAAAAAAAAAAAAAAAAAGGCTTGCTTATTCCAAAATCTGCAACAACAACTACTAGACAATCTGTAGATAGTTTATACCAATAGATACTAGATGCTAAATAGAAGTGCCATCTGTCTGAGCTAATTATGAGTTCTGTATCTCACTATTCCTATCCGTGCAGGAGCAGGAAACACATCCTCACCTACTCCACTGGTATGCATTCACAGCAGCTAAAAACATAGCTTAAAAGTACTACTCCTCAAAAGGGTAGAAAGTCTTCAAAAGGAAATTCTCATCCCAGCATTGCAATTAAAAGAGTGTTTGCTTAAAAGGATCTCAAAGGCACTACATCATACTGCCTAAGGTTCTCCTCAACCCCTGAAATGTTACTACTTTCCAGAAAAAACTATTAACAAAGTTGCCATGATGAAAGAAGATAAAATTTAAAACAGACTCTCCAAGATAATGCATTTGCTTAAAAAATCCTAGCAGAATATATCTGTGGTCCTAGACTGAACAGTTCATTCTTCTGGGAGAATAAATACAGAGCTGTTATGTAAGAAAGTACATTAGAACAATTCCTCTGGATTATGTGCGTATCTAGAGGCTGAACCAAACAGCAACCTGAAAATGAAAAAAATAACACAGCCACTGCAACATAAGAAAGCGACCACAGCTTCAAAAAAATTGCCGGAGGTAAATTCTCAGTTCCTTCAGCTTTATGCCATCTTCAGACAAACCAGTTTTCATTCTGACCTCAGCATTTGTGTGCGTCAGCTCTTCCAGTCCTATTTTTGCTTCACTTCTCTCATCTAACAATATCAGTGTCCTAGAGAGTTCTGCCTGTTAAATTTAAGTGTACTCTCCTTAGTGCCTTAGCTTTTAGTAGTAAAGAATCCTCTACATTACATACAGATTATATACAGATCTGGGGTGTAACCATGGGTGTGGAATTGCAACAGAACAAGTTCTTAATTAAATGTCTGGGTTTAATATGGTTATTCACACCAATTAAAAATAAAATCACTATAGAATAAAAGGTTTATTGTCTCCATGTAGAGCAGAACAGATGACTGCCCTGAGAGCCAAACTGGGCATTATGTACTTTTGTGAGCCTCAACCAGTTAGTTTTAGGGTGGAAGTTTTTTAACTGAAGCTACCTGAAGTTAATTTGAAATTACAATACAATATGGGACAACAGCACAAAAGCTGGCAAGGGTTTAAGTTACAATACTAGTGGAAACTCATGCCCAGACTTAGAGTTATTAGCAAAACTTATACAGTACTACCCAATAGAAAAAAAAAAAAAAAAAAAAAAAAAAAGAAGTAGTAGGCTGTCTGCTGTCAAGGAATTAGATGTGCCTAGTTCTTAATTTATTAATACAGAAATGTTACTAACAATTACAAGCCCCTCTGTCCATTCTGTTTCCAGTGGCTGTAAGATGCCTCTTACTTCCTTAGATCAGTGCTTGCACCCGGCAACGGAGCTTTCCAAAGGTCCCTTTCACAAGTACACTGTTTGTGTGCTAGGTTCTGCCTAATTCTTCCACTGGTAGATATATACACACACTCCCTTCGTAAGTCTTCTACTGCCAAAAAATATTTCTGCTAGTCAAACAGGAATATGTTTGGACAACAAAGCCTCAGGCAGAATGAGGACAGCAATATACTTTCAACTTCTCCTAGCCACCATATTCTTTACTTAAACCATCCCTACCTTTCAGTCTGGAGATTGCTGGGGACTATCAGTGCCCTAAAAGACCTCCACCTGCCTCCAAAATGCTACAGATCTCACTGAACCCTCTCTTCTTCCAAATGAGGGAACAGTGTCAACCAGGTTTTACATGATCCTAGAATGACCCCTCATCATCCCACTTCTGTATGATTGCAGATAGTACTCAAACTGAACTCCCGCCACACAGACTCAGAGGCAAGTATTTTCCAGTCTGTTCCCAGGCTGATGCAAAGAGATGAGGAGGCAGCCTGGAAATACTCTCCCATCACACATACAGGAGGAGCTCTTTTCAGGGCCAAAAAGGGACAGCTTTTCCTGCCCTAGAGTGAACACTGTGCTGTTGCAGCTGCACTTTTATGTGCATTTCATGGAAGAAAATGGCCCTTTAAAGCTAAGCAATTCTCAGTTTTCCTTTTATTTCAGATTCCCTTTGGAAAAAAGATGATGTAGACATTTTCTTTTAAACCAGAGAAAAGATAGGAATCTTAGTTGATCATTTTAGCCTTTCAATGCAAGTCATATTGCTCAATACAAGAATACATACAAGCACAAGGCACTACATTTTTAGTCCTTTAACTGTCATTAAACTCTTACGAATATCAGTATTTCATGACATCAACTGCCAATAGATTGTGTTGAAATAAAGAACAAAGTGATCTTTGCTAATAACAATGATTACTGTAATTCTTTTGCTATCTCCAACACACAGAGAAGATAGAATTGCTATACACACGCAAGGAAGCAAAAACAGTTTATAACAAACATTTTGCTTGACAAAGAACTGAGATATTTTAATTCAACCCAACAGTCACTGGGTTATCTAGAATTTTTCTCAGAGGAAATCCATTGCAGAGTAGTTCATTAAATCTGGAAGAAGATAACCTTTCCCACTGTGTTAGGATGATGAACAAATGGCACTCACTGAACCTCGGAGTAATTAGTACCTTTCTGCCGTAAGTAGCCTTGCCTGAATGATCCAAGTACAGCACAACTGAGGATGGGCCTAAACACCTAATACTGAATGCACGTTCCTGAAGCTCTTAAACAGAACTAAACTCTGCAACAAAATTTTTAGGATCCTGACACAGTTCCATTCTTTTTCTTTTCTAAGATAACTCTATTCCTATCTAGCCAGAAGCCCACTTTACACTTAGTAAACTTTTCCATAGAAAAGTAAACCAGGCCACTCTCCACACATCAGTGTGGAATTAGACCTGCACGGCAACACTACATATAAATAAGAGAGTGCAAAACATTATGAAGAAATCTCTGACTAAATTAATCAAGTCTCTCTTTCCAACTGGAAGAAACTCACAGGTCACAAAACATTTTAAGCACCTACTATATAACATTTGATAGAGTAAACAGCAGCTCAGTTTCAAGTTCATTTTGGTTATATCAAGTCACAAAGTTACCAGAAACTCTCAACTTTTTTAGAAGTTACTGGTTTTAGTTATTTCTGAAACCTGAAGATTTACATCCTATTGAACTTCAATATAAAACCCTAAGATTGAAAAATGTACATTTTTCAAAAATCCTGATTTTTCAGGAAATTTTTTGAAAAGAACACTCTGCTTGTCACATAGCTATCTTGGTAATACTCTGAATGATTATTCACAATGACAACCACCCATGAATCTTATCACTGACATCACACATATCACAAGTTAGACAGAAATACACAGGCTGAAGCCAGCTCAAGTCCATTGATCTCTTCAAAATACTTTTGCTAGTTGTCTAGTTTCTGTACCCTATGTTGGGCTGAGCCATGTATTCAGTCCCCCCCATGCTGGCTGGGCTAACTCATGGAGATGTTTACACTGTTTTAACGAGAGAAACACACCACTAGCTGATCCAGTTAACTGTTAACAGCTGTTTGTCTAAACCAAATGCCACTCTCCAGTCCCCTTTGTGGTGAGATAGACAGCTTCTTTGCAACAGCTGTGGTCAGTCACACCCTGCATTATTCCTGGGCAAGTCAGTCACACCGCTTTAGCAAGGTATTGATAAAAATCATTACAACTACTTCAGTAATTTTTGAGCTAACAGTGACAACTTAATGTGACACCACTGTTTTAATATAATTATGGATAAAGCTATGAAGATGGTGCAACAAATAAAATATCTGCAATGGAACAAAAATGGTAAATTAGAGTTTGATGAAGTGAAACTTGTTGTTTCAAACTGCAGATGTTTCCATTTGTAGTTAGAATGTATGTTTATATGGCCTGTCCCAGATAACTGCAACTGGGAAAGCTCCTAGTGGCTCTATGGTAGCTCAACCCAACAGTCCTACCAAAGTAGAGTATCACTGTATGGTATGAAAACATAATTAAACACGTTCATTTCCTCCCAGTAAGAACAAAAATCCCAAATTATCCCTAACTATGCCTGTTTTAAGCAACATGCAAAATGCTAGAATTATCCCTTACAAGGTAGATTCCATTTGGAAATTTGCACAATACAAAATTCACAATGTCATTTTGATAACTATGAGATTATTATCATCAATAAATCAATAGACTTCAACATTTTTTTTTCAAAATTTTTCAGTTTATCACTATTTCAGAATTATGGTGCACTTTTATAAAATTACAACTGCAACATCTTTTTTTTTTGGGTCATAAAATGCAAGTAGGGTGTTCTCAACAGCTT
Source organism: Athene cunicularia (assembly GCF_003259725.1). NCBI lineage: Eukaryota > Metazoa > Chordata > Aves > Strigiformes > Strigidae > Athene > Athene cunicularia. The sequence goes on from NW_020799103.1 coordinate 4,801,726, forward strand.
CTAGCAACATTAAAGTAGCTCAAGTACTTAAATTTGTTTTATTTCTGTCTTCCATCCTCAATCCCACCAGTTTATTCCACTTTTATTTCATTTTTAATGGGATATATGAAAATTCTTATAGAACACTTTAACACTTGCATGCCTGAAAACATAAAGCCTTGAAAAGCTGATCTTCCATACACTTTTAGAATACTAAGGGTATTCTGAGGTAGAAGCTACAAATGTGCTGGCACTGTTAGAAACAGGCATGAAGCATAACCGGGAATGAAATTTGAAAGCACACATATATGAATCTCCAGGTGTGAACACCATTTATTCCCCCTATAATATATTTTGAAACAAGTAAGTTTATCTTAAGACAACATTAATTTGATAATAAGAATAGGATCTCAGAATTTCCTCTTAAGACAGTTGGAAAAAGCCAAGGTGATTATGTCTTTGCCTGTAGCTGCAAATATGCTGGCCTACTGGATCCAGCTCTTCATCCCTCCTCTACTGCACACAGATCCCAAACACCATGCCACATTTGTTGTAAAGTATTTGCTTCTCTGACTGATGATATCTATTATCTGCAGCTCCTCTATTGCCTCTACACTTATTCAATTGTTTCTGCTTAGTCAGATTTCATATTTAACTCTTTCAGGACATCAACTATTTTGCTTTTAACTACATCTACTGCCAGACTACAAAGAATGGGCTTCTTGCTAAATTCATCATTAAAATCATCAAGCAAAGGAAGGGGACACTCTTAAAAATGATGCAAGCTTCCAGTGACTAGGTTCGTTAAATTTCCTGCTTGCTGCTTACTCGACGCTAACAGGGTAGAAGTTCTTCCTTTTATAAATTCAACCCTTTAGCCACTAGTCATATTTTTCCAGGAACTCTACTCCGCATCACGCTTCACATCTCCTTGTGTTATGCTGACTAACCACGAGAACTGTATAAAGTGCTGTGAACAGGTGAAAAACTCTTAAAGTGCTGAGGCTCGGGACATGAAAGAGCAGAGCACTTGGCTACGCTAAACTTAATAATGCAGTGAACAAGAAAAGTTATTCCAAAAGCTTTCCAATGCTCAGGGAGAATTCATATCCTGAGATGTGGAACTTCTGGAAACAGAATTAAAGTGAAAAATGTTAAATAGGTAATTTAAATTTACAATATTTAAAAATGACTGGCAAGCAACTCTCCCTCTTCACAAAGGACTACAGAAGGTCCAATAGCACACAATATTTTCTCCCTCATGACTGTGTAGGCAATTGTATACTTTTATTTAGCATTTAGACTATAATGATTTTCAATACTTAGCAACTACTCAAATGAAGATACCCATCTTCTGTTATGTATAACTTTTGGAGACTGTTTATTTTATTTCATCCAGCTAGCATATTTTGAAGGTAGCTTTTTATATACTGAAATATAAAGTAAGACATACAGAATCTATCAGAACCATACTCATTTAATGACCAAGAATTTATAAAGTAACAGTGATACTTGGTCATGTCTATTTGATCCTTGTCATCTTACATGACTAGTTCCAAGTGCTAGAGGAAGGTCAGAACTCTATGCTGGGTACATATGAAATCCTTCTCTCACCATTAACTGTTAAATATTAATTGCTGCCAGAATTAACACTTTCCTCCACAGCTAACAGTAACTCAACCCCATTTTAAGTCTGAATTAATATTTGAATCCAGTACCCACCTAAGGCCACATTTGTAAAAACACAAACACGCAACATTGAACATCCTATTTTTCAGATGTGTTGAACAATAAGGCATTGGGAAATTCTGGTTAGAGAATAAATTGTGCATTTACACAGTGTAACTAGCCCACCCCAGTACTGACTGCTCGCTGGGTGCTTTAGACGACCAAAGTCTTTTTTAAATCTTCACATCTAATTAAGAGTCTAATTTTCTATCAGAGTGTACTAAACACCAAGCCTGAAACTACAGGTTCAAGCTCCAGTCAGTGAAAGCGAGCCTGAACAGAAAATATACCAATTAAATTTCTACTGAAATAAGGGGTTACACATCAAGTTATCATCAGTTTTATAGTGACCTTAAAGAGTACATTGTACTTTCTATTATAATTACCTCTTGTACCTTAAAGGATAAGTGTTCTGGTCATGGAGCTCCTGAGCAGCTACTGTATACAGTGTTTCAAGTAATGATTACTGTAATTTAGGAACTTCTGTAAACTTAAATGTTATTGACTGCTACTGAGATGATTAAAGTTGGTTAAAAAAACTCAAACAAAAACGTTTCAATAATTCTTTTAAATTCAAAACTAAATTTAAGTAATATGACTTTAAAAAAATTTTTCAAAAAGCTTCTATTTGCAAAAATGTATCAATTTCAGAACCATTCACTTTGGAATTCTAAACTTCCAACACAAAAACATCTTTCCTTTTAGAAAGGAGTATCAACCAATATCCAACAACTAGTCTTAGCTTTTTAAGCTTTAAGAAAAATGAAACATCAACTGTATGAGGAGTTATGGAAAAAAGAACAAACAACTAAATGTTTAAAAAGTAACATACCAAGAGAAAGAATACCAAAGTTTCAAAAATGAGAAGTTTCCAAAATATATTTTTATATATACACACACACACGCACAAAAAGATCAAGCCTGTTGAGTCATACACCAATTTCACTCAGTGGTTACACAATTATGCTTAATGCCCTTATATTTTTTGGTACCTTAAATACTGAACTCTTTCCTAGACAGTGGCATGATTTCAGCAGCTGTAAAGCATACAACATGAATGCAACTTTCTTGCAAAGGACAACCTGGACATTTTTCTTTGGTCCTTTTATATCACCTACACTGTAGCAACAAAAGAGGGAAACTCTCTACATAAGCACACAGTGCCAAGCTGGCAGCTGTTTTCTGCCTTTTACATACCACAGTGAAAAGCAGCTCCATGCCCACCCACCCTCAGCTGATCTCTTACCAAACACAGCCTAGGCAAGACTCTTTTTTTCCTGCAGTTTCATGTGAGTTTAGAAGTAACTGGCATGTTGTCCTTCAATAATATAACACAGTCCCTACTTAGAGACCATTTTTAATGTACAGAATCACAGGAAATATTTATAAGTCTTATTACACAAACACCAAGAAAAAGTTAGGAAAATCCACAGTGTTATAAATAATCCAAAGGAGGAAAGAAGGAAACAAAAAAAAATCAACTTTACAAATTTCAGCTACTAAATCTTTGTTTCGGTTTGGAAAGACATTGTTGCCAAAGGCCAAAATTTAGAATGATGCTTCAGAATTCTCCTTTACTATAATAAAAAAGAAAAATCAGTCTCAGAAACCTGCTTAAATCTCAGTGAAATAGAACCTCAACTAACAAACCCTTTCTATTACAAGGCACAATTTCTTATCCTCTGACAAACTGCAATGATTGTTAAAGAGATTTAAACACTCTTTTTAAGAAGTCTCAGAGGTTTGTTTTTTTTTTTCCCTAGGTGAACCACTACTAAAGTAAATTGCAGCTCTGCTAGAAAATCACCTTTCCACTAACTCAATGCTACTTAGAGAAAATCTACACAGTACCCTATACTACAACAGCTCTAAAATGCACACAAAAAAAGCCTATTCACCATTAAAAAAAAAAAAAGTCTACTTACTTATCTCCATTTTGCTGTTGCCCTTCTGCAGTGCAGACAGAGTAATTTCCCAATTTCTGTCTTCCACTGGAGATTTTAACCAGGTGCAAGAAATCAATGATACTTCATGAAAAACATGTGTGCGCTGTAGATCATCAATGGCACTTGCAGGCAACTAGACTCTATTGCAACACAGTAACAAAAAGAATCACATGTAAAATTAAAATAATAATTTCTGTTCTGTTATTACAGTTAATTAATATAAAATATCTGCATAAAAGCAAAATTTTATTATCAATATTAAGATAAAATTGTTTTCAAAGTAATGTTCACAATACATAGAGCTACCATTAAAATACTAATCATTTTTCAAGTGAAAATATTTCTTATGAAGCTTTCTAAATATACATATATACACATACAGAGTTTTAAAAACATAGAGAAAATTCCTTTTCACAAGAAAGCAACACACACATAAAAGAACCTAAAAAATGAGTTTGGAAAAAGGAACATAGCTTCTGATTTGTGTTTAATAAAAAGTTTGAAGCAACTCTATTATTAACATTCTTTATCTGATTCTACAAATAAAGGTTCTTTTGTGTTAACATATTTTGCTAGACTTTAACATTTCAAAGCAGACCAATTTGTGAATTAAGTTCTTGAAACAGATACTTTTCATGTCTAGGAATAGAACAAAATGAAGAACTGAAGTACCCAACTGCAAAAGATCTGTCAACAATTCTTTTATAAAGCCCCATTCTCAAGAGGTTACAATTATCACAGCATGACATTTTTTCAGGAAAATAGTTTGGCCCTAGATGGCTTTCTGGCTTATAGTTTTGGGGTTGTTTGGGTTTTTTTTCCTCTCTTTAAATGAATGACAGTTCCCATATCTGTAAGAGGAAAATTACACATTACCTTACCACTTGCACGTCTCTCAACAACCTGAGAGGACCTTAGACTAGGTCTAGATTTCACTCATTTCAGCTTCTCTGATATTTGAACTGAAAGCTTCACATTAACAAACTTTCATAAAATCTAATAATAAAATATAGCGATAGACTGATATCATTCTTTGCTTTGAAGATTTATCTGTGGTTTAGATCATAAAAAAAAAAAATAAATCTGGCTTTAGAGTAACTCTTCTCAGCTAATTAAATGAACTTTTTTCTTCCATGCATGTGTATACTCTCTAAAATATAAATTCCAATAATGGAAAACATCCACTGTTTGAGGAAGGAAATAAATATTCGTTCACCCTCTATTTCATGGCTGGAATCAAAATTCCCTCAAGACAAAGGAAAGTCATTTGCACATTATCATTCTAGATCACCAGGGAGAGCGTGGCAAGGCTTTCCTGTTGCATGTTGTGAAAACTTATTTTTATAGAATTCAGCAAAGGGCAGAAATAATAATAACTGATTTTAAGTTGCTTGCCATTTTTGGAAACTTGAAATAACTGATAGATTAATGGGGATATGCAACATTTTCCATGTTTCTGGAAGTTTCTACTTTGTAATTTTACTTTATCCTTTTACACCTCAGAGTTTTGTCACATATTCTTTAGAGAAAATAGAGTTTAGAAAGAGTGGCACACAGCAAATATCAGAAATACTCTTAGTCAGCTTTGCTTTTCTTCACAGCAGAAAGAAAACAGGATCCCAAATATTAATTGTTTACATTGCTGAACTGTTGTACATCTTTGCAAACACAGCTCTTCAGACAATTTGTGGCTGGAGCACATGACAGGTTTAAAGAACTACCATTTCTAGTAACTTCCTTAACTCAGATCTTTTTGGCACACTGCAGACAACTAAATCCTTCCTATACAAAATTCTCAAGGTCTTTTTAATATGCAACAGTCATGAAGCCATTTTTCCTTGCTATTTTCTCCTGAATCAGAAGTGCACTTGGCAAGAACTCAAAGCATACATGGCTGCTGACGCTTCATACACTGGCAGAGAAGGTGAAGGTTGAATCACTCTAACACTTAGGAATTGGTTTGGAAGAGCTCTTACAGGTTTGGAAAAAGCCACTCGCTCTCACAGCTACAGAAATGTTACACTACACCTTTATAGACTGAAAGAGATACAGACATACAATTTACGAAGAAAGCTATTGTACTTCATCCTACACTCTATTCCCAGAGCCTTGGCAACAAAGAAGGGGTTGAACCTCCTTTGTGGGAGGATGATTATTGAATTGTGCACCTGGCATGCACAAGGCCTTTCTGTCCTTCATTGATTGTTGTGGGCATCAGAGATGAATGGAGTAGGGGAAGACAGACTGTTCTAATACTCTGTTTCCCAGCAGATAAGCACCAAGCTAGGGCACCCTTTCCTGGCTTCAGATAGACCTTCCAGTATCTTTTGAATTCTGGAAGCAGTTTATTTATACTCAGAATCCTTAAAATAAATATTGCCTCACTTTCAACTGTCTCAGAGTGACTACATCTCTCTTTCTCTAACAAAGCAGTTAAGTTCATTGTCTTGCCGAGGGCCATAAACTCCCTCCAGCTCAGGGACTTTACAAAGCTCCTACTTTAAGTATTATCTTGACTGACTTCCACTTCCTCCTCCTCCTCCTCCCCCTCATCAGAGCTGCCGCAGCCAGGCCGGCAATCCCCTGCTGAACCCTCACCTCCCCCTCCCCTCACTGCTCATACCTTTCATCTTTCCCAGGGGCATCTCCTAACACCAAACACCTGGGTCTCAGCCAGCTGGGAGAAGAGCTCTGCCTAGCCCACTCCTGAGGGCTTCTAGTCCCAGGCCTGAAAGAAACAAGCAGTTGAGAATGTCTCGATTACCTATGGCAATATTCATCAGCTATATCTAAAGATTAAGCAGCTGAGAAACAAAAAGGTCTGGGGATTCACGAATAGTTCAGAATACTAAAGAAAAGGGCTTCAGCCATAGAGAAAAGAAGCTGAGCGAGCAGAGAAATTATAAACGTGTTTTCTCAGATGATGGGAAAAATGGTATTTAGCTCATGGTAGCTACCACAGGGAACAGATTGGCAGATTAATTTTTTGCTTTATTATTGATTTTAAAAGGGCTTTCATTACAGAAAAGAAGCTGTTTGCCAAAAATGTCATGCTTTGGGGGTTTTCCCTTTTTTATATAAAATAAATTTTAAAATGGTTTTAAATAATAGTTTTCAGATTATTTTTTTTTACCAGATAAGCAGTTTTTGCTTTGACTTCTTTCGTCTAGTTGTGTATCAGTAATTTTGCCCTGACTATAAGTGAAAAAGAAGCACTTTTCAGGTATGGCATTTTTCTTTTCTTTTACAGACTTGGACATCAAATCCTGGGGAGGATTTTTTTTTTTCCCCAAGCCATATTCAGAGTGCTCCATGTCAATTTTACTAACATGACTAGTACCATTTACCTGACCCAAGCACCAAAGACAACCATTTCCAGAGCAAATCAGGTCCTCATCTGCCATTATTCTATAATTTAAAAAGGGGGAGAACCAAGTTTGCATTCCAGAACTCCCAAACTCAATATTTTAACTGATTTGATTACTTTAGCATTTTGCAGCTAGTGAATTTTACCACCACAAAAATGGAGACAGACTAAGGACATTAATTCGCTGTTCTTAATTAGATATGGACAGTTTCACTTAAATGTTGCACTTTGCTCTTCATGGTTTAGAACTGGTCAGCTAAACTGCAAAGTAATCTGCCAGTTAACAAACAGTAAATTGTAAAAGAAAAATTTAAAGACACCCTTATCTGAATACGACTCCTTTTGTTCATATGCCTAACTAGTTACTGTCTGAAGAAAATCCATTCCTCATACTTCAGTCAAAAAAAGCACTGTTCAGGTTGTGAGATGCTATGACTGGTGAGAATACACTGTCTTTGTAAAGTACCTGTCATCATACCCAATTAACACCTCCATGAAAGGGTTGCCACAAATCTACTTTATAACTAGAATCACGGTAATTTTTGGTGGAGGGTGGTGATATTTAACTACCATACAGACTGACTCACTACCCAGAATTCTCTTAAATGTTTCTCATTTTCTTTAAATATTACCTACCTTGGCTGCAAAAACCACATCAAAACATCCTTTTCAACAATTACACTTAGAGTTTTACTGCCACTACAGCTATGATGATGCTAAAGAATACTTTCTAGAAAAAAAAAATTATGTAATGACTGGGATTGAGTTCCTAATAATATAGAAGTCAAAATGAGGTAAACTGTCCTGTCACAATCAATATGATAATCCCTTTAAATCTCATTTTTTCAATTAATTATGCCTTGCTTTAATAGTATTTAGCCTTCCTTCTGGTTCTGAGTGTTTTTTCTAAAAATAAAAATTAAAACGAAACACCAATTTTTCAGGAAAGAATTTTGAACATCTTACAAACTGTTCCTGGTACAACATTCCCTTCTAGAAGGCAGGACAAGAATGCTTCCTTGCAACCTAGCACAACACAGGAGAATTTCAGTTATAATCTTTCATTATGTGCTTTTTCATTTGCTCAAAGCATGCAACACAGCAAAACCAGATTTGCTGAGATGGCCAAGAATCTGAGTAGCAGTAACATCTTTACCTGTTCTGTTAATCATGTCTCAATCATCCAGTGGCTATTAATTTTGGTTTGATATTTCCTTCATGTCCATAAACTCTACATAAGCTAAAAAAAACCAAACCAAAACAAAAAAAACCACAACAAACCACTAAAAAAAAAAAAAAAAAAAGTCTGCTGCCCCTGTTCTTTCTTCTCTAGGTAGACTTTTAGAATCCAGCTGCATTGTTAAACAGCGTCTCATTACCTGTCAAATATTTACTCTATATCCACAAAAAAAAAACGGAAGAAAATGAAAATAAATACTGCTTACGCCTCAAAATATTACTTAATTAATTTAACTGCGTGCCATAATAGTCTTTGTATTCAGAATGTCTTGCACAGCATGATAAAACCAGAGTTGATTTATTGCCTGGTGTTTAGCCACAGAAAAACAGGTCGAGTGTCGGGGCAGCTCTGTCTGTGAGTCATCGTACAATTTCTGCCCCTCTTTGTCTGACCTAGACTATTGAGTCCTCTATGCTGACCCAGTAGCTTTGCCAAGGTATTGAAGAAATGCAAACAAAAGTCCTCGTGTCAGCCTGACTTCCCATCCAAGTACCATCTACAACACAGACTGACAATGGGTCATAAGGCACTCTTTATACTACTTTAATCTTCTAGAGACCAGGTATGCGGAGTGTTGGCCTGTTAGGCACTGAGAGTTACCTCAGTCTGATAGACTGCTCAGACTTCCACTTACTTCCATCCATACACCTGCGACTACATTGATCAGGTGATGGTCATAGAGGAATTGTACTGGTGGGAAAAGAGCTAGGGAATGTGTTCACTAGCAGAACGCTTTGAATGTCCCTAGAGAGCATGCCTCAATGCTGGAGGAGCCACAACTCTCTCCCTCCTGGGGCACAATGCTGCGCACAATGTTAGAGATCGAAACAACTGTGAGAACGTTACTTTGAATAGGCACATCATGGAAAAGGACCTACTCCTTGAAGTCCTTCCTTTTCCTTCTGGTAATCAAAGACATTCTCTTGCATGTCACTCAATTATCTATTGCTTGCTGTTCATAACTAATATTTTGGCATTCTTAATTATAATAACATATATTTTTATCTTGAGATCTAATTGGTTTTCATCATTACAATATGCAAATGTACCTGTTTATACAGAAAATATTTTATGCAATTACAGAAATTTGAAGCTGTTAATAACTTACTATTAATTTTAATTGATACTATCACAATTTTACCATCTTACATAAAAATTTTCTACAACAGAAAACAGGGAAAATAATTAAAATTAGACAGGATAAGAGAAGTTTACTGTGAGATTCCCGAATCTATAATATGTTAAACAGAAAAGATATTAAGCTTTAACAAGTATATTGAGTGTTCCCCTCTCTCTGTACTCAAAGAATGAACCATATCCAAAGCTTACAAAAACTTGTGATAATTTTCATCATTTTAGTTGATTATTCTGTAACAGCATATAAAATGAACCAGATTGGTGAATGATCCTAATAATAAAAGAGTGGAAAGAGCTTTTTAAGTATTATTATAAAATTTGACTAATAATTTAATAATGTTTCCATATGGAAAGTGTCTCCATGCTTAGAAAATATTTGAAGACAAATACTGTCAGATAAATGGTACTTGAGAAAAGAATCCTGACATCTTCCATGGTGCCCCACAGAAAAGTCCTGAAAAGCTCATTCCTGAAAACCATTTCAACGGAGCACAAATGTGATACTGACGCCAGCTTAGCAAAGACAGCACAAAGAACAAAAACCTGGGTTACTGAAAGGGCTTTGTGAACCTGTATAAAACACTGCAGATTTAACAGAATCATCTTGAAAAGGTGACGAATACTGAGTCTGTCACCATGCAAACTCTATGACATATGGCCAATAGATTGTTGGTAAATATTTAATAAAATGAAACATTAGTCTCTGACGTAAACCTCTACTATTACAAAGAGGCAAAGGTACAGCAACAAAGCACGTGCTCTTTTTTGACAATGGTGCTGTGTTTCAGGTTGCCCATATCTACGGACTAAAATTAAAACTCAGTCTGCTACCACAGTGTAATACAACTCAGCAGAAGAGGCCTCTATAGATTTTCTTTTTAGTTAAACCTGGCTTCTATGGTTCAACAGCTTGACAGCAGTGTGAAAGTATAATGTTTTTCCCGGAACATGTGACCTTCAAGTCATTACTACTCCTGCTTTAAAATCTTTATCGTAAAAGTCAGTGCTGTTGGGTTTGTTTGGTTTTCCCCTTTGTTAATATCTTATACTTTGTGTCAGGTGTAAGATGCATGTGTGGCATATGACTGGTGCTTCTAAATTAACAGAAAATTATAAAACACATCTCAATTTCCTAGTCACAACTGCTCATGTGATAGAAGACTGAATTTTATAAAGAACCATTTAACTTTTTCCTTTGGAGATGTGATTTGAAATCAGAATTACTAGTAAAAATAATCTGGCATCTTCAATTCCAGCGGAACTCCAGAAAACAACATATTTGGCAGCTCCATTCATGACTGGTATAAATTGCCAGAATGAAAAATGCCACATTCAGATATACCATGTGCAATATTGCCAATCCAAACCCCCAAATCATGGACGGTTTTAAAATTCTTTACTTTTAAGAATAATGAACAATGAGGTGGGTTTCTTTCTGAAGTTTTCTTATTTTTGCACACTTAGGGTCACACTTATTTCAACATATTCTCATCTGGACCAAAAGAATATAAATATCATTTCTTCAGTGAAAATAAAACCACAGATGTAATTTCTTGATTTCTGCAGCTGAGTTTTTGAGATACTACGTTGCCTGACAAAATTAAAAAGTGGTACAAGATAAAATGATCCAGGATACAAGATCCATTAGGAAGACTATTGGCAACTTTGTATATGGAAATATAAATAGCACTTGCCAGATTTCTGTGATGGAATTAATCAGCCATCAGAAATGTTTGTCTCAGCCCATTTGCTGCAACTACTTCACTTTCCTGTAGAAGCAGTAACTTACTGCTGTATAGACCTAGTACAGACAATTCAGCACATGAATGGATAAATATGTGAATGGATATGCTGGATAAATTGCAGGGTCAGTATGTCTGTCTCAAAAGCAGTTATCCAATAACACTTTTTTTTTTTTTTTACAAATTAATCAAAGAAACTCACATTTAACTATCAACATTACAGATTAAAAATTTCTGAAATTCTCCTTGTCCAGCAAAGAGGAAGATTTTTTTTTTTTTCTTCCATTAAAAAAAGCAAGTCTTTTTTAAAATAAATTCACCCAGCAGAGCAGCAGCATTTCTTCAGGACAGTCAAATCCCAAAACTGCAATTATGCCTCTTTGTATATGATAATTCTTAAACACTCTACGCAGTGCTATATTGCTGTAAGTTATTTTCTGGTCAGCTTACTTATTTCAGCACCTCATTATTCATTGTTAAAATTTCAGCCAAACTAAGAACAAACACATATGTAACGCTGAAAAAAATCCTGGCGTCAGTTCAAATTAGTAATAAAATCTTGAACATTTGTTATTTAAGTTTGTTTAATTTCTTCCATCTTAAAGTGTGTAACAAGGCAACCTATCCTACGCATCATCATGAGATCTTCCATTATCCAATCATGTACCAAGAAAACATGAAAAAGTCATATTAGTATAGCATCTGCTAATGTGCTTAAAGTTCTGCAGATACTAAAGCTGATACTGAACACAAACAGAGTCCACTAGATGGCATAAAGCAATAAATATCATGATAAAAATCATAATGAAACCTCTGATTTTTGTTATGGTATTTACTGTCTTCTTTGATGATAAAAATTACAAAGTGAAAGAACAAATTTCTGTTGACTGAAATATTAATAGAAATTAATACTTTTTTCTTCTACACACAAAGTACTATAGAGGGGAATGTTGAGAACACAAGCTTACATAAGGAAGTCAGGTAACATTAATAGGTGGGTTATAAATACAACCTTAACTCTACCCTTTAAGATTACATATTCTTGTACAACATTACTACATAATCACACACTACTTCAAAAACAATACAAGACAATAATTTAGCTTTTTATCTTTTTTTTTTTTTTTTTTTTTTAAATATTCAGAGTGACTGCCTTATTTTTGCTAACAACTGTTAACAGAACATCTTTAATGTTGAGACTGTCCTGGAAAATTTCTCCAGCCCTCAGGAACCTCTCCCAGTCACTACAACCTTTCAAAGATAATTAAGAATGGCTAAGCAAGGACATCAGCCTCCTCCCTCAACACTCTCAGTGCATCCCATCGGGTCCCTCGGACTTGTGTACGACTACTGTGCTTTCATGTCCCTTGATGTGATCCTTCTCCACCAAGGGCAAGTTTTCCTTTCTCAAGACTCCTGCTGGTCTCTGGATTCCTGAGGGCAAAACCCTAACAGTAAGGACCAAGGAGAAGACGGCACTGAATACATCAGCCTTTTCCATGTCCTTTGTCACGAGGTCTCCTGCCCCATTCTGCAGAGGGCCCACGTTTTCCCTAGTGTTCCTTTTGCTGATAATACATCTACAGGAGCCATTCAGATTCCTCACCAGATTAAACTCCAAGTCAGCTTCTGGCTTTCTTAAGTCTATTCCTGCATGTTCAGGGAAATGTGGAAAAGAAAACCAATTCTTAATGTAACTAGATTAAACATTTGGTAGTGTGTTGGGGTTTTTTAATTTTATTTTATAGTTTCTTATAATCTTCATTTATTCTGCTTCTATGTACATTTAATCTTATCCAGGCCTAGTCTAATGTGATTTAAGATAACTATGTAACTGCATCCCTCACCTCAGGTCATGACAAGTCATGAGACAAAGCAAGATGCTGGGGCACTTTATCAGTAGCCCCAGCTCCCCAGCCCATCCTCCACTGTTTCCAAAAGGTACGTTTACAGTTGAGCTGCTCAGGCCGAGGGAAGAACAGTCATTGCAGGAGTCGAGAGAAGTTAAAAGTTTCAATACTGCTTACAGTAAAGTCTTTCTATAATTCAGGAAGGTGTTGGGACACTGCAGGTTTCTGATTATCAGGTGGGTATTCCGCACTTGTGAGGTATACTCTTTGGCTTCACTGAAATTTCTGTTTTCTATATTTACACACTGCCTTGCTTCAGCATTATTATGCCTATATACTATTATTTTACATTCTATTGATGCTGTCTGTAACAGTGGTTGAAGCAATACAGAGCCTGTTCCAGAAATAGGGACCAAGATGCTCATGAAAATGTTTGCTAACTAGACTGGTGCTAAGTGAAAACTTCATAACATTAGATGACACTTTTTTAGAACATGCAGCTTCACTTCTACTTTTAAATGGTTTCTGTAGCTGACCCTGACATAAAGCCATAGACTTCCAAAGACAAATTTATTTAAAGGCAGCTGGGAGAGCTTTTCAACCAAAACTGAATTCTCCTTTTCCCTATTACATATATATCTACTCCATGTATATAAACACACATTCCGTATGTTCCATATAGATACTATTCAAATATGTATTAAAATATGTATATATTCAAATACATTCACATAGACATATTTACATATATGTGTATTTTCATATCCTGGTGCACTGGAGGAATCAAGGATCAGGAAATATATTTAAAATCCAAGAAAATGTCCTTTGTAGACAAGGGGAAAAAGCCTTTGCATAAAGAAATAACATGAAGCAGACCATTTCTCCTAGTGCAGTGTTTCCTGGTAGTTATAAGTTGTTCTCAGTTTTTCAACAAGACTGTTATCGCTAGGTGGTAACCAATGGACTGCAGCACTAGACATTAATTACTGGTAGCAGTCAAATCGTTACATGATTTCAGACAGAAAGTAGCATAGTCTCACAAAATATCTTTGTCTTTTTTTCTTTTGCTGTCATGTTTGTAGTTGTGTAGATGCACCAAGCTTTTGGATGTTATCTTTCACTGGTTCATTAGTTGGTCTACGTACTCTGCAAAGCCATTCCCTGTAAGCCTTCTCTGCATGCTTCCTTGGATGCTGCATGTGTACATTCCCATCCCTGTATGTACACATGCTCTGTATGCTTTCTCTGCATGCTTTTTCACATGCTTGCTCCTTATGTATGTCGAAGTGTTCTCTTACACGCTACTTAAAACTCTTCAGCAAAGAGACACATGAGATGCGGCAACAGCATGACACTTCTTGTGAAGAATGAGTCACATTTAGTACCTTTGTGTTAGTTGTTCAGGCTTAGTTTTTATAGATGCCCCAATTACCATGACAGATTATTTTTTTAATATTTTCTTGATCTCCACTTACACAACTTCAAAATTAATTTAAGCTTCTGAGAAGGGTCAATCTCTTTGACTAATTAAATTAAAGCTTATTTGAAATTGAATATTTTGGAGCCATAAACTTTTAAAAAAAAATATTATTAAAACCCCCACATTTTATTGTTCTGCCTCTAATGTGCTGGCCTCAAAGACTGTGCCTATGCAAGCCAATTATTATATAGTGAAACATGGCTTTTCAGAACTGCACGTCTATAGGCCAGTCCAGTTATGAGCAGCTGTTGGACATGTATTTATGAGACATAAAAATGTTAGAGTGTGTATAATTTTCTCCTTCTAATGGAATCTTAAAACAAAAGCTGCTTCACAGCTAACTGCATGTACAGGAAAAAACAGATGTTACTTTATTCAATTACCTGTTTTAATCTTTACTGAGAAATATGTTCTGTTATTAAAATCTTACAGGAATGCTAGATGATTCCCACCCTGTCTGTACTGATATCCCACATAGCCTGAATTTGTTGCAAGGATTTGATTTGATTGTCTATTTTAATGCTTAATCAGCAGGTTAATTTGTTAGTAGAAAAAAACATGTGCGGCATTTCAACTTTAAAGTTAAAATTCACTCTGATACAACTTGAATGCTGAGTTTGCAGCACAAGAAGGCTGCAAATAATTTTTAAGTGTTCCTATAGGGTACACAGGGAAGCCAAAACCTTACTAAGTTCAATCATTTGCATGAGAACTGGGAACACGTGCAACAGAAGGATGAGAGTGCAGAAGTCGGTCTTTCTGTGTCTCTTTATAAAAATATAAATCAGTACAATCAAGAATGCCCACTATGTACACATGCCTACCAAGAAAGAAAATGTTTTGTTCTCTGCCAGAACAGAATACCTTTAAACATGTGTTCATGGGCTTTGATAAATTAGGCTAGAACTGTAAAGTAGGTCATAAAATAGAATTCCAATTCTATCAGGAATTCAGAAATCTTTCTAAAATCCCTTAAAAATAATTGAAGCATTTTTTAAAATTTCAATCTGAAAAGACTTTTAACAAATGTTCATAAAGCTCCTGGAAGAAACACAAAAGCTGTTAGAGAGCTTGCCTATTGGGAAGCTTGGAGATCCTGGAATTTGAGAAAGCTGAAGACAGCATAGTCTACTGGCTTCCTTGAAACTTCATTACCACATAGCAATTTTTGTGAGGTATTTCATATAAAGATCACCAGTGGATCAGATTTGATACTGAATGTACAGAGGCTACTATGAGACTTTTTTTTTTTTTTTTTAATTAAGTAGTAAATCTCTCACCCCTTTAAGGTACTCTAACAAATCAAAATGAAAGTAGCTCTAAGTTCATTTAGATAGTAAAGAAAAAAGAGCAAGAGTTAATATTCCAAACAGAAAATATCTTCCTGTATCTTCAATAATAAACCTATATCCCTATGCATCACTCAATATATTCCACTTTACAAAGGTCTGGCAACCAACCCTCATGCAGAATAACCAGTGTCAACCACAGCTGTAGGACTGGCAGTAGACACTGAGACCTTGCTTCTGTGATATGTTTGGAAACAAACAAAAACCTACAAAGTATATGAGACCTTCTCATTTTCCCTCTGCTCTACATTCTTCCTCTTCATTCCCTCCCTTTGCTCTACAGACCCTGATAATTCCATCTGTGTGCTGTGGTTCATCTGTGGTCTCATGACACAAAAAGGATAAGTGAGGAGTAAGTAAAAACCTAGCAGCTCCTGGGGCTGCTCCTGAGATATGTTTTAAAGCTTTAAAGAAAACAAATAATAAAATTAACATGAAAAGTTGAGACAAGTTGACAATATGCAATCATCCTGACCTCTCCAATTTACTCATCTGCCTTTTGTAATTCTCACATATAAAATTTCTACTTTTCCTTTAATACACTAACTAATACTACTTCACCAGATCTACACAAGCCAAAATTTCTGATTTCCCTCAGTTGTGGCTTTGGGATTAACAATTAATGAAAAAAAGGTAAAAAAAAAATAATCAAAAATTCTCAATAACCATTCCAGCTCATCAAAGAATAGCTTGATGGGCAGCATATAGATCATTACTATAGACTTGTATTCACTTTTCTGGTTCTTGAAGCACAATGATCATAATACTGTTTCTTAAAACTAAAATCAAACTCAAGACCTGAAAATATCATATATCACCTGTCTAGCTTCATTTGATCCACTCTTATCAGCAAATCTATATATCCTATAACAGCTTTGAGCAAAAGCTTTCTTTTCAAGATATTGATATTGGGTTTATACAAGCTCAGACCTGCAACCCTCATTCTGTCTTTCAGGAACACATGCCTTTTAAGCATTGATGGGGTCAAATAAATCACGTTTGCTCCCATGAATTAATAACATTAATTTTAGCTCTTTGCAAGTTTTCTAAGATGAAAACAAAAAGAATAGTGGGGAAGTACTCCCTTTTTCATATTTAAAATTTTATAAACCTCTCTTTCTGCACAAAAAGCAGAGCATCTGCATAGGCATATTAACACAGTGCTGCACACTATTTTGAAAATTGAAAGAGCAACAGTTAGACAAACAAACAGAATATAGCACAAAAAAACTATTATGACTATATAGCTCCAGTATGGCATAGAAAATACTTTAAAATACCTATCATAGCTATCAGGATAGTTTGCTTCACATTTTGCATATTTATGAGGGCTGAAACTGTGATCTGTGTTCAAGAGTCATGAGATCTACTTGAAATAAATAGGCTCTTTACCATCTCTTGCTTTCCATAGTAGGACATACTTGACCCATGTCAGAATGACACAGTGGAAGCTATCTGGTAATAACACTGTAAGCACTGATCAATGAAGAGAGCTTGACTTATACCACAATGCATTACTAAACTGACACCACAACAAACGTGGTGATTTTTTGGCACTAAATCACTTCTCTGATAGAGTTGTTGGACAGCTCAGATGTAAGAGCATACAAATTATTTTTATAAAATAGTTATTGGACCTTCTCAGTGATGCTGTCCAGAGACAAAGCATCCCAAAAGACTGCTGGGAAAAAGAAGATACATTAGAGTTTAGCAGTGCCCATTCATACGTACCACACAGATGAACCACTTTCAACCAGGGACTAAGTTGAACACTAAGCTGCTACAGAAGTTGAAGATGCTAATGAAATGCTCAGTCATGGCAGTATCAAAATTCAGAAGACTCCTTCATGTCTGTGGCGAAAATCATTCTGTTCTGAATAACAATACACTATAGATTTCATTTGCAAGGATGCCCTTGTTGAAATCACTACCCGTCAGCTGGGTCTGAAATACGTCTGAAATTTCCTAAGTTCTTGGGATAGACAACTGCTCCCTAAAATGGAGAAATGTGCTGTGGAAACAGAGAATAGCAGTATTTGTTTACAGTTGCTACAAACCATTTTGTTAATCTTGAGCAAACATTGTTTTTTTCTAACTTAAACACTTAAACTAGGAACCGGGAAGCAGGGATATGAGTAAGCAGGCAACAAAGGTATGTTTTCAACTTCCTAAAGATACAGCAACTAAATCTACTTCATTAAAAGCGAGCTGTTCCTTTATATTCTTCCTCCCTATCCTGGCCACTGGCAAAGTTGCATTATTATCCTATGAGTCATTCTTTCTTCAAAATATCTCTCTGGGTAGTACTTGTTAATTAAACTTTTTCATCCTCTCTTTCTCTCTTACAGTTGTTGGCAACAGTCTTGTATCCTCTCTTTTGAATAGACATCTATATGTAATCTCCCATTATTAGAGTAGTAGGAAGGAACTGACAATCTTTTACCATGTGTGCCTGTTGAGCATACAATTACTAATTATATCAAGTATGCCTTGTGAGTGCTACTGATGATTTAAATAGTACATTTTCTTCATCTCTTTAGGACAATGTCATCTATTGTACAATGTTTCTGTCTGATTCTTTGGTGGCATTTTAGCTACTGAACTTGAAAAGTTCTTCAGTTTCATAAAGAAAAATGTGGAACATCTGTCCCTTTTCTGTGGATGTGACTCTGCAGTAGCTAAAACAGCCTGCTGTTCAGAAATGCAGAGTAGGAAATAAAATGTCATTTGAATACGTGTGGTAATAATAGCCTGGTGCACTGCCATAGCCAAAACCAATATTCACTGGAGTTGTATCTAGTAAAATCAGATGTAACTGATTTCTTAATTTCATTTTTTATGAAATGATAGGAAAAGATTTTTCACAAAAGCTACGTTTCACTCCCAACCATACAAACTTACATACATATTTCATGAGTCTGTCCTACAAAATATATAGAGAAGTAACCGAGCATAAATGAATCAACTGAGTAAAAATGAACGGATAACAGAGCTGCTACTTATGCTTAGGGAAACAAATTCACAGGGTGGCTCTGTAGATGGCGAAGAAGGTACAGCTTATGTCTTTATCCACAGTCATTTAGTGCATAGCTCTGTACAGAGTAACAGTTCTAGCTTTAAGCATATGGCAGGATAGGGAAGGTAAAATATGAGTGAAGAGCAGCTGATGTACTGGAAGAGCAAGGTAAGCAGAGAGAAAGTCTGAGCAGAGTAACACCTAAGGATATTCAGATGAAATCAGATCTCCACCACGGAGGTTACTGTATTAATGAATAATTAGAAAGAATTAGAAGTCTACAATTAGGACCAAATGGGAAGGTGTAAGAATTCAGCAACTGGTTTAACCTAGGCCATGGAAATTCTGGAGAAAACCCAGGAAAATAATCTACCTCTGGGAAAATCAATCCAGATCTCACCCAGAAAACCATCCCTTTTGCAAGCAGAGACAAAACACCACAGATTGCTGCACTCTGGGTAAGCATGACTCGGCCTTAAAGCTGATCTGGTAAATCCCTCAAAGTCCCTTCAAAACCTATGTTTCTATGGATTCAACAGTAAGATAAAGATAAGGAGAACGGGCCGTTATATGTGTGATGTTTGATCTTTTTATTTCTGTCATGTATGAACATCAAAAGCGTTTGTTGGGACTGCAGTTGTCAAATTGTAAGCCAGCATGTGAAAACAGCTGTCTATCCTCAGCACCAACAAACATGAATAGATCTGTCATCATAATTACAGCTCAGAGCTGGATTGTCTTCAAATACCAACAACAGTCTGCACTGTGAGCTATGTCAAATAAGCCTGACTCAACTGGTTTAGGATCCATTTTTCTAGAGAGAATAAGGACAGCCTTTCTCTTCTGTGAAAGGTTGCAAAAGTTTCTGTGTAAGGAATGTTATCTCTCACGTTAAAAATTTCATGACTTGCTAAAAGAAATCATTCTAGAAATCAAGATATGATTTACACATTTAATAAAATGATTACGCACTTTATTTATGTGCATATAATTTTAACTTGATTACACTCCAACAGTCTTATTTCCTTATTACAGCAGTAACTGTCTTCTGATATTGCTTTATGGATCTCTCACAAATGTTTATTTAGATACATACAGTAGCTCAAGGGGGTTATAATGGAATAACGAGATTTTCATTCCCAAAGAGTTTTACATTGGCTAGAAGTGACTGAGAGATGTCTGAAAGTATCCCCTGATTTAGCAGTGACCTAAACAAAACTGATTTAGGAATCTTATTAAGGGTTAAATTCTATAATGTAAATATCACACTGTCAGAATAGCTGATCAGGAGATTTAGCTTGAACATATGAAAAGGAATCAGGCTTGTTTGAGGAAAAAAGATAGAGACAGTCATTTCCCTTGGGACAGAGAAGAAGCAGAAACCAAAAATATGACTGAATCAATTCCCAGTCTCTCTTCTGAACCAAACCTGTGTAACTGACCTGTGTTCTGACTTTCCTCGGGAAAGCAGATTAGGGTCTTCAGATGTCCAGATTATAACCTGCCATTCTGAAATTACAACTTCTAATATTTGTTCTCTAAGGATACAGATTCACTTGAGTCTGGATATTGTTACAGTCAATACTCAGTAGTAGCCAATCCAGGATACTCTGCTTTCCCATCATGCAATACACCTACAGTCCTGAGTTACTTTAATTATCCTAACAATTTAGCATACAATCAAAGTACAAAAGCATTCCAGTAAAGTAAAACCATTAAGGAACTGGAATTACAGGTCACCAGTACTATTATCCATGTAAATCAAACTGACTGTAAAGACTTCTGCCTCTCAAAATCATCCAGCCCAAGGGTTTGCACATATCTGACATGAAGTACATAAAAGTGGTGGCATTTTTCAATGTGAAAAGTATACTACTTTTGAACTACTGTATGGAGTCACAATCTAAAAGAAGTAGCCATATTTCTAAAAGAAACAAGCAGGAGAGAAGGATGAGAATGAAAAAAAGGGAAAGGGAGGGAGGCTATAGCTGGCTGGTAATTTAGTAAAAGAATAAAAAAGAGGAATTTCAAGGATGTAGATACTAACCCCCAGAATCTTAGAATCATTCAAGTTAGAAGGGACCTCAGCAGCTCTTCTGGCCTATCCTCCTGTTCAAAGTCCAAGGCGTATCTCCTACCTTGATTCTATTTCTATGCATGTGCAAGCTACTGAAAACAGGAAGTACATTCTGTTGAAATTTTTAATTAGAAAATACATTGTCATTATATTCCGAATATTTTTTCACTTCATCTGAAACAGCTCACTGAAAGAATTTATAAAGGTCTTAAAAGTCAGACATTGTGCAGTAACACGCTTCGGTTGAAAAGCAGTGGTAACAAACTGATAGTTACCAATGGAGTAAATAAGGGACACTGACTGAAATGAAATCTGGTGATGATTCCTCTTAGCTGCAGGTTGCAGAGTATGAGTTCAAGCCTAAGTTCAATATTATTGTAATTTCCCTTTCCATCCCTCTCTCTCTGGTGAACCCAGCTTTATATGGACACTTGGTTCCTGGATATGGGAACCAAAGACAGATAGGAAAGTTTTTGGCCACTTCATTTCACTTATATGATATAGGTAGAGGGTTCCTCCATCTGCCACATGACTCCCAGAAAAATATGAGAACAATCTGGTGGTTATCAATACAAATATAACTGTGCACACACAGAGACACACGTACACATTATGTTGCATAATGCAACATAGTAAACGTAGCATAAATCATTAGCCTAAATACAGCTGAGCGTTAAAGACGGAAGTGAACATAAAGGGAAGATGTGCATCTAAACACAGGTCACTGGTGCTCCTCAGGAGTGATTTTCAGTGTCACAGCGTATACATACCCACCCTGTAGATTGTATCAGAGAATTAACCGCAGCTTCTAACTGCTGAGAAACCAACCCAATAACAATATACAAACAGAAACAGAAGCAGGGTGGGAAAGTGCACATTAGCTGGCAATTTGAATAATGAAAGAATTAATTGTTATTAGCTGTTACTAATTCTTGTTTAAGATGCCATCATTCCACTTCACACTAAAGATCACTGAGATAACGGGAGTTAATTCACATTTCTAAAAGCCATTTTCTATTTCTGGGAAATCTGGGACCTCAGAAAAATAAACCAAAACAAAACAACTTTCTTTTTCAAGGTTTCTTCACAATTCATAGGTTAGAAACAGAAAATCAACTTGTACCAGTTCAGGATCTACTTCCAACTGATGCAAATTTTGGAAAGGCAAAAATGTTGTTTTCTATTAAATATTAGGTCCCTGTGTACCTTTAGGGTACTCTAGAACCATGGTGATTGAGAGAAAGTGATTATTTTTTAGGTTTCTTTTCCAGTATAGAGAACTTGCATTTCAAAAGAGGCATTCTTGTATAATACAATATTGTTCCCCATGACTAAGGTTTGCAGAATCTTTTTCAAATTTCACAGAGGCATATGTGAGGAATGTGCAAGGAACAGAGAATAAAATACACTATCACAGATCTACCAGTGGTGATCTCAAAGTCAAAAAGTATCATGTTATTTGTAGGCATGAAGATGAGCTAAGGGAAGACCTTTGAGAATCAAAGAAGCTATTATTTGAGATATACGAGGCCACGGTCTCCACTTCTGATTATGCAGCCCAGCAAGAATAGATAGATATCCTCAAGAAAGAACCTCCAAAACCCACTCATCTTTTGTGTCAGCCTGTAGAGAGAAAGGAAGAGAGAGGATACGTTTCAATTCCATCCTGACTAGATGGTGAATATGTCTGTAACAGTTGCTAACTTTTCTTAGATACTCTCTTTAATCACATGCACAATAATGTAATTAAAGGTGCAAAAACACCGAAAAATTAAAGGCTTGTCTAAAGAAGTGGTGATTCACAAAGAATTGAATACACAAAACCTGGTTTGAGTCTGAGTCATGTGGAGCTCAGTGTACTACTGATTTTTGCCAAAGGCAATTGTAATAATGTTGAAAAAGATTAAAATTTTAAATATGATTAAACTCATTAAGAACTTGTTTTGAAGCTTAAGTGGATGTGGCAGCAGAGAAGAGGCTTGGATGCAACTGTGAATCATGCCAGCTTCACTGAAAACCTGCTCTCCAAACACTTGAGTTGTACTCTGTAGTTAGGAAAATGAGCTAAACTGGTTTCCCAACACAGGATGCCTGTAAAAGTGAGAAAGTTCACTGACCCATAAATGCAGTTTGCTATAGCGCCCTTGCACGTCCTGTCTCCTGCCAACTGTGTAATAACCTGAGACTATATTTGAAACTGATAGGGAATGAAACTGAGAAGGAGGAATAGTTGGACAAATTAAATATGAAACTTTCCAGTTTAAAAAGTTGTCAAAAGCTTGTCAATAGGGATTTAAATATGTGGGATGAGCCACATTCTGGAAACATCATTTTCTCATCACTTTCTATACAGCTTATTTAGATTATACAACAACTTCTAGGTGTTTATATATAGATGTGAGTATTCCCACTTACAGAAAATAGAAGATAATTAGAAAATGAGAGAAATGGATCACTTCTTGTTTGTAATAAAGACCACTGTAACTCTCTATTCGAGTTTCTACTTCCCCTGATAGAGCTCATGAACTCTGGTCTTCAACTAAACAATTCTAGTTTTCCTGCTTTTTGGTACAAAGCTTGTAAATTATTCAGAATTATTCTTTTCCCCACTGCTGCTGAAGGAGCAGAAGCTACAAGTTAACCTTAACTAAAATAGTCTGCACTTGCCTGTAATATTTACAACTGCATTTGAGGATTACACTAATAAAGATGGTAACTGTCATTTACTTCCAAATATATTTAAAATAAGATATGTATTTCCTCACACCATTGACAAAGGAAACATTTTTCTTAACAAAGGTTAGATATAACTAATTATTTTCTTAAGCTAAACATGGTAAAAGAGCTAGTATCGTAAAACAACTCAATTATTTTTTTTCCTCCATGCAAATTCCATGAATGTTTTTGTAGGGCTTTTTTTCTCAGACATTCAAAATTTCAACAGTTTGAACAGTTTCTCTGGAATGCTTATTATTTTTTCACTACTTAAAAATGAAGCAAAATATACAGATCAGCAAATCTCATCAAATCATGAAAAAGATCAGTTTGTTCTTTTGATAACATTAATATAATTTATTCTAGAAATAAAAATCAGAAGATACACAGTTGTCCTCACATTTCATACTCTGAATTCTCACTATACCTGTAAACCTGTTATTCTGAACTTTCAAGCCTCACCTTAATAATTATTACTGGGGGTAGCCTTTATTTTTACTAAGTGTATTAGTGAATGTCTCAGCAGGTGAAAAACCCCTTTTCAGAAGCCCGGCCCCAGCTATATGAACCATTTAAACACAACACACATTCACAGCGTTGTTGGGGTTTTTTTTCATGAACCTAAATTAATAGGGCAACAGTTCACAACGTATTTGCAGAGCCAAATCTTTGGGCTAGCATTGAACTGAAAAACACGAAGTTCATACCACCCTTTTTTCAAGGCAAAATTGATTTAAATTTCTAGCCCTGAAACTTCTTAAACTCTGAAGACTTTATACCTATGCATTCTTAGATTAGGAATCATTATACCATTCCTTAAAAGTTCTGACCTAACAAAATTTGATTAAAAAAGTGTGGTTAACGATTAACCATTTTGTATAACACTAGGGAATTTTTTGCATGAAACTAAGTTTTGATCTAATTAATGGTGATCCTTTCATGTTGTTCACTGGAAATCAGATAAACACTAAGGCAGAAGAGCATATCCAGCAATCATATAGCCAGTTGATCTAAAGTGACAAGAGCTAGTGTAAGACAGAATATTAGTAGTATTTTAGTCAACTTGTTCTAGTTCAGATCAGCTCTACTTGTGTCCCACGAGTTTGTAACCAGTATGTTACAATGGACTTTCAGTGCAGGAATGAAATATGATTAACACAAGTTGTACACACTTGCAAAGGAAATTTTCTACTTTCATGCACAGTTCCATTCAGTGCTAACATCTTAAAACTGACCTGGTCCAGATTAATACCTTTTCCAATGCTTCATTTCGTTCTGCAACAAGGCCCAGGTTTTCTACATATCTTAAGGACAAAAAAGCTAAATGGGATAAATCAGTACTAAGACAATTATTTCTGAATCACAGAATATTATAGTAACAACATTCTTACAAAGAATATACTGTTTCTTGTTACCTCTAGAATTTTATTCTGGTTACAGCAAACTTTGAAAAGAAAGTGTTCTCTTCATCTTGCCAGATGTATTCCTACACCTACCTGCTTCTTCCCAGTCAAAATTACTTATGATAAGTGCAATTACTCAGTAATCTTCTGTATTTTACTGGGAAAGGGCTGGAAACAGAAGAAACTGCTTGGAGTGAAACTATTTCTTAGCAGTTACATGTAATTATATAATCAGTCCTGAAGTACCCAGTTTGAGGAGTCATATGTGCATCTTCTGCCAAAATCAGATCTGTACTCAGAGACAAGACATTCCTGTACCCCAAGGCCTCTGAAGAGCCAGGGGTTGCTAGTTGGGAGTGGTTCTTCACTTTTGCTTCATGTAAAATCAAAATAGTAATAATCAAAACCTAATGACTTAAGAGATACCATGGTACTAACATATAGTGTGAATACACAGGTTTTCTATGTTTCTCCCAGGACTGTTCTTTTCTACTTAATGCCAGTAGAGAATTCATCCTGAAATCAGATATGTCTCCCAGTCTCTTTTCTCCAAATGAATGTTCTTACCACTGCACTAAACAGACAGTCTCCTTTCTGAATACTTAGTCTCTCTCATTTTCCCTCACAGGAAAACAGATCTTCAACCATAGGTCATTAGCATGAAGGGGGAGATTGCTATTGTTTAAAACAGACAACAGCCACGTCTGGCTGCCTGCTTTCCAGATGCTGGACATACAGATCTGAAGTAAAAATTACAGCCAGGCAACTTTATAACTGAATGAGTGTACCAAACAACAGACTTCTAAATACAGGATCATCAGTTAAAAAAAAAAAAAAAAAAGGAAAAGCTGTGAAAAGAGCTCAGTTCTTTGAAAGAGAATGAATAGCATTTTACTGTTTGCACAATTTTACACTGTATAATCTCCTTGAAGCCCTGACAGAAATTCCACTAAGAGGAAGGAGATTTCAGAACCTGCTCCATCCTTTGCTAGCTGGAGGAGGTCCCATGCTGTGATTCTGCCTAATCTCGTTGTGCTGTGATACAAAATATAGCATTCTGCATTCCATTGATACCTAAAGGTTAGAGGCTACAGTCTTTAAATGTTTAAATACTTCTCTGGTTTGGTTGTCCTTCTGTTAGTAATTCTGTCTTTCTTTTACTCTTCATCTTTTCTGATTCCACCTACATAATTTCTATTGGTCAGGTATTGACCATTACTACATGTTCACTGCAATGCAACTACACGGACTGGTACAATAGAGATAATAAAATAACATGTAATAAACAGTTGTGAGTGAATGAATGATGTTCTGTAATGATGCCAAAGCATACCTGATCAGGCACAAAGCCTGAACCATCTTCATACTAAATCTGATGTTCTCTTGCCCATTGTAGTGAAGGATTTACTTTTCTTACCTTCTCTCCAGTCCAACAGAGAGCTTAGGAATTAAATACAACACACTGCATTGCATACTTTGATAAAAATAAGAAGGTGGAATACATCAATGGAACCAGAAGCAAAAGTAACTCATGGTGCTGATTCCCATCAAAGATGCCAACAACTCAAAAAGTTGCAGTTCATGAGTTTGTAAAAAAAAAGTTGTCTATTCCACAAGCTGTTTTGGCCCCTACCTCATGGCTGCATGACAGTAATTTAGTAATTCTTGATGTGAAAGTTTGTCAGATGCATATTCCAGGCAATACCTCCTCCCCCTCGTTGAATCATACAGGCTGTATCCTAATCAAATTATATTTTTGAAGTGTTTCCTCACTGAATCCCACAAGATTGTTTCTCATACTTTCCCCCACACCTGCTTTTTAAACTAACTATCCTGAGGCTGCCAGCAGAACCTTCTTTCTTCTCTCTCTCCCCCTACCCCCCACTTGCCTTTTTTTTTGGAGGGGTGAGGCAGGGAGGAAGAGTCATGGAGTTATGTTTGTCGTTTTTCAGTCCCTCACAATCTGCCCTGTCAGCTGATAATATCTAAAAATATCATGAAGACCAATGTTTATTTCTGTCGTTTCAGGTTTATGCCTACTTTTTGTCTTTCATATGGCTGAGAAGGAGGAGGTGTCATCTACTAATGGCAGAAAACACCTGTGTTCAGATCTATTGTGTCCTGTTAGTTGGACTGCCACTGACCTTCCCTAATATTTATGAGGCTCAGTGATCTCTTCCAGCAAATACAATTGGATACTCCCCCTGACAGGCCAGGGACAGAAGGCTTCCTGGAGAGCAGCACTGTAGTGACATGGAATCTTTCACCTAAGCTGCTGCCATTTGCTTCCTCATCATTACTCAGTGATTATACACAAGAACAAAACATTATGTCCTTGGCTGCCCACTGGTTACCCTTGCTTATCACAAGCCAGTTACATCATAACCTGTTTTTTACTTACAACGGACTCATTGTTGTCATTTGAATTATTTCCAGTTGTATTCCAAGAGTTGTTCTCTGTGCACTGTAATAACCATGTACCACCTGTTTCCTCACAAACCGACTTGCAAGGGGACATTTATTTTACTTGGGCCCAATCATTTGCTAAAACAGGCCTCACTGCTGGGCTACAGCCTAGTGCTTTTCAGAACTTTATCTGATGTTCTAGCAATATAAAATAGCTGATAACAGCTGGTTGCCCAGATCTGCATCCTCATTCCTCCCATAGTTCCTGTCACAAAAGGGAGACAGGGTCACAGGAAGAGAGGATTAGGGAAGGCTGAAACACAGCCTTGTGGGTTCAATATGCACTTAAATATGTAATTTGAGTAGGACACATCCACCATATTCAACAGAGTGGGGAGAAGATATTGCCTGGCCTCTGGAACCATGCAGTAGAGAGAACAAGTGAACCAGGTACAAGTTAAAGCAAAGTTAGGATTGCTTTTATTAATACTTAGGCTTGACCTATTTTCCAGCAGGTCTCATGCCCTGGGAAAATCCAAGACAGACTCCATGGACTATTTCCCTAGCATAGCACTGATCACAAGCAGTCTCTCAGTAAACATGCCTAAAAACACCTATTACTACTGAGGGCTGGTTTGCAGCTGCCACTTTAGCGCAAGCTGGTTCCACCTCCTCCTCTTTCTCATCACAAATTAGTATTGCTTAGTAAAGATGTACCACATAAATGATAGATAATATTGTGCCAAGGAAGCATGAAGTCTTAGCTCTTGCACTTACACTCTTAGCAATTATAGGGTGTCAGAGATGAGCTGAAAAACATTTCTTTCCTATGCACAAACAAGTTATCTGAAAACCCCGATTGTCATAGATCACATGAAAACAATCCCATTCTGCTGGCACAAGTAAATTATCTCTCTGTGACAAAGACAATGCAAATAAACGAAGAAAGATATGCATTGCACAGAGGACACTGAAAAGGGACTGGCAGCTTCATTGAAAACTTTGCATATTCTTTATCAGTTACTTAAAAACAAGCTGTGCACAAACTGAAGCAGCCTGGGGATTTAATTGCCACATTTATTTTTAAAAGAATCTCCATCTAAGATGACATATGAGACAAAACACAGTGTCAATCATTATTCCAAGCCAAAGGAACTAGATTTTAATAGGAATTGGTTGGGAAAAGATGGAAAGGGGTTTTGAACACATTCTGAAGTGTCTTCGTAATATATACATGGCAAAAGGCACATGATAAATCTGAAATAATTAGGCATATACATTCCTATTCTGAATTTTGACTAGGAGTCAAAATCTGTAGTGGTCTTCATTGGATGCACTGTGTATCTCTAGTGCACTTCTCTTCCCTCATGTTCTACAGAGTCTGGGTGTAGGTCTGTAGAGTCTGGGTTTAGGCCCAAGTGATGCAATTATACAGGGACTATAAAACCAGCTTCACCCTGGGATGTGAAATATTTGTGGCACAGCCTGATGTTGGATAGCTAGTTTCTTTGATTAACAAGTCTTTAATAAGGTAGGTCCTTTGTAAGGCTGGTGCAAGTATCAGGAAGAAGCAGAGTACATGTTTCATATAAGTTCTTTTGGCCTTTGTACCTTCAGAGTTCAGCATATCACTAAAGCTCATTTGGAAGTTACACTTTTGAGAAAAAGACTTATGGGGTTCCTGAGTGTTGAAGTTGAGCTGCTAGAACTTCTAGACTCTATTTTCTGATCTAGCAGTCAGTATAGACCCCAGGTATGATGTCCTGATTACTGGTAAGAAACAAAGTGGGTCAATGAAAATTTGTCAAACCAAGTTTGTCTGAACACAAGGGATGGTACTTGGAAAGCTCAGCTAGATTTCTGGGCAGCCATATAGCCTTGGGCAAGAAATTCAGTCTATCCAGGGCACTACCTGAATCTATCTGTACAGGAAGATAACAGCACTTTTCTCCTTCACTGAAGCATTTTAAAGATAAAGTCCCAGAGTGATATGAAGGTGTTCATATCAGGCACCAGTTACCAAATACTGTGTGTATGATAGCAATAGATGCATATCAACTGGACTTTTACCCTAGTTCAGCAGCCTAGACTGAGCTTAAATGACTGATCATTTTTCCATTTAGTTTACTGTATCTCAGTTTGGTAGGCAATAAGATTTACGGTGCACAGCTTCCCAGCCTTCTCTACAGCCTGTCACAGATGTACACAGTTTATCCTCATACCAGTAATAGTTCTGTGTCCTTTGGTCTAGTTTTGCTGCATCCTCCTCACAGGACACATCTACATCATGCCTAAATCCTACCAAGGGCACGTGTATTTCCAGTCAAACCAGAGAACAGTGAGTCCTCCCCAAAATTCCAGACAAATTCTCAATTACTAATATTAAATTCTCAATTACTGATATTATTAATATCAGGAAAACTGCAGATACCCATACATTCATCCTAGTCTTTGGTTACCAAACTGAAAGTGAAGAGTAAGTTAACAAGACTGATGAGTTCACCAGCTAGATTACACTAGAGCTGTTCCTGAACAGCTGAAATAGGGACAGGCGAGAAAGCGGTGTCAGGGATATTGCGTGGATGCTAAAGAACCAGTTAGGCATATCCAGCCTAGATATACAGAGTCTGTGAGAGGATCTAACAGCAGGGACAGAAGCAGAGAAGGGAGCAGGTATTAGGGAGACTAGACAGGGATGGGAAACCAGCTGTTTACCTTACTGTTCATTGTCAGTAATAGGAAACACATCATCCTATCAAAACTGCACCAAAACTAACAGCCAGCCAGGTCATCTGGGGAGACACTGACATTACTTCGGCAGGTCAGCTTGGAGAAAAATCAGTGGCATATCCTAAAAAGAAAACTAAAAAGTCTTATGGTGAAAAGATTCATATGTCTAGTTTCATTAACAAACAGTAAGTGAGAAACAACAGGAGAGCGAATCTCTGAACACTGCGTGAGTGTACCCAGAATGGAAATAGGTAAGTGGAACATCAACTTGGCCAAGAGAATAGGAAAAGCGCTAAGATAAGGCAAATTGTATTAAATCCTTACATAGAGGTTTTTTTCCTCAACCGCTACTGGCCACCTCCCTACATCACTAGCCACTACAGAGGTCATAATATTTTTCTTAACCATGCCACGTTAAGCTACAAGTATTTATGAATTATACTTCATAACCCCAGTCTAAGAATGTACGTCTAGCCAAAGCTATCAGAGAATACATGGAGAAGAACAAATACTGAGAAGGTAGTACTGTGTAGAAATCAGAATTAAAATATGTGTGTTCTTGTCTCACAGTTGCCATGCTCAGTCCACTCTACTATGCTGCCTCATTCTGAGTTATTACATCACTCTATCCTTGAGGCAAGCTATCTCACTGAATTAACATTTACATATTTATATCTCATCTAAAAATACCTGTAAACATATGTATATAAATACTGTATCCCACCTGCCCATCAGTCCCAGTCACCTCCCACCTCCTGCTCACTAATAGCACAGTCCTGCATCACCTCCCACTCAGCTAAGCAATCCTGTGCTAGCTGCTTTCGACATACTCACAGCTATATATATTTATGAGCATGATAAAACCCTTCTGTGAAGTAAAGATAACATCTTTTTTTTTTTTGCAAGAGTTACAATGCATTTTAGAGACACTGTGATTTTTTTTACACTGTATTATGTGCTACATTTACATATACATGTATGTCTTTGCAATTCATCTAGTTTGAAAAAGTATATACCACTAAGACTAAAAAAAACCCACAACCAGCCATGTTTACATAGGCAAAGGTATTTTAGCACAATAATTAAATCTTGATCATTCTGAATTACCAGTAGGTCTTACAAAAATTGAACAAAATTATGTTTTATAATATAGAGGTAGATTTCTCAGAGCAACTATATTCTACCTTGGAAAGACAGTCTTTTGACTACTTGTATACTATACATTCTGTATCAGTGGCTAAATGCAACCATGGTTAGGAATTCCTAGTGTTACTATGCCATCTATCCATTGCTAGTACATTCCAAATCTACCATAGAATGATTTTCACATGATGCAAATTTTCAGTTTTCGCTTGCTTTTCTTGTAAGGCTCTTCAATTGTGTAGTATTTGATCTCACTGCAAAGAGTACTTCATGATTTAAGCTGATTTTCATTGCTTAATTTCATCCAACCATTCTAAAATAAAAATTCCCCTATCTTGGTATTTGCCCTTTTCAAGTGAACATTAACAAATATCATAACCTTTTTGCTCCATACTTTTTATTTGGCCACGTTATACACAGCAATTTCTTTTTGTGGTCAGTCAATTGCCTTAATCTCTAACTTGTCTTTAGTGGGTTGAATTAGGGTTTAATGCACTGAGGTCTAGGGTATTCCTTCAATTCTAAGAGTTAAGCACTCCTATTCTTGTGAATTTAAAAGATGCTCATTGTTCACAGGGTATAGCTGCAAATATGAAAAAGTTCATAAAACTCTCAATGCGAGTTAGACTTGAGGTCCTCTTAGAAAAGTTTGCAAATGCATGTTGGCTACAACATTTCTGTATTACATGGATTTACTTGGTGCAAAATTTATAAGGAGTTTCATGAACTCCCTCTGGCAATTTGCCTGATTGTCGGACACTAGAACACTGTGATCAAGACATGGTTTCACTTAAGTCTAGAGTAATTTTTTATATCTTCACAGTACATGAGGAGTACACCCAGAATATTTCTGAAGGGTGAAAATTCAAGCTCTGGACTGAAATTTTCAGAGAATTAGACATTTATGTATACCTGCTAAGGGGTACTTTTTGGGTTTTGGCAGGGGCAGGGAGTAACTTCCTCCTGTGGCCCTTCCCCTGAAGCAGTCTTACTGCCAGCTTATGTGACGAACAGTATGTTCTAGGCAGGGGTGACTCCTTACAAGAACAGCTTCTCTTGGCAAGCAGAAGGAAAGTATATCTAAACTTTTAGCACTTATACCTAATCACTTTAAAATATCTAAAGGTTTTCTGAAAACAAGGCTGGGTTTGTACCAGTATCTCTCCCCTCCAGAAGAGTCAGCAATAGTGTTCAGCTGAACATTAGACAGCTAAATTTACAAAAAAAACAATTAATTGTGTTATCATATTACTCACCAGAAAGTTGTTTCCAACCAGAGAGTCTCTAATAAAGTTTTTGTTTCATTGGAGTTTTTAAGTGTCAAGCTTCCAGGTAACATAAATTACCATGAAAGAAAACAAAAATATAATGTGACTCCAAAAATATAATGTGACAATTATCTCCAGTAAAAGAAGAAAAAATATCCGTTCAGGTCCTTATTTTAATCTTCTTCCCTACTTCTCCTTAGAGCTCAACTAATTAGCTTCCACATGTAGGGGTCCAAGTACAGGCCTACAGGATAGCAGATCTGAAAAAAACAATGTATTTTCTGAAGATCTGAGCCTGAATCTTAATACAGATTGTCTTATGAAGTGGCATGAAAACAAAGTACACATTCCAACGTAGGAGGCAAAAAAAGTCTAGGAAAGCATTTTAATTATGTTTATGCTTTCAGTGAGCATAATAATAAGTACAGACAAGCAAGTAGGCAGCAACAAAACTCATGGGGATTATTTGTAAACTGCTGTAAAGTTAAACTAATTAATTAAGTGCAATTGATATTCAGTTGCATTATCCTCAGTAGGATAGAAGCTGGATTTAGTTAACATGGACATTTGTTTGAACTGTATTTCTGCATCAAAGGATCAAGACCTGTCTTAAAAATTAAAAGAAGCATTTTCTCCAAACAAAGGAATTTTTGCAATGTGAATAGTAAATAATGATACTTTTAAAATTTTTAGGCAAAAAAATGTTTGTTCAGTTTTAGGCAAAGTGTTCATTCTAACTTAAACAAATTTCCATATTTCACTGGCTATAATTGTCAAAGGCAGAAAATGTAGGTTTCACAAATCATAAGCGAAGACAAAGCCGAAGAAACCATTCTGTTAAAGGACTTACTTTTCCCACATTTCAAAACAGGCAAGTGCCTGGTTACAGCATTTTGTGCTTTCTCTTGACACCACAAAGTTCTCATATGTCCCAGAACATTTCCACTGCTCAGAAACAATCATAGCAAATGACCAGAAACACTGATTGCATTGCACAGTGGCCCTTTCCCAAAGTTATTACAGAATGTTGAATACAATGTACCAGACTACTATAAGAACATACATAATCCTTGAGTTTTTTCAACAGTTAATATTCAACATAAACTAATTTCCCTAGCTCAGGAAGAGAACCATAATCACCACTTCATTTTGCAAGAAACAAAGGTGACGTACTCAGAAGGAAATTAGTGGAAGCCTATGGGAACCAACTGACAAAAATTTGCAGTCTTTCTTATTTCTTCTTTATACCTGCTGTTCTGAACTGCACACTATGCCCACTTCTGCATTTCTCAGTTGCCATCCTTTAAAAGACACACTGAATGCCAAGCTTAAGCTTATACATATCAAGAAGTTCTGTCCATAAAGGATAGTGGGAGTTCCATCTGTAAGTCTTCACAAACTACTGTGGTACTCATTGCTAATCACCCATGTTTCCAATGTAGTCAACATAAATAATTCCACAAACAACATTTGCGAAGTTCTGACATGTGGCAAATGTTCAGTAGCTATGTTTAGCACATGCTGGATAATCCAAGTTCTTCATACACATTAAATTAGCAATTTTGACTCATGATAAAAAGGGAAAGAAAGAAAAAAAAAAAGATTCTTACAATCTATTTCAACTATAAGAGGAAAAACATGTGTCATGCAAGAGATAAAAACTTACAGGAAGAGGTGCTTCCTTAAAATAACAAGTAAGGTACTTTTTTAGTGTTGTACTACCAGTGTTATTACTAAAGCTTTTCTGTTGTCCAGCACAGAGGAATCCTTGGGTACTGTAGGGGTTCAACACTTGTTCCTACATCATCCTCTCCTCAGCCGATATTCTGAGTACTGAAGATGTAGAAAGGAAACTCATTAGTTAATATCCAACTGTCAGAATACTCCCTTAGGGAACGAGCAGACCTGCTGAATGTTATTCCTTATGAAGACTTCCATACTTTCTCCAAACTTCAGCTTTTAATAGGAGAAATTCTGGTATTCGCTCCCTTTGAGGAGGAAATGCTCAGTTGTTTCTCTTAGAGAAAGTATCACGATTATATTTATCTTCTTTGGAGAAAGTAGAGTGACTGGAAAATGGAATATCTTCCTCAGATTTTTGCTGCATAAATTTGAATATTTTATTTCATAATGCTACTCCAGTGTCTTATCCTTCCTAGCTCAGATGTTCTCTCCTCTTACGTAACTCTTGAACATTAAAAGACCAGTGTATGAGGAGAATGTTCACCTGCCATGGATCATGGGAATTGTAGTCCAAGGAAAACAGCTAAGAGCAGCAAAGTTATCTCCTTGGAGGCAGTACAGCAGAAGACACAAAAATTAGAAGTGGCCACAAGTAAAGTATTTGACTGAAATGCTATGGGTATTCAGGGTTTTTTGCAAAAGAAAACTAAAAATCACAGATGGAAATTAGAAACTTTCTGTAAAAAGCTAAGAGGTGAAAACAGCTTTAGTATTTTAAGATCCAGGTGAATATTAGTCATGTTATTACTGTGATTACTAGCATGGCATTTGACAAAAGAAGAAACTGAGTCATTAAGGAGAATACTTGCTCAGGGTCAACCACTGAAGCGGTGACTAAATGGAAAGCTGAACCAAGCAGTCAGAAGCATGGTGAGGGACAGAAGGTTGGGGAGAGAAAAGGACTGTATGAGCCGCAATTCTGATCAACATTATCAGCTACGGAACCACATGATCAACTTTGTCTCTGGAAACAGCCACCTTAACTCTGCTCACTCTGGCAACTTTTGCTGATGTGTTGTTATTCCCCCCACCCACCCCCACCTCAAATAATGTATTTCTTCTGGATGAGGAGGAAGCATTATCCCAAAAGGATCTCTGCCTTTACACCTCTATAAAGCTTTTGGCTCGATCTTTTCCTTTGTCCAGTTTCTAAGCAGCTATTTAGATGAACACAAATGCTCAGCAGAGATGCAAAACACACAAGATTAGCATTCCTCATCAGTGTATGCACACATATTATCACAAGATTCTTACTAGATGACAATAAGCAGGCAGAAGCATAGCTGAGTAATACCACATCAAGGTAACTTTTTCTTCTGCAGTGTAGCAACTTAAATGTTCTCTAAAAGATTTGCTTTAATTTGCGTGTTTATTTGGATACCCTTTAAGTTCTTTGTGTCTAATATAAAACGCAGATTCATTCCAGGGGTATTCAGCTGTGGTAGAAATTCCACAGATTCCCCTCTCTTGCAGGATCTCAGAGTGTTAGTAAACATAACAGACAACCAATCAGTCAGGCTACAGTAACACACACATCTCCAGAAGGCAGTGAGAAAGCCTTAAATAAAACATAGTACCAGCCTTCAGTAGAGTGCATTGAGACAAATGCCAGGGATGTGAAAGGTGTCGCTGGGATTACCAATGACGTGCTAATGGTTGTTCAAGCAATCTCTGTGCCTCCTTCTCTCTGACTCACTGTCTCCCTTTGGAGGCTCCTCTCACGTCATTAAGGGACTGAGGGTTATTCACAGATCACTGACTAAACGCAAGCTTTAGCTTCCCGCCTGCATTCCCCTGGTCATATGAACAGGACTGAGGTCACTGCCAAGCAGCCTTTGAGCTTTTTTATCAATACACCCAATGAGAAAAAACGAACAATACAAACAACAAAAACTTGAGTACCTTCTGCTCCTGCTTCTATCTTCTACCACCACCCCTCTCCCCAAAATCAGGACTTGCCTTTCTGTTTTGTGCTGTTTTTCCCAAAGGGTTAAAAATTGCCTGGATCACAACAGAAGTGGTTTTATGGTTTCTGACTCTTTCCAGAAGCTTCTGACTAATAATGCAAGATGAAATATATACAAATAGATAAAGCTCCCAAGTTTTATATGAGAATCCAGCTTCAGGATAATTACTAGAGAAACCTTTTGTTACTACTAGAAACAAACAAGCCACAAGTCGAGCTAACCATTTACTTATACACCTGTTTCTAATTACATTTTAGAGTGTGCTGTGATGCTCTCTCACATGCTTTTTATACCATCACTTCAGTAGGAAGTGCTGCAGGCACTGCCAGTGCAATGTCTTTGACTCAAGCCCCTTCCAAGTCGCTATTATCACTCATTCAAGTGCTATACTGTTGTTGATTTTTTTAATTGGATTCCATGAGTTAGTCATAATTTTCAGTGTAAGTGTTAGGTTAAGGCATTACATCCCCAAACGAGACAGGCACAAAATATTACAGCCCCATTGCAAATACTACCATATTGCTTTAATAGTGCCTTCGACCAATCAAGCACTTTTTCTCCTTTCTATGCGGAAATAATCTGTACTGCAAAAAGTGCATTATGCTAACTGCAACAATACTATGGGAATGTAATGAGTACAATTAGAATCAACACAGCTAAGTATAATACTTGTGTGCAGAAAAATACTCAGTAAGAGAAGATTATTTTATAAAGGATAATGAAAATGAAGGACTCAAATCCTACATCTTCAGTGAACACAACAATCTATCAGACTGGCTTCAGCACAAACAAACACATCACAGGTACATGAGTGTAACCTATTTGTAGGGCTTTTACACATCACCGTCCTTACAGCTTCATGTGTCTCATGTCCCTATATTGCTTTCTCCCCATCCTATTTATACTTCTTCTATTGCCTTTATCCAGGTACCAGTTTTTAATGTGTAATCCTCACCAGATGTTACAATATTCCAACAGTCAAGATGGCACCTTTTTCCACCTACAGTCCTCTTAAACAGAAGCGAAGAAGCAGATTCACTTCACCACCCTCTGGTATTCACAGATTGCTCAGCAAATTCATCACAAAAGCCTATTCCATCACACTTGATATCAGAAAAAAGATTATTATTTTTCTCCAGAGATAACAATTTCTGTTGCTTGCCAGGAACCTTTGTTTCAGGATGCTCAATCCTCTACTGTGCATAAGCTCTTCACATGATAACAGTAAAAAGGGTTGGAATGAGGCTATGCAAGCTCAAAAATCAGGGATAGCCTGGAAAATAGGAAGGACAAGGATAGTAACAGACTTAATCTGCTAAAGCTTTTTTGTCTGCTAAACCTGAAATGGAGATGGTAACCTAGAGATTAAATAGTCAGCAGAAAAAAAACCACTTGGGATTTTAACATGTTAAAACACTAGAGCAAAATTTTCCAGATTGTATTTCTTAGCACCCCAGCACAACCCATTAAATGTAGCTGTGGCAATGAAGCAGACTGGGGAGGATTCTATTTTTCATCTCCTCCCAAGCACTCCGCGGAAGGAAAATACCGCGCCAAGTTCTCAGTTTACATTTTGTGACAGGGTGATGCTCTTAAAAATTAGTTGTACCCTCCACTGAAAGTATAGTTTTCTGCTGTCATGACTAAATATCCTGAAATAACAAGTCAGTTTATTTTCACACTGTACAGTTCTCCGTGGTAAAGAAATTCCAATTTATTTTTGTCTCTCTTCTTCCTATTTTCAACATTTGTGACACTTCTACTTTATACGATAAACATTTGAGAAAGGAAGACGTCTCCACGCTACAGAAATGCACTTTTATCACACTGGCTTTTAAAAGAAAAGTTCAGTTCTGAAAGGGGGGAGAAATCACATCATCAGAAAATGACTTTGGATAGTCCTGTATATGAATTATTCATGTTCTATTTTATAGTCCCCTTTATTCCAAGAAATATCAAATGATTCAGCAAGCCTATGATTTTCTGTGTTAATCAGATGTCTGACACTATACTCAGGCCTGATGATGGGCCAAAAGAGAAAGAACTTCTTTATGTGAGCTAACTGCAAAGACTTGACGAATCCCACTCAGTTACATGTTTTCATGTAATAAGATGTTCAAATGCAACTTAATTATATTAGTGAGAATGGAAAATTCCATCTAATGATTTATAGCCCAACAACTAAGACATCAAGAAAGTAGTCTGGCTGATATTTCCACGAGAACTATTATGTACAAAATGAATTATAGCTTTCAATTATTTTTGAAAAAAAATAGATACTGTCTCCCTATTTTATTTCTTTCTTTTAAATCTATTAATACAGCTACTGTAGCCTATGATTTCTTTTTCCAATATGCTTCACACATCACTGCTATTTATATTCAAGGACAAGGATATACACACACACCTGATACAGACACATTTAAATATATAATGGTTAGGTTATCTTTCTAACAATTCAGAAAAACAATCTAGACAACTTTGTGTTTCATTTGATTATTATTATCTCACCTGCTAAGGGACCCACTGTGTGATGTTTTAAAAATCTATCAGTAATACAGAAAAATACAGCATATTTGCCCAGAACAACACAGAGAATCTGTTAACATGGCCTATATAGCTATATAGAGCTGTATATGGTCTATATAGCCAACGCTGAGTCAGGATCTTCCAAACCCCTGGTCTTTGGATCATTCCTTCTCTCTCATTTTGGTGGTTACAAGAACCCTTATTACTACATCTCACGGTACTTGGTATAAATTCTTTAGTTCTGTTAGTAACAAGTTATAAGTAATAGTAGGCCTTAACCACCTGAGGAGGAATTGTTATTCTTCCCAACAGAGGCATAAAATCAGCTATAAACTATAATTCTTTCCATGGATTTTTTTTTTTTTTTCCTATGCAACACATGAAGTTTTTTTAATAACAAAAGCAAAACGAAAACAGTACCCCCATATCAGAATAGGAAGAAAGTTTGAAGTTATAGCTCAACTAATTTAAAGCTCACCATGGTCTAGGAAGGATGTTCTGCTCCAGGCCAGCTCACACTATATATTCTGTTTTCCTTACACCTGATCAAGCAGCAGCCAGCTGAACCCAATCCCCATTCTGACAGCAGCATGATTTTAATATTAGCTCAGCTGTACCACGAAGCTGTAACCTTGAGTATGTCTACACTGGAAGTTACGACTAGTAAACCTGCATAATCAGCTTAAAATTCATGGTCTAAGTTTTATGAAAAATAAAAATACGTCCTCAAGTAAACAGGGTGCTTTTCCTAATGTTGGTGTTTAAATGAACAATTTTATATAGTGTAGTTTCTGAGATAGGTATGACAGATCATGAACATATTGAAGTCCCATTAAAAAAAATTATATACCTCCCTTTGATCTGATTTTAAACCATGTACATATTTGTAATTTCCTACATCCTATGTAAAACAATAATATATGGACCTAGCTATATTTGAAAAATAGTAAACAACTAACAAGCAATGACCTGTTATTGCAAGGAAAAAAACTGTCCAGTAAGATTATCAACTAAGGTTTCAATGTTGCCGCAGTATCTGCTGCCTACTGAAAATGACTGTTGTGATTAGATATTTTTTCACATTAGAATTTTGAAAATTAGGCTATAAATACAAGATTAAAAATGAAAAAAAAAATTTACATTATTCTTAATAACACAGGCTAGTCAGCTCTTCAAGGCCTCAGTGCAGATGCAATCTGATTCTTTCATTATGGCCTTTAAGCACCAGCAACGTGCTTAGGAAAATAAAAAGAATCTAAGACAGTCAACATTAAATTTCTAACTAACCCTTAAAATCCGACTCACCCAGGGGAGGAATGTGGGGGTCAACATATGAGATAGATAGATAGATAGATAGATAGATAGATAGATAGATAGATAGATAGATAGATAGATAGATAGATGGAGTTATGAACTAAGCAGATTATACATACACCACACATGAGGGGTGAAAGAGGAAGTCATGGAATGCAATGTAGCAAGAGTAAGCCTTGATACACTAGACTTGACTGTGCATATGTCAACTGTAGCTTTATTGTTTTGCATCTGAGGCACTACTCCAAGAATGAGAAGATCAGGAAAACAAGGCACTTCAAGAATGAAAGCCAACCATACATGTAATAAATAATGTATGTTCATTTTTGACTGTTTTTCCTGTTCAGTGACTGAGCTGCACAGAGCAGCTACTCTAGGACCATCCTAAAATGTAAAGCCTTTACTGTAAACAAAGAGTACAAGGAACTGAAATACAGTCAAAATCAGTCACTTCTTTGCTTAACTTGCACAGTTGGTACAACAGTTGTGTTGGGTTAGTTATTGATTCATTGTTGGCTGGAGGGCATCATGGTCTGATAAAGACCATCTGACTGAACAACAAACCAGTAAGCTGTAGAACCAAAGTTTGCATCAGTGGCTAGTAAGTGTGCCTGAAAGCACTAACTGTCTTTCAGTAGTTTGTTACAGATTAAGAGGATGCACAACAGAGCATCATTATAACATCGTCAGTTTTGAGCAAAACAAACAAATGATTAAATAAATTAGCAGTGGCAATTGTGAAGAAGAATAATGAAAACTTAGCATATGAGAAACACAAAATATACATACAACATGTATTTCCTTTAATCTTTTAAAACAATGAATTCAATAGTAGCTATATTATGTTAATGATACTAGAGCTCACAGCTATGGCATTTCTTGGCAAATTGTATGAAACAGATGTCTGAGCCTGAAGACACTGGCTTCTATTTTTCCCCAAAATAGTGAGCTGTTAGCATTCTTTCTGCTGCTAACATATTGAAATCTGCTGCCGTTTTCTCTCCTGTTGTCTCAATGTTAAATCAGAAAATACATTATTGGTTGGATGAGAGGGGGTAGATGTATTAGTCCAAACTGAGAAAAGAAAAAAAAATTATTGGAGACATGAATAGACTCCCTTTCATGGTATTGCTGTCCCTCAAGGAATATTATATTGGGCTAGAGGTTGCTGGAAGTATTTTCAGCAACTGATGAGGAAGAAAGAATAGAGTGTGTAAAGTGTGTATAATAGGGTTTGGAATACCTTAGAAGGGATGTTCTGCTCCATGTTTTGTGAGTTTCTTTTGTTATTGTTAAAGCTACTTGGAAAGTGAAAGCCTGTATTCCAAAATTTTGATATGGCAAAGATTTCACTTGGCAATATCCTAAAGATATCTTTTGACTTTCTTTCCAAATAATTCTGATTTCCTTCTCACATTTTCATTTATGAAAATACTTAATAAAATTGTATTTTCTAGAAATTGATTCTGTTTATTGAGACTTGGGAAACGTGAGAAAGCAAAATATGACAACTGCAATTTGCATATCAGATCTAATAATGATGAATTCTTGATTTTATTCTGAAGGCTTAGGATCTGTGAAAAAAGGATTTGCAAAATGCTTTGAAAGAAAGCTAAGAGGAAGTAGAGATGTCTTGAAGATAAACAGCTGGGTAGTATACATTAAAGCCTTTTTACTATAGTGTTGAAAAAATGTCCACAAATCATTGTTTGGGAGGAGGAAAAATTATTTCATTTACTAATTACATATTTCCAAGTAAAAAGAACAATTACCAATGAGACATCTGTATTAGTCCTCCCAGCTTGACTTCTGCAATGGTTAATTCTGTGACCGCTACCCAGAGCCCACTGGCAGTAACTCCTTGTCTTGTATGGCAGCTACCACATTAGGTTTGTAAATGGCAAGATATATGTCTTTGATGAAAAGCATGTTCAACAGCTTCACGCGCTGGTCAACCGAAGGAATCAAACACAACATGAAACAACCAAGAAATTACTGTAAAAGGGCCAAATCTCAATCGACATTCCTCAACTGTTTCCTAGTTCAGGTCTGAGAACATTTAAGCATACAAACTGGCTCAGTATATATTCACAATTCAACTTTTATCCTGCTTTTTCAGATAGAATGAGCATGAGGTTGGTAAGCCCTTACCTCTCCATCAGTTATGACAAAAGGAGCATGCCGTTTCTTAAATGTGTTTAAGGAGGAACATTTTAGGTGTCTCTCAAAATCCACTGTCAGACAAGTGATGATACAGATCATTATGTCCCAAAATATATCAGCAAAACAAGATTTGTCTATAGTACTGAAGAGATACTCTCAACTATATTGTCCAAAAAGAAATAAGCTGGTTTTGGCTGGGATAGAGTTAATTTTCTTCATAGTAGCTAGTATGGGGCTATGTTTTGGATTTGTGCTAAAAA
Source organism: Athene cunicularia (assembly GCF_003259725.1). Classification (NCBI taxonomy): domain Eukaryota; kingdom Metazoa; phylum Chordata; class Aves; order Strigiformes; family Strigidae; genus Athene; species Athene cunicularia. The sequence goes on from NW_020799103.1 coordinate 4,844,278, forward strand.
CAGTCTTGATAATACAGGGATGTTTTAGTTACTGCTGAGCAGCACTTACACAGAGCCAAGGTCTTTTCTGCCTCTGACATCCCCCACCCACCCCAGCAAGGAGGCCAGGGGTGCACAAAGAGTTGAGAGGGGACACAGCCAGGACAGCTGACCCCAGATGACCCCAGGGATATCCTGTGCCATTCAACATCATGCTCAGCATATGATCGTGGAGGAAGAAGAAGGAAGGGGGGGATGTTCACAGTGATGGCGTTTGTCTTCCCAAGTAACCGTTACGTGTGATGGAGCCCTGCTGTCCTGGAGATGGATGAGCCTGCCCATGGGAAGTGGTGAATGAAAGCCTTGTTTTGATTTTCTTGCATACATGCCTTTTGCTTTACCTATTGAAATGTCTTTATCTCAACCCACATGTTTTCATACTTCTATCCTTCCAATTCCCTCCCCCATCCCAGTGTGGTAGGGAGTAAGTGAGCGGCTGTGTGGTGCTTAGTTGCTGTCCATGGTTAAACCATGACTGTTTTTAAAATTCTGCAAACCTGACATGCTAGCTTTATAACACTAAGCTCTTTAGAACCATGCTGAACTGTTTTAGCTTAAATTTGCCTTACTGATCTTTACAAGGCAGAGAAATATTTGCAGGGAGAAATCTTTCCAGTGATATGCCAAGCAGTGATTACTTGGAAAAACTAAAGCCAGCTTCTCTCTTTTGTAGAACTTTAGCAAAACTGTTCAGTGATACTGCATTCAGTTCTGGAAATTTTGAATTAGAAAGCTAAGGAAAGGTATAAGAAACTCAAGGAAGAGTAAGAAAGGACCTGGCAGAGAAAGGAGAAAAAAATAAAATTAAAAAAATTCAACAAGTCATCTGATGAACAAGAGGGAGTTCTAAAAAAGTGGATTATCTGATGTTTCTTCAGATGTTTGAGTGGTATACTTAATGAGCAGGACCATTTTTCACTGGAAATTGCATAATTCAGATTAATCCAGTGAATTTTGTAAATCCCCAAAGAGGCAAAAGATTAGATAAGAAAAAAATTATCTAGTCAAATCCTCCAAGGACAGCTGACTTCAGTTGCAAAAACCTGTTTCTAGGTAGTGCACAAAGCTAGAATGCAGCTGTTCTGGACTCACTTATCAGGTCTGTTATACATATTATCAGTAAGCCCAGGAGCAGCTCATCTCTCTTCGCTTCAGTTGTGCTTTACTAAAATGGGCATATTGGTACGGCCACTTTCTCAATCTTTGTTTTATCTATTTAAACTGTAAACCCTTCAGGGGAAAAATTACTTCATGCTATGTGTTCATAGAGTACCTTGCACAGTGGGATCCTAATTTCAGTTGAGCTCTCCAATTGCTGCCATAATACAAATAATAAATGATAATGTATTAAGACCACCAAAGAACAGCCCTCCAGTTTAATAAATGTAAATCCTCACTTGAGATAGTTAAATCTACTCTGGACTTAGAAATAGAAAATATATTTCAGGGAAGAATCCTGTACCAATAGGGGCAGAGCTGACCTATTTTTATCTCTAGCTCCATGAATCACAGAAGTTAAAATGGACGTATTACAGTATCAAATGTCTATTTTGAATGATATAATAGAAGGAGAAATCTTTTGAAGTTCCTTTTCTTTCAGGCACAGCACTCTACATATTAAGCCCAATGTAAGGTGCTTATCTTTGAAATATGGAATAAAAGCTGTTGACCTTTTAAACATAAAATCTTGGTGAGCTTTGGTATGGCTTGGTCTAATTATATTATAATGGCTAGAGGTAATCTCTTATGTATGCTGTCTAGACATATCATCTCTTATCAGCAATCTCAGGGAAAAAATTGGACCTATAGCAAAGCAGTGATGTAGCAATCTTTGTTGAAAGACCAGGATACCATGGCTTCACAACAGACAACAAGAGATGCATGACATTGCTAAGCAACGCTATGAGCTAGTGAGGCTTTCTCTGGCTTTATATGGTGTGGTAGTTAAGGAAGTAAGAGCAAGAAAAGAAAGACAAAAACAACCAAATGAACTGAAGAGTGTAGGAAAGAAAGCAAAAGAACAAATGGAAGAGCAAGAAACATAAGTGTGAATTAATAAAGTAATTGTAGCATAACAAAACTGCAATTCTAGGAAAGCTACAATATTATAATTCTCTAATTAAGAAGTAATAAAAATCAATATGTTTACCAATGGGTTTCTCCAGCTAAACTTTCATCATCCTATTTTTCTTTAAAGTTTATAATCACATATGGATTGGAAAAGGCTTCTTAAAGTAAACTATGCTTTAAAGGAAATCACCATTTGTTAAAGCTCTTCTCATGCAGGTAGGCTAAAGAGTGTTTGAAAACTAAACAAGTGGGCTCAAAAGTGATTGACAGAAGGTTTAAGCATTTCAAAGAATAGAACAATCTGATAAATGGTAAAAACGCTCTCTTCGACAGCTTGACATGTTATTTGCACTGTAGAAAGCAGAACTGTTCATCTCGATCTTTTCGTAAGGTTAACTCTCAGATGATGGTAACAAGTTTGTCTCTATGATTAGACACTCCCATGTTTTTGTCTTTTTTAATAGAAATATTCACTACAGTTTATTTAATTTCCATGCAGCCAGTGCTGTTAAAAGTCTTCTCACCAAAAAAACCCCAGCAGGTAACTTTTAAAAGTATGGCTTGAATTGTTCCTCAATATAATAAAATCCATGCTCATGTACAAGATAATCTAGTCCAGGGCAAAGATATCATACCAGCATGCTTTCAATCTAATTATAAAAAGTCATAAATTACACTTTCTAAATAGAGTCTTCCAATTCCCCTCCCTCTCTCAGATTATTTTTCAGTTCTTTGTAAAGTCTCTAACTCTCTTGTGCAACTTTTGTCTTCTGGTAAAAGATTAATGAACAATCCCAATCCATCTCTCATTCAGCATGAGGAGCTGTATTTTCACCTTGTCTACACACACCTCCTTTCAGGACCTTGTTTTTCCTGGAGTACTTCTCAGATAAACTAAAGCTATCAGCCAGACAAAACAGAACTACTATCTCTTAACTCCTCGAGAAGAGAAGGAGAGATCCTTTGCAGCACCATGATCATATGATGCAAAAGCTGATTGGTACTTATTGTGATCTAAAATAGTTAAAAAGACAGTCCAAAATAAACCATTTAAAATGTCATTTTAGCAACCATTATGTGTCCATAATCACTGCATCAGTCAAAACAGAACATCTCATTTACCATTGGTCCCCCAGTTGACATACATTTTTCTAAAACTAAAAAAATTAGCTATTTAAAAATAAAAATCACAGATAAGAAAACAAAGTATTTGATGCAGAATATGTCTATGACTTTGTATGCTATTTTAATTCAAGTAAGTCTAAGTTTCTAGTTTCCTACTGTTTGTAAACATAGGGCAAGAATCACATGACATTAACTCCCTAAAGAAAGAGCATCAAGTACAGACTAAATAAGCCATAATTCCAGTGTCATTATACTGTTTTCTATCTGATTCATTAACAGGAGCAAAATTAATCTTGGTAAACAAGCAACAATTATAAGCAGACTCTGGGCTGCAAACCTGTAAAATAGTATCACTGATGAAGTTATCACTTCCTGACTATTATTTTTGTGTGGGAAGACTGTTTCTCTCCACAGTTTTCTAAGAATTCTCAGTATTTAAGTGCCTACAATTTGTGAGAAGCTTATTTTGCAGTGTCTGTCAGCCCAGAAGTTGTTTAATTATTCTTTCCATCTTAATGAAAACATGCTTCTTATCTCGATGTTAATGGCTAAAAAATATGTTCTGTTAGACTAAGAACTCTCTACTTGCGTATCTGGCATGGTTATTCAGGTTTGAAACACTATGTATTTAGAGAGGCTTTTATCTTCTGGTTAGAATGACCCCCATTCCTATCCTTTTTTGTGCCACACTTTAAAATCTCTTCTCTCACTAATACTAAGGGACATCAGGGAGTTATCCTTTAATGAAGTCCAGGAATTATAAAGAAACTTCTGAAATATGTTAGCCGCTCTGTTAAAGGTACTCTCGACTCAGTTTGTGGAATGCAAGTGTTTTTCGAACACAAGAGGGAGCTCATATTGTTCTGTTATGTGCAACAGCAATGTGTGGAGGCACACAGGATAATTTGCCTTAAATCCATTTGGTATAGAAATGAGAAAGGTCATCAGATATATTTTAATAAGCAAAATAAGTACAGATGCAAGTCTGAATTCAAATCAATCTTAATTAAAGACTTCTTCAATGAAACAAGAATTGTTCTAGATTTTGTTCAACAAAATAAAATGCCACATTTTAAACTGGTTTTGATAATAAAAGGATTTAAGATTTATGCCTGCTACTGTTCTATGAGTAACTCCATAGTTTCAGTGAGATTATTTATGGGATGGCAGGTCTCTAGCATGATGAATGATGGCTGTAAAATTCACCCTAGCTCTATACATAATAACAATATACAAATGCTAATATTCCTAGAAAAATCTGAGAATCCCCATCAAGTTCTACCATGCATAAACTGCAATAGTAGTAACAGGGTTTTCTGAAGGCTTAGAATACTCTTGAGCCTCTTGGTCTCAAGACAGAAATCATCAGTCACTGTGCCTGTAGCCAGTGAAGACCTACTCCAATGCAGCCCAAAGAAGGATGCTCCAGAGAGCTCTGAAAGATGATGGAGAAGCAAATTACATCACCAAAATGTGTTCTCCTCCATGGTTGGACTGTTTTCTGAAGACCAGTTTCTAATCTATAGGCCTGCCGAGTTCTAAATGTCTTGAACTAGGAGGCTTTTAGCAGTTCTCCATATTCTCCAAACTCCATAGTTAAAAATTTTTGAAATATTTTCTGGCACTCTGTCTTCTCTTTTTTGTTTCTGTTTTCATCCCATTACTTACAGGCCTACATATATTAACAAACAACCCTGCTCCCTTCTTATTGCTTACTTCTTTGAAACAGTCAGGTCTCATTTGTTTACCCATACACATCCACACACAAATACATACACATACACTTGAAGGGCCCTGGAGTTGAAGATAATATAAGCCAGATATTGTAACTGTGAAGCATCGAGAAACCTGATTCAAGCACCGAATTAAGTAAGGAGGGTTTGCTGTTGGGGTTTTTTTTTGTGAATAAAGTATTTAATGGATGGATTGAGATGAAAACTTCAAAATTTTATCTGTGATCTCCAGCATTGCTTATGCTTCACTAGCATAATCACAGTTGCATATGTGCAAATCTAACCAATTGCATATGTGCAAATGTGCACCCTTTAGATCAGTGTATTTTAGGTATTTGCCTGCAAATGCTCCTTTTCATGGCCCTTTCAATCATCATTAGATTTTTCACAGGGATTATTTATAAAGAAGAGAAATATCTGAGGTATTGTTTTCTGTGCAGATCTGTTTCAATGCTATTTAAACATTTATATATTGGTGTGTGCTCTCCTTTGAAAAACAGAAAAATAACAACTGTGGTCTGCCGTGCTGACAGACTTAGCCACAAGTTGTTCCAGTATCTCACTAAAATATAACAAACTTGTAATTCCCCAAACATGTATGTAGATCTTTAGTGGTTTAAATTAAATTATGTTTATTGAAAGATTACTCCTTTCTGCACATACCACTTGGCATGTTCACCCACAGTCCATTTTATCCCCAGTAACTTCCCTGAAGTGTATTATCTCCAAATTCGCACTATTATCATGACTAAATTAAAAAAATTACTAAAGGCTTGAAGATATATAAATCCATGCAGATGGCACTGAATGCATCTTATTTGTGCAGAATGTTTGCTACATTGCAAATCTATACATACTACTTGGTTTTATTGTGATATGCCATTAAACTCCTCAGCATATTTCTCAGCATTCTGTGCTAATTTACATATCAATTCTGTTCACGTGTCTTCTCAGTAAACTGCATAAAATCAGATTTACCTTTGTTTTATTACAATGTAAAATACCATTTGTAGCTTAATACAAGTGACGCGTACTTTTAGAAAAAAACCCCAAAGAATAAAATAGCATTAAAGTCTCCCTCTCTCCTCACTGAAAATTAAAATAGTAGTTGAGAAAAAAGAAAAGAGAAAAATTTTATTAAGGGTAATGCTATACACATTCATGTAATAAAAGTATGTCTGACCTTTTTGCAGTCCCCAAAACTGCCAGCTACTGTAAGGCTTTCCATAAACTGCCTGCCAAATTGACAGAAAAACTGGCCACTTTCCTGCAGTTCACATCTGTGTTCAGTTTGCACGCAGTAAGAAGAACGTAAGACATTGAGAATATTCGATTTGTGCCAATCTAACATTATTTCCGATGAGAAAGCCACTTTATCATGGGAAAGCAATGAAACAGGTGACCAGTACTCTTGATAAGGAATATTCTATTAATAGTAGATCATTGAATAGAGCTTACTTCTCCATATTTAAGTCGGTTAAGTCACTTCATGATGTCTGACACCAATTTTTTCACTGCAGCAACATTAGAAAGAAAGTGCTGTCTCTGGTTTTTTGTTGTCCAGAGGCTTGAATCCCAGTCCAAATGTGGAAAACATTTGCAAGGCTTGGTTTCACTATTAATGAGCATTTAATGACACCAGAAAACCACAACATGAGCTGGCAAATGAAGCAGCCTTTTCTATGGAAAGGAACAATACCACAGTAGCCCACTTTGGAACCTGAACTTTGTAATTTATGTACGTGTGAGATCTTCATTACAAGACCTGATCTTGCAAAAATCCTGATTGTTTAATGAATGCATCTGTGTTTGCTCACCAGACCTTTTTCTATAGCTACATGGCAGCAAAGAAGCAGCTCAACTCATCCTCTGAGGTTGCCATGTCCTCATTTTCTCTGGGACACAGCTGCTTAAAACAACCACCACCACAGCCTTTTATGCCCTCTTAGAGTTCTCAATTCAAATTTAACTACTTGAGAAGTCCCATGACTCGCTGATCCTCAGCACATCTAGCATTAAATTTGATCTTATGATCTTGTGCAAGTAAAAATGCTTGATGAATTTAGGTAACTGCTGATTCAGAACTAAGAAGTCGTGTCATGGGTGTTACAAAGATGGAAACTCTCTATACATGACTCGAAAACCTTCACCTAGCCAAAAGAGCCATGTAAAAGTGTTTAAAACATTCCTTTAGTATATTACCTCATCAGCTTAACCATTGCTATCTCCACAAACACCATATTTACTCTAAAACATTTTCCAAAAATAGAGTGCTCAAAGCTTGACCAACAGTAATACAATTTTACAGTGTAGAGCTGCACTGCCTGCAAAGAACTGGCAATTACACTTAAGATAGGAAGAATAAATTAGTTGGAAAAAGTCCCCCAGGTGAAGCCCTTACCTTCCCTGTTCTAGAGACATGCCATTCTGTACCATGTGCAACATCAAGCCTCTACTCCCAGATTTCTTTGGCAAAGCTGAGAAAGTTGGATTCTTCCTCTGGGGTCCTCTGACATCTGCAGAGATGGACATGAAACAAAAAAACATTTGTTTAAGACTTGCGATATCCTAAACAAAACTTTCTATTAAGATGTAGGAAATCACCACTTTCTGAAAAATTAACGTCTTTTTACATTTCCTAAATTGAATAATTTACAATCACTAATTCCATTTGGAGGCTAGCCATCACTACCAATGCTAGTACTGAAATAATAGTACCAAACTTAAAGGTTTATTGTGAGAATTGGGGTTTTTTTTATATTATTTTTAGTGAAGTGGCTGAAATATAAAAGGTGCAACTACATTAAACTTACAGACATGAAATTAAAAACCACAAGTCAATCTTAAGACCAGCCTTGAAAACTGAAAACTTGAAAGATTTGTTTCAACCATAATTCCTAGCCTTTTATTCACAAAACTAGAACAGACAACATCATCTTCTTGATACACATTCTTAAAAGATATAACAACAACAAATGCCAAAGCACTGAATTACAAAGAAAATATTTTATTTGAAAATGTGGATTTTGTTATTGCATCAAAAATAAATTGAGGGTAGCTTCTTTCTACAGAAAGTAAAAAAGTATTTTTCAGTAATTTTCACTGGAAAATAATTCAAACATGAACATGCCTGTAAGCAAGGGTTTTCGTGAAATGTTTGGGGTTTTTTTTAAGCCTAGTTCTATCTTTAAGAATTTGAGTGTTCTCAAATAAACCTTGGCAGAGAACAAAGGGAATGTCTGTATTTGCCCTTAATTCAAACAATATCTGTAAATTCTCTTTCTTACTGTTTTAGTGCTATTCTAGGCTAGTGTTTAATTTAGGAGAGAGTATCTCATACATAGTCAGGACATCACTAAAAGATATGAAAGTTTTTCTGTGTGTCTTCTATGGAGAAAAGCAAGAAACACAGAATTTACAGTTTGAGGATTTTATACTCAACAGGAATTCTAGGCCACAAACATTTTCATAGAAATTTAAATATTCCAAGGTAGGATTAATTTCCATACCTTGTTTTATTTTCCATAAGGTTAGCCTCTAGTATCGTTATTTTGACAAAGCTTTTTTTCCTTTCCTCTCCATAAAAGAAAAATCAACAACCAAAGTTTCTGAAAGAGAAGTGGGATTATCTACTTTCAAGTTCAAGAATGTTAGTGACAGCAAACTTAGTGCAGCACACCAATAAGCCAGAAAGGAAAAGTCTACCACACATCTAAAGAAAAGGAAGAGAACAACCATAGTTATTTTACCAGTTAAGCAAATACAGATATTTTCCAACTTATATTTCACCAACAGAATGGTCCTGTTCCCACAATAAACCTGATTAACTATCTCAGAAATACGAATCAGCTTGCATTTTCTGTGAGCCTCAAATAGATTGCAACATAAAACTGTTTGAACATCAACTCTTTTCCTCTCGGTGGTGTAGATCTCTACATACCCTTGTTCTGTTCCAGTGCTGAAGTACAAGTTGTGTGCAAACAAACAAAATGAATTCATTTCTGGCTCTGTAGTTTTAGTCTGCACTTGGGAGAAGTTTGAGGGTTTTTGCTTTGTCTGGTTGGGGGAGCTTACCCTGTATAAAGAAAAAGCTACTGCCAATTAATAACCAGGACAAAACTTCACAAAAGTGGATGGGTCAAAGAAAAATTTTTCATTTCATGTCAGTTATTGTTATCTCCTTCAGCTAACTCTAAGATCTTATAGGCCACTCCAGACTCAAATATTTGACATGGAAGGACAAAGAAAGAATTGAATTTGACCTACCAGCACTTTCCAAACTCACTCCTGTCCTCACTCTTGACTCATTGTTCTCCCTATACTAAAGTATTCTTTTCTAGTTTTCACATAAACTATTGCACATAGTTGCACCTGCAAGCTGGTCAGCAAGGAATTTAGAAGGAGCCTACTGCCAACATTTGTGACAGTTTTTAAATGTCATAACAGAATGAGAAAAGAGAGGCAGATTGCCACGTTAGACAGGAAAGCAAGTAAGTCTCAGGGGAGTATACTACAAATACTAACCTTGGTGAAATTGACTATGAAATGTACTTTTTATGATGCTATTAGTTGTTTCACTGGAGATTTGCATTTATCATATGGGTACTATACAATACATAACTTAGGCCATACTTAAAACAGCTAAAAAGTAATTAGCAAGATTATAACCAATAAATAAAAATACACATTAAAATTAACGTGACTCCTGGCATGTGAACAAGCAGCGTAAAAAAGTGAGCTTTCTAGGCTAGTATAGTAGAAACAGCAGCAGTGGCTTCTCAACACAGCCAACAAAGTGCTCTGGAGTTATTTGTTCTTAGCATGAAACCAGCTCTTGTCTCTGTGTTTGCTCATGCTGTAGTCCTCTCTACTGACACAACCTGCAAGGCAAATCTGGGAGCAGTATGGCTCCCAGACGTGCACAGGCCCTTCATGGACTAAGGATAAAATGTGAACTTAGCAAAGAATAAAGACGGTTTTGAAAAGGTTTCATTGCGTGAATTTGGTTCAGTTGCATTCACTCAGACAGCACTGCTTCACAAAAGGGCCATCTGCAAAAAGTGAATCTGAAATTTCTCTTTTGAGTATCTGCCATGTCTGCTAAATTGTTCAACGTCGAGCTTATCCTAATGAGGAGAAAAACAGCACTTTATGGCTTAGGCTTGTAGTGAACACAGTATGAATGTAAATACTTTCAAACAACGTGGAAAGTGATCCTTACCCCTAAATAAATAAAATACAGCTTCCCCTCACATATTCAATTGACAAATTTAGAAGTAATTCAGATTTCTTTACCTGAACGTTTACTTTATTAGTAATCACCACGCCCACTTTTTAAGAATTTTGTCAGATCTGCTTTTGTTTTTGGTTTAGCAAATGTCAGCTGAACTTCACATTTCAGATGTTGCCTTGTCTACTCTTTAAAACAACTTCTAAGGTATTACACACAGTCCACATCAGCCTGTCTAATCTGTCATTTCTGAGTCTGTCTCAGGGCCATTCAACCATTGAATGATAAACATTACATTCATTTTTCCTGGTCCTCGGGTGGTTTATTTTGATCTAATACAAACCACAGAAAAGTTCACAAAAACCTCTTCATTTTCTATTTTTTTTTTTCATTTCCTTCTGTATACTAGAGTACAGAAAGTTTGGGATGCAAAGATGAGTCCTCAGTGAATTGAATGCTCTTGCTATGGTCACCTGAAGGATTATTTGTAAAGCCTTCTCATTTCAACCTCTTTTGATAGGGATAACTTAAATTGATCAAAATATCTAAATAGCGCTCATATTGGTTTTCTACCTCCCATTCATTTCACATTTTGTTTTCAGTCTTGTGATATGGACATATAATTATTTTCTTAGCCTACATTAAAAACAATCCCGCATCAATAAATGCAAGTATGCCATTTTGTCAGTAGTTACTTCTCTAATGCAGTTTCTTCACATACAATGAAACAGATCCTAATGCACATTAACTAGGTCCAGTCTCTTCCATCTTTTTTCACATGTTCCCAGGCATATAGCTGTTTAGACTTTTTATACCCAGAAAATGCACTGTAATCAATATGCTGAGGTCAAAATGTAATATTTAGAATTTGGATTAAGACTTGCAACATGGTTATTTTTCCCAAGACCTGTGGTTTTATCCCTACCTCTTAAATGTGGTCACTCCAGTCACCTACTCCCAATTCACACTTAGCTACAACATGAAAGAATCTTAGTCTCAAAAGATCATGACTCCAGGGGAAACAGGCTACTACTGACTACCCCAGTTCTTCTGAATTTGTACTGCCTGTGGATATTATACCTGTGGATTCATGTGACACAAATGCTGCAGCTTCTCTACACCAGGTCTCTGCAACACTGATTATGGTATGGAGCACTAAGCTCTGGAGTGAATGTACTGATATCAATAGATCTATATAAACATACCATTAAAGTGCTGTGGGGATAAGTGTCAACAGAACCAAATCTCATACTCTTACTAAATCAACTTTTATGGCTTTTTTAATCTAGGCATATATAAAATATAGCATATACTGTGGAATTATATTTGAGGTTTGATGACAGCTGCCACATCTTTAAGAAAAATGTTTAAATATGATATTAGTGTCAGATGAAGACTATGAAATTTGATGTTCCCATGGTCTCCACTGTACTAAACTTCCATCAAATTACTTCACAGTGCTCTTTGAAAGCTCTGCAGTATTCTCAGCTGCAAGAGGAGAGAGGAATTCGTAATTAGTAAAACCTCCCCCACACCCACACTTCCTCACAATAATCTCCAGAGCAAGGCCCAGAAAAAACTTTCAAATGCAAATGTTCTCCAACGGGAAGTCCAAAAAAAGAAAAAAAAAAATGAAGCTAGCCAGTGGCAGAATAGCCTTTTAAATGGAAAAAAAAAAAAAAAAAAAAAAAAAAAAAAAAAAAAAAAAAAAGTTCAAGAAGAACAACTAAAAAATGTAAAATGAAGTCTTGTAACATTAAAATCTGACGTCTAAATCACCCATCTAAATACAAAGGAGAAAGGCCTAACCCTGTTTTCAGTGGCTCTGTTTTTCAAGTAGTATTCATTAAATGGCTCACTACTTTATATATAAACTTGAAGTACTCCTACTTTAATTTCTTTGCTTTTTCTCTGGCTTGCTGTATCTAGAACCAAAATTATGGATGGTTCCAATATTGTCCTTTAGGATGTTTTCTAGTAAAAAAGTACTATGTACAAACACTTACTGGTATCACAGACGAGTGGTGTCACAGTATGACCCAAGGCCCCTAGTTGCCAAAAAATTCTGTTATGGTAAGCACTGTGCACACTGTAAACAGTGTTTAACACACTGTAAAAGCCATCAAAAAGGCTATAAATAATTCAGAGGATTAACAGAAGGTTCGCATATTAACCACAAATACGTTCCAAAAACATTAGATGATGCATGTCTTACATAGGGGGTGGCACATGTCAACAAGTGACTGCTCATCTTTATCACTTTCAGAGATCTTGTTGATAAACTTGGCACTAAGTCTACTAAAATTTCCTTTGGAAAGCTAATGATCTGACTTTGCTGGACATGTCCTAGAAAGTTTCCACGGCTTTGGTTGTTCTAATCTGGAACTTCACTCCTGTCCATGTTCCACAGGCAGGTTCATCAGCTGGAAACCATACTTGAAACAAGTCCTTTTTTTACCATGACATAGCATGATCTTTACACATTTGCATCACATTAATGTTCTTAGTCTTACCCTAACATACTTGTTTAAAACCAACTGCCATCTTTTCAAACATAATGTTATTCATGTGCATAATTATTTAGAAGATCAGGTCCCTGGACTCCTAAATGTATTTCTGATCAACTTCCACAAAGTTTGGGTTGCTGTTCTGTAAATGATTGTATTTTATATGTACTTAAAGGCACAGAGAACATTTTAGAAGAAACTGAACTTCTTTTAATAAATATTCATTACTTTTATACTGAAAAATATCTCTTACTAGAGAAACTATTGCTTAGCCAAACTCATTGCATGCAAACGTATAAAAAAGTGCTTTGCTTCATTTTCTGTGTGCATTTACATACATATTGGTCAGAAAGCTCACAGAGAAATGAACAGTTATCTGTCTACAGGATGAATACTTAACATATGATAAAAGTGACTTATTTACTATGAATTACCATAGAAGAAATAAGCAAACACATTCAAGAGGACTGAAATGTGTAGTGCCACCTCAATGGATAAATCAATGCTTAGGTTATTAACAATGACGGTCTACCATAAACATTTATCAGAAAAAATTCAACATGTAATTTTATTCTATGAAAGCTTAGTGCAATAACTACTTAAAGAAGATAAATGAAAGGTGGCTTAAGGGAGGTAATTTTAGGTCCAAGACTAAATCTTGGACAAAAGCCTTTGCAAAAGTTATCCTCTATGACTAAATATTAAACACTATGAGCTTTCTAGATTTCAAACTCTTTACTGGTGATTGCCACAAACAGAATTTCAAGCCAGCTGGAATGGGATGTTGCACAGGAGGTTTGGGTCCTAACTTCCAGCTTTACTCTTGTTCTGTATAAATGGTGCACTGCCTGACTACTGATCCCCTGGTCACCTTGAATCAATCTATTTCTTTTGGTCACTCTTAAGTTTTAGAAATACTTTTGACATAAATGTTAATGAGAGGTAGGGGAAGTATTTTTGAAGTGTAGTGCATTTCAGCAAGCCTGTCTACAATTTCAAAAGGTGTCTGCATTGAAATAGTTTGCTATGTTAGAGTCTGTATCAGAAGCACGTATCTAATTCTTGTTGCTTCACAAACAGTTCTGCCACAAACCCAGCAGAGCAAGCACTGTCTCCAGTCTATTAATCTACCAGTTATCATAAAATTTTTGTGTAATACACTGAGGTAGAATTTATATCTAGAGATGGGTCTAGCTGTCTCATAATTTTAAGATTTAGCTTTTCAGACACGTGTCAGGAGATATGTTGCTTAGCCAGTGAAGTATACCCATCCTGAAAAACTACAAAATGTATTGACAAAAGGTTTCATACTTCTTTCTCTTAATTCAAATAGTTCTCATCACTAGATATGCAGGATGTGCCCAGATAAGTACAAACAGAAGCCAGATATAGAAGATTATTTTATTGATAAGCCACTGAATGTTTAGTTAGGTCCTTGGTTCTGTCCTACTCTCCTGTGTAACCCTAGATGCAGAGCTTGAGTAACTTGTGTAAAATAGAACAATACATCCCTGTCTCAGCACGTAGTTTATGCATGTTCACTTCAAAGAAGGAACTGCTTTCTGTTCAAAGGCCTCTTCTCCCTGTATTCATACTGAACTAGCACTCTTAAAGAAAGTATGTCAACAACATTCACCAGGCGTATTGCATTACACAGCACCAGAGTAAGGTTCAAACCTCAATCACTAATGCATATATGGCTTTAATGAGCTTTTCTTCAGTAGGTCAGAATTATTATTCTTGTCACAGATGGAAAATCAAGATGAGGAAAGGGAATATCATCTCCTTTATAAGGTCACTCAACATGTCACTGGCAAACTTGGTACAAACTCGGGAGTTTTTTGGGTAGTACTTGAAATTGTAGGCAACACTGATTCTCATCACGTGAAGAACAGCCTTAACCAAACTCACCAAAACCAAGACTCGGTGCCTCCCCAACACAGAAATCTAGCAAGGGGCACCTATGTCACAGGATAAGCATGACTAATAATGAAAATACTGACATGACAAAAAATGACTTAGTAGTCGTAAAGAAAGTCAATCTATATTTTAACATTCATGTATTCTACTTGAGAGATTTCTAAAAATAAGCCTCTTACTGTTGTCTTACTGCTTTTCTTGACTCATGGGATGGCAAGATGGAAATAAAGATAACTAACTGAAGCTTCAGCTGTGATGGTGCCTTTAATTATTGACGCATGGTGGTTACTTCTCAAAGCTCACAGCCAAAATTAACCACGACAGGATATATCTTTAACAAGAGTTAAAGTACAGGGATGGCACTGGCACATTAGGATTGCTTTATATCTAGAAGAGTCAAACTCAAAATGCTTAAAATTAAGGACTTCACAGTCATAATATTTGTTTGTTTCCTGATATTCCTCTTACAAAGACACAAACAGATAAGAACATTCAGGATTTCCCAATTTTACCATGAAATGCTTTGCAGAGACCTTTGACTATAAGCTTGCGTAGGAGTAAACTGAAGAGTTACTTAAATAGCAATACCGAACTTAACAGCTCAGCAACGTGTGAACATTCCTTAATCTTGATCCAATAGTCAAATCATGGCCAAGATAATAGCACTATGAGTTTATTTTGTATTCATTTAAGGTTTTACACCAGTACTGGAACAAAGCCACTTACAGTACTCTATCATAAACACATTCTTTCTCCCTCAATCTCAGTGTTCACTCTCCAGCTCTCTAAATTCCCAGGCAAAAAGGCAGAACTTTCATTAGATGCCAAGGATAAGGCCCAGCAAATCTCCATCTTGTCTACTGTGAAAGACACAGTGATGCTGTGGTTGTAAACAATGCTAAAAGAGCTGATCCACAGAAAAGAATGTACTGAGAAGGAAAGTAAGGAAAAAAGAAGAAAAAAAAAAAAAAGAAAAAAAAGAAAGAAAAAACCTTTTGTTTACTCAGGTTCCTGAGTGCCCACTAGCTTGGTATGCAAACATTAAAGACATCTTTCCTTTGAAGTCAAGCCTGTCACTTCATGGTGGCTATCCATGAACTGTCATTTCACAGCAGGGTTCCAGGCACATAAGGAATAAGCACATGCCACATGGTAAACTATAAACATATATTTATATAGGGCACAAATAAGGATTTGGAGCACAGCACCATTAAATGTATTCAGCTAAACATTGATAGTCTACTTAAGAGAAAAAAAAAAAATTTTTACAGAAGTCATGAGGAAAATATTTACTAAATATCAGCCTTCATGTGAATCAATTATTTTATGACATATATATGATAAAGCAAGTTACTTTGATATATAGTAAGTTAATTATCTTTCTCATGAGAAAATGCTGAAATCATCAGGCCATTAAAAAATTCAGAATTGTGTCACAAGTTTTGCATTTAAAACTCACCACATACGTGTATTATTTTATTACATAACATTTTCCTTCAACGATATTGGTGAGTCCAGCCTTATGAAAAAGAAAATACATTCCTTTATAGCACAATGGAATGCCAATGTTTAATTCATACCAAAACACACTCTGTTGGAAAAAAGCATGCATAATTATTTTTGTACTGCACATACACAAGATTACAATAGATTTAAAAAAGGGCTTCATTTGTTGAGAATGTACTAGCTCTAATGAATTAGTAATTTAAATTTCTTAGCAAAAGTGCAGTGTTATGTTTTACTGTTTCAGACTGGATAATCAATGTTTCAGAGTATGCACAAGACAGAACATTACAATACAAACATCTTGAATATATGTGAATATTAAATAGGAAATACACATTCATTGTTACATTATTCACTCTCCTTCCTTCATGTTTTTCTCAACATTAATGGAATAGCATCAGATCTATGTTCAAGATTTTCTTACACAGAATATATTAATTTATGGGATGTCAATTCTTTCCATGGCAACCAACCTTCATGTGCAAGATTCAGGATGTGTGAGCTTAATGACAGGTGAAGAGGTACAGAAAATGTTAGTGGTGTTGAGACAGAGAGGATGGTATAGATCTGTCTAGTCCTCTGACCAAAAATTGCCATGAAATTCTGTAAAATAGTAGCTTTGGCAAAGTGAGAAATAAAATATACTTTCTGTTTTCATGTAACATATGACATAATAGTAAGTCAAAGCATGATACATGAAAACAGAAAACATTGCCCAGTTTAAATGAAAAATATAAAGAAACTTGACATCTCATATACTTCTCTGTGGTGTCACTTTAGTCAGCATTTAAAACCAGGTCCCCTGTAAAACCACTTTACACTGGTGGAAGTCACAGAAGCGTTTCAGGTGAAGCCAACTTCAGCAAGTACTGCAGTCTCAGTGCACAGCAGCCCAGCCAGCACATTATTTCCCCCTGTCTCTCACAGGCCACACTGAAAACAGGGAAAACTGGGGTATTCCAGCTACTTCTGAAACATACACTTCTTTGCTTGTCACTTTTATTTATCTGGGGTCTGCCTGGGTGTGTAAACTTTAGAAGCCAAGGGCAAACCCTGAGCAGCGTTGACAACACTTTGAGCACAAAGGAGCTCTTCCAGAGAGAGCAGTAGCGCAAAATAAACTACAATAAACGTGGAGGAAAGCTTCTAAATCAGTACCACTGATGAAACAATGGTATGGAATATTGATATTAATAGTCAATAAATAGAAAGGTGGGTAGTAAACTGTTAAAATATCTAAAAAAATCTAATTTACCCTTAACATGGCTGTCATGGTGCACGACTGCCACAAGATTGCTGCTCCACAGAGCAATAAGCCCTTCAAAAAGAAAAAAAAAATATAACAAAAGAATTAAAAAATAGTACCTTGAATTATGCTGACAATATTCTTACCGAAGTGTTGTAAGGGCTCCTCAGGAGAAGTCCTCCTCAGCAGCACTGAACCTCGCTATGAGCAGCCAGTGCCAGGCGCCCAGGCCACAGCAAGATGGCGCCCAGGCCACAACAAGATGGCGCCCAGGCCACAGCAAGATGGCGCCCAGGCCACAACAAGATGGCGCCCAGGCCACAGCAAGATGATGATGGCGCCCAGCCAGCCGCCCCTCGGTGCTGGGCTCTGCTCAAGCGCCAGCCCCAGAGGCATCAGCGCTCCCTGCCGCCCCCCAGGCACTGTCCGCTGCCTGGCAGCTCCCAGGCCACCCGGTTTTGTTCAGGGCAGCGGGCGGCCTTTTCCAATCCCCCAGCCTAGCTAGGCCTAACTCTGAGTCAGGCCTGGAGCAGGGAGGCTAACACAGAGGGTGGGCAGTCACCTTCACCTGACGTCATGTGCTCCACAGCGACTGCGTTTGGGATGGAGTATTCCCCAGAATTTCAGAAAGCGGGCATAAGTAAGAAAATAAAGTGAAACTAAAACAATTTCAAAAATTAAATGAATGTTAACAGCTCCTTTTTCTTGCAGAAATACAGAGGGCAAGACCCTGGCACACACCTGCAGGAGTTGGTGCACCGTCAGGGCACACACCTGTGTGAGGGGGAACAGCACCTCAGGAAAGCGGCTGCAGGTCAGGATGTGCCCACACACGGCAAGAGCCTCTCCGTGAGCACTTGACAGCGATTTTTAGGTGGTGGTCTGTGTGTCAGGGACCTCAAATCAGAAGGATGGGGAAGAAGAAAAGGATGTTGTTTAAAAAGAATACAAGCATTTAAACACGAGCAAAATGTTTTAGGGCTTTTTAAAATTTTGTTATCGGTGAATAGCATATTTACCTGTAGGAACATGTAGCTGTTGAAGATAAATACTATTTCAACCTTTTTTTTTTTTTTTTTTCCTACAGAACCAGAAACCTGGGATAAGCACCACACAACAGAGAAACTGTTTCAAGAGGTAAATGTTGAATTAAATTATTATATTTCTGCAGTTGTCCTGTTTCTTTGTAATGGACTGAAAACCAAACAAGCCCTTACACAAACAGTCTCTCAGTTGCCTTGTTACAATTTATAGCACCTCAGTTTAATAAAGATTCATTTCTGAGAAGCCCAGGCTGACCCAACTGGACAGTATCAACTCTTAGGGAGTGTGAAAGTTGTGCCACGAAGCTGTTGCCAAATATTCATGAAGTTTCCCCAAACATATAAGCATAATTTTCATTCTAGTGGCACAAACCAAATGTATACACTTTCCCTGACACATAAATGGGAAAAAAAAAATCTTTATAATCACTCCTTTTAAATTAGCAACTGAACTCTAAAATGAAATCACTGTTTTCCTTCAGCATTTTCCATGCAGCCAGAGGCATAGCTACCAACACATTTCATTAGAGAGAAGGTGATAAGGATTAAGAGACAGATAAAGTCAAATTAAGAGTTTTCAAATTTTAAAAAACACTTTGCTCATCTCATGCGTGTAGAGGTGAAAATAAAAGATATGTAAAAAGAAAGAAGCTGTTTAGCATCCTCCCCAACAATATGGGGAAATTACATGTTTCTTCTGGAAGAGGTATTTTAGCACAGTAGGATGTTCTTATGTTGTGACAAGATAATGTGTGTGTAAAGCACTCCTATAATTTAGCTGTCACACAGATGCGCCTACTCAAGTGCATGTGTGTCAATGGAGAATTAGCTTTGATCTGTAAAATACATCAGATGGTTTCCATTCCTTACGCTGATTCAACTCAGTTTGATAAGAAATTAATCTCACCATCTTTCTTACAGCCATTGTCAGAGTGTTTAATCTCTGGAACTGATGCTGTGACTGCATGGACCTGTTTACAGGGTAAAAACCTAACGTCAATATGGACAAAAATCACATTTTAATGGTTTTTATCTTAGCATTTCCCCTTTAGAGCTTCCTAGACATTTAAGGGCCATAAGGTTAACACATTATCCAGCAAATTTTTCTGGGAATTAAAAAAAAAAGCAATATTTAATCCTGAATAGACACTAAACTTTAGAACTGAGAAATACATTTTCTGTAGCCTTTGTCATTTCAGCATTAGCAATCCAGATGTGAAAACAGAATTATTTATACAGCTATGTCTGCCAACACTATAAAGACTGACTTAAACATGCAGTAGTTTAAACTGTTTAATACCACAGCTGGTACTAAGTTTTTTCACTATAATCATTCTTCCAAATACAATTTAACTTCAGCCTCAACTATACATTCTTCAGCATGCTCTTCGGACAAACAGAAAACAAAACTTTGATTTCCAGGAATCAGATCATGAAGAAAGGAAAATAATACATGCACACTGTAAATCTAGGGTGAAAATTTTAATCAATTTTGAGGAGTCAGTATGCTTTGAAGCCAAAACTTGCTTTGAGAGACTGGGATTTGACAGCTGTCTCCTACTTTCTTCATTTACCTCCTGCACATGCTCTCTTGGATGCACAAAGTGCTTCTAAGAAATTCCAGTGTTTTTTCTACACTGAGCATGCTTCAGTCTCCAAAATTTAGCTGCTGCTGCAATTCATACGTAACATTTCATATGGCATGTGGGAAAAAAAGGCTAAATGTCAGATCAGAAAAATAACCCAGCTTAAATAAGGCCCTCATCTCAACTATTCTTCTCTGCCATATATATCATAGTGCTCCAAAGTCTTACCTCTAGGCACAGAGAAGTCCTTAATTAAGAATCTAGTGGCAAAAATTGACTACAGTCATTTAATTCAGCACAAAAAAGAGGACCCAGCATGACAAATGAAAGTCATGTCCATCCTTGTTCTTAAATTAAGAACATTACACATTTGACTCTTCCCGTCTCTGACCATTTTACTGTTTCTAAGGACTACTTTTATAGACTGAAAGCTTCTATTCTGAGGAATCTAGAACTCTTTACTGCCAGTACTCCACTTCTATAACCCAGTATGCCTATATGCTAACATAATAGACATGGTAATACTAGTGAAGGAACATAAACAAGATCATACCTGCACACACATGGGCTATTTCAGCATCCAGTGAAACTCAGGTGATAGGGCACAGAAGGATGAAGTGGTACCATTTTTTAAACCTCTTAACTGATGGAGTAGGAGCGTAGAGAAGAACAGGAACTGTGCTGAACAACCAGAACAAAGCCATTTGGACAGGAGACAGGAAAGAGAACAACCAAGTCCCCTCTCTGTCTATGTGTGTAGCTTTTAGTTGTACTACTAAATCCTGAACAATAATTCTATCTCTGTACATAAAATAAATCTAATCCCCATGTTTGCACTACTTTCCAAAACTTATTCTTAGATGTGGACACACATTAATTAGTCAGTTACACACAGTAGTTAGTTATGTTTGTGGTTTCAGCCAGACCAGGGAAGGTAGAGCAATACTTCACAATCCAGCACATAAGATTTTTTGCAAAGCCACAGGAATCAACAGCTTTGTCATCAGCCCTTCACTAAGAGAATGAGCTCCTCTCTGCTGTTCCCAAGGCAGCTCACCTCTATTTTCCCAGTGATATAAGCTTCTGTTAACTGCTTATCTGCTTTCCCTCAAGCAGTTGTGTACTTTCTCACTTTGCAGTAGGAGCACCCTCCCTCCCTGCAGGAAATGAACTACCACCTCCTAGGTCTCTTTCAAGTCCCTCTTCACCACTAAATCCCACTTTGGAGCCAGTACTGTCAGCTCATAATGATCAGGTAGGTGGCAAACTGCAGAGGCTGTTGGTTGCTGTTTGACGGTGGTTCTCTCTCTCCTGAGAGGAAATATCTATTTCACTTTTCCTCTCCTCTTTGCCTATAATTCCCATCCCCTTGCCCTGCAACTACTAAGGAGGAAATAACAAACCAAACCAGAATAAAAATCCCAACCTACTTTATTCTTCCCCAAATTCCAGAGAAATTATTCATCTCTTTCTCAGATGTTTGGGCTTTTTTGGCATTCTCCTTGTTGTTAGTTGTTTATTTTTTAATATCATCATGCTTCAGTGGCCTATCTTCACTGCCTTCTCAATGATTATTCTGAGATCTTGGACTTCAGTCACATACTGTGACTCTACTACATACTCATTTAAAATACACTAGATGGGATTTCATCTTGATCTGTATTCTTGGCTGCAAATGTTGGACTGCAAAAGGACTACTAGTAACAGGTGTACATAGAACTAAAGTTGAGTAGGATGAGATTTGTTGTGAGAAAGAAAGTACTACAAAGTGCAGTGCAACCTGGTAAAGACAGCATTTTTTTTTTTTTTCTTAACTCTAAACAAAAAATAGAGATAGCCAAAAAAGCATGTATGCGCTTTTGGGCCCATTAAAAATGTAGCATTTATATCTGCAAAAGTTTATTACATACAAGCTGTAAGTTTCTTTCTGGCTTGGAAACCAGAAATTTGCAAAGACAGAATCTGAGTAGGCAGAAAAACTTAGTAGCTTTGTCCTCAGAATACATTCAGAAATAAACCTGTATACCTTGTCGTGTAAAGAGTTTAATGGCTTTCAGATACACAGTGCTGTCCAATAATCGAAGAGAATTAAAGTTCAATTAATTACACAGCTTGAAATTAATATATTAGTTACTTGATGGCACCATTTCTATCCCTAATAGACTTCAAGATGTATAACCAAAATGGAAATTGTAACCACAGCACAACGTGTCATATGCAGAGATAATAAACAGTGGTCATTAACTGCCTTTAATGGTTTGTACACCAAGAATTTGCCAAAGGAAGGCCTACAAGTATCCAAATAATCTACTACAGTGAAGGTGAAAACACGCATTCTCTACTCCCTGATGGAAAGGTAAGTGCAGTATTTGAAGAAATAATAACTCATAGGGAAAGAAAACCTGGGCTAATTACCAAACTATAGAAAACATCAAATAACGAGTGTTTGTTTGGTGAAGGTTTGAAGTGACCAGCCACAAAAGGAACCAGTCATTATTTCACTCCAGGATACAAAGCCAGTTGATTAATTTGTGGGGTTTTTTAAATAAAATAACACACACACACACACACACACACACACACAGAGCTGTTTTAGAGTCAGTAGTGAGTAAAAAATTGTGCTGAAATTTCCAAATGTTTCACAGCATCTGAAGTGCAGAGAAATGATATAATATCTCCTTCCAGCTTCCTTAAAGTAACACATTCAGACTACACAGAAAAAGTCTGCAGGACAAGGGAAAGGAATGAACTTCTGGCCACCATCTGAGAGCCTTTCAATAGGCTGCCACTTTTTCTGGGCAACCAGGAAGCAACATTCTGTTACTCATCACACGATTTATTTATTACTGTCATAAAATAGGATTCAAAGGGTTTAGGATTTGTGGAGATACATACCACAAATCTTTTCCAAGCAGCAATGCGGTCTATAAATTTCCTTTACTTATGCAGCTTTTCTAAAAATAATACACAAACACCATTTCAATATAACTTTTTGAGCTTGCCACTTGTCTTTGCTTTCAAAACAAAAGTTTTGCAGACAGTAAATGCTTTAGAAACACTAATTCACTGTTTTAGAAAAAGGATAGACCTGCATCAAAAAAGTATCAAAATGTATCAAAAATCAAAAGGGTAGACCTGAGGAAAAACGTGAATCAACTACATCAAAGTATATTTCTATTCCTAAAATTTACAGACAACATTATAGATCTCAAAATAATGTCATAGCACCACAAATGGTATGTAAATGAATGACAACACAACCATCCATTCCCAAAAGCTGCTCTCTGGAAGTGCACAAACAACTCTTCAGTAATCTTCTAGGCAAATTATTGAGTGAACAAGTTAGGCAGTTTGAAGCCATTCCTCATTAAGCATACTTAATTGCAAATTCTATGATATTCATAAGCAACATTAGCTAGAAAAATAAAACTGCTATGAAAGTTCTCTTCAGTGTCTAGTGTTACGCTAGACATAGCTGCAGCACCAACTACCTTAATAATCATAATCTGACCTTAATGTGTCACATCATTATAAAATTTTTGCTCTAACATTAAAAGCTAGAGGTTTCCTTCTGAGAATTACCTTATAAAATTACCTATATATTGTTTTTATCCATTATATACACCATATACAAACATATTATACACATGGCTTTCACTCACATCTTCATGCCATGTCTTTCTGTAAATAAGCTTTACTTACATCAGCTATCACTAGATAAATCAGTTCTTAGATTGAAAAAAATAATCAGTCAACAAAATCAAGCTGATGGAAAACACAAGATAGAGAACCAAAGACTGCCATGCTTTCCACTAAGCCTCTGCTTGGCAGCAGTGCACGCTGTCCTGTGGGAGCTACTGCCTGGATTTGATCATGCAACCAACAAAAATCACAACCACTTTAGCTTTAGGATCTATAGATTTAAGACACTGACCCACCTTGGTAAGACCTGCCATTTCTGTGCATGTTTCTGTGTGGCAAATGCAGCTTGCTTGCCTCTCCCCCTCAGCATGAGAATACAGAATTGACTCATAGCAGTGTTGCTCTCAGGATAAGAGCACTGCTAGTTGCTTCACGATGAAGGGATTTCCTAAATGACCTTTGTGACTACCTTGGTTTGAAGGCTGACGTACGAAAAGTGAAATTTTGTAGAGTGCTTGAAGGCCTTCTGATAATTCAACACAAAATACGGGCACGATGAGCTCTTGATATACAACTTTAGCTCTTCCCTATCAGCCTTATATAAAATTCACTCATAAATTAAATACTCTTAGGATTGTTTATGCTGAGATTACATATTAGCTATAATAGTTAAAAGCTGAAATTACAAAGCATTTTCCAATTTCACTGGAAAGCAAAAAATATAATTAGAGCGAAATGTATCTGTATGCTCTGCATGTGTGCATCTAAAGGACCCAGAGCTTTCCAGAGGAAAAAAAAAAAAAAAAAAAAAAGTGACAGTGAGATGCAAGAAATAAATAGCTCCCCAGTTCAAAAGTATGATGAAAGAAATTAAATATAATTTTACAACAAATTCTATTACCATTACCAATGTATTGTTATCAGCAACAGGCTTTAGTAGTTGGACATGCTTATTTTATTCATTGTCTCATTTTAAATTTTTTGCCTTCCCTAGAGTACCTGGACTTCAGAAGTTTCATATTTTCCCTCTGTATTGTGAGGCAGTGAATAGCAGGATTCCCAGTTGGACTCTTGTTTCTGCTCTTCAGCTGGATTTGACCTGGCTCTCATGAGCTCAGTCCTGCATCATTCAGAAAAATTATTCAAATAACTCTAGCCTCAAAGTTGTTCACTGAGAAGTTGTTTTTTTCCCTCTCTACACAGAGAACAAGCTGTGTTCTTATTAACATCGTGTTCAGCCAGCTCCCTGTCCCCCTTTTTAAATTCAGGGCCAAGGTAATTTTTACATTTTCTGCTACAGACAGATTCTAAACACACCAGCCAGATGTTACTTCTATTTTTAAAAATCGCTATGGAAAGTGTTTTAAGTCATAACAAAAGAAATCTGAGGATTTTGAACAGTTTTAAAGTAACTCAAACTAGGAAGGGAGTCCACATAATGTTGCAGAGAAGCAGTTAATATATCAAGTTGAAATTACAGAACACTAGAGAGATCAGCAAAAATCTGTAAAAGTGTATTAATATCTGGGGATTAAAAGAAATGTGATCACTCATATTAGCAACGTTATTAATGATATTCTAAAACACCTGACCAGACAACAACTTCAGAAGCAGCACCTACTCTTAACTGCAAGAAAAATTCTACCACAGGTATGCAGTAAAACCTATCTCAGTACAGTGAAAATCTTCTATTGCTCAACAATAAAAGCCTGGTGTTCATGCGGGAGATCAGTAACGTACACTCCATATTTACAGCTCACTTGAACTGTTGTAGGAGATTCTGGGAAGCTAATCACATATACCATCTCATACTTATTTAACCAATAAGGAATTGAGTTCTCTTTCTAATCTCCTGCCACAGGCAGCCCATGTCAGTGGTGCCCTGGTGAAAACATCCACAAGTATACCAAGTAGGAACAGTTGTTGCTTTCTGGCATCATGCAGAGGAAACCTCACATAAATCATTTCTTAATCTCACATCTTTTGAACTTAAAAAACCCATCCCTAAAGAATCATCAGGCTGTGGCTGTAATCTGGTTATCCAAATTACAAAGGACCAAAGAATTTTCAGTCCTTTTTCCTCTGCTTTTTTTCAGAGGCTACCAGCTCAAGCTAATGCCACATGTTGAAACTTCAGCATTTTGGCAAGTTTTGTTTTTCTCTCCAAACTAGGGGGACCGATTTTCTCATTTCTTCCTTCCTATTTCATACAACTATATTTCAGTTCTATCCTATTGGATACAACTATATATATATATATATATATAAAATTTTTTTTTTTTTTTTTTTTTTTTTTAATTTAATCTCAGTATCTTTTCAGTGGTATAGTCAGGAGAAGTTTACAACTCTGCACTTTGTAAATGGTACCAATTCTAGTACACTTGCATTTCCTATCTGACAAAATTATCCAGTCCTAGGAAGTGCTGAGAGCATTGAACTCCACTTAAAAAGGGGACTTATACAAGAGATTTCCATAACTAAACTAAATATTATCAGGGCTTGTTCTCTGTCCCCATGGCCACTGAAAAAGCCTTTCTTCTTTATAAGATTAAATTATCTTTTTTAAAAAAATGGATTGCTTCCAGCTCTCATTTGGGAGTGATCCCTGGCCCATGCTAGCTACTTCATGTCCAAGAAAGCATCAGGGAAAACACTGTCTGACCAGGCCAAACAAAAGAGGCAAGGAGTTTCTAACAGGAAACAACATAGGCAATCAAGTTTCAGTGCTGGGAAATATTCCCTGTTACTGTTGGACAGGATTTACATCTTGGCACTGCCTATAAAACATAAAACCCTGCTTTGTGCAATGCTAGCTATGCACTAGATATTTGAGGCCCAGATAAAAGCTCTTGTAAAAAGGCTACATGTAATGCTCTCTCTTTTCATTAACATGGCAATAAACAAATCTACAGGTTTTTACCTTCTTTTAAACTGACTTTTAAGTCTAGAACTCATAACAGATCTGAAATAACGTCAGTTGTGCTGTTGGCAGCCTTATGTTATTCTCTGAGATGATAGGGCAGGGCTGGTTGTTTCAGCTCATTCTTCAGTTCCAAGTTCTCCAGAAGACCAACCACACTGGGTTTCATGATGGAGCCACTGGGGACTGAATGACAACTCTACCAGACCCTTCAGTACAGTAACAGCATTAGTTCCTTTCACTAAAGATATAAAAGATATAAATACACCATGCAAAGACGTATCTTAGCACCAATGAGATTTTTTTAACACATCAAGCAGGCATGCACCTGGTTGTGAGGCCCAAATTACACGTCCAACATTTGGGATCTCTATTATTCCAGCATATAGCCTAACCACAATTTCATTTATGAAAGCCCTAATAAAAAGTTAGGAGGCTGCTCCTCTGAGTCAGCCGTTTTACCTTTCATCCTTTCATTTTTCCCTTCACTGTAATCCAAATAAAGAACCATGATTTCATACATGCCTGCCCCTGGTGGGTTACCACCTGTTTTGCAGCTGGTGGGTCTTTTTCTTTGCATAAAGCAGTTTTCAAACCAGACCTTCATTCTGGCACCATGGGGCTAATTTTATTCCCACTAAAACTTACTGTCCGATTGTCTTCACATAATCATAGCCACAACCCCAAACACTGCTGTCATGATTCCAAAAAGACAAAAATCTGTAGCAGTTTGAAAACATGGTTTATTCATCCAAGATTTAATGGTCTGTTTGCTTCTTCTGGAAGGCTACATATTGTGACATTTTGCTCAGTCTAACAGATACTACAAACATCTCTTCTTAAAGCTGTGACCCTTATTTTTGTTTGCTGGTTTTGCATAATATGAAAAAGCATATTAACAGTCTCTCCAGTAACAGTGAGAATTATTGCAATGGATTTATTCTTTGCCTAAGTATTTTTTCCACATACATAAATTTCCAGTGAATCTCCGTTCTTCTGTAATGAAAACTCAGACTTATGCTCTCATATTCCTCCTGATTGGTGTTTGATTTCACTTTTATTTTTATTCCTGTCCTGTAACAGCAAATGTATTTTATTTAAGAACCTGAGAAGGAAGGGAGTGATTTTTCAGGACAAAAGGATAAGGGCATTTCAGAGATGACTTTTTGTGGAGTAACTGTCGTTACCATGATTTAACTTTCATTTAACAATTAACTGGTATGCCAGCAGGCCAAGTTGAGATATGATGACGGTCATCATGATGTCATGATGATTTCACTGTATTAAGGGAATGTATACAATACAGATAGGCAGGTTTGTTGTCCAGCTAAGTATGGAGCTAATTTATTTATGTTTTTAAACATGATTTCTAAAGTTTGCTGTTAAACTTTTTTGCCTAGGATGGCAAATATTCATCCTTAAATGAATGCAATATTATAACGTGTGAGTTGTACCTGTTAAAAGTGCTTTGCAACAATTACATCTTCTGCCACGCTCATCAGATTTCATACTTGTTGCAACTTAAGTGCTTTAACAACTGTCTTCAGAGTTTTGTTGCTATGGCGTGCTGATACATGGAGAGAGATGCTCTCACAACCCGTGACTGAACGTAGCTGGTCATCTTCTCTCCACTGCAATCCACATGCACCATGTAGCAATCACACTAGCTGCCTGCATTTTTATGTGACAAAACCCAACTGTCTGGATAGATGCAACAAGTGAAGAAGTGTTCACTTTGCGCTGAAGAGCTAAAACCCAACACCAGGGCATTTCCTAAAGATGTGTGCTCTCTCTAGGGCAATAAATGTACCCGTCCCCCTTTTTATCTCTCAGTTTCTTTCTTCTGACGCTGCTGTTTCTAAAAAGCATTGTTTTGGAGTGCAGTCCGTATGAAAAGTTGCATTGTACTCAGAGGAATAGATCACTGACCCACAAAAGCTTTTGTATGGTTACCAATCTGCCTTTTGCGCACACTTAGGGATTCTCCAAAGTTATCTAGGCTGAAGAAATCTTATCAAAGTCTTTTGTATTATACCAACTGCAGAAGCTTCAAGGGGAATTTTATGCTAATGATTCTCTTTAATCTCCATATAATTCAGGCCAACTAAAAATAGATCTTTTACAAACAATGAATCATCATGACTTTAAGTGGATGCAGTTCTGCCACAATAAAGTTGAAATCTCTGTTCCATGGAACCTTTCTTTCCTCTCTTCACATAACCACCCAAGAAGCCACTGACAAAAATTAATACAATTGGTTTTTCTTCTTTCCTTTCACTTCAACTATCAGTAGTAGGACCAGAGTCAAATAAAGAAACAGTTCCAAATACCATATTCATTTGAAGGACAATTATAGAAGAGAAAACAAATTTACCAATTTTTTAAAATTAAGAAAATTAGACATGAGATTGTCAAATCTCATAACAGTAGCAAAAGCGAAGGCAATTTCTTTTATGAAAGAAAAAGTAACTTGTCCCAGAGATAGATCTACTTTTACTGCTGTTCTACCCTCCTGGAATGTGTGAGAAATCAGATACATGCAGTGACTGAATCAATCTGTATGATTAATTAGCATCCATGCTACCTTGCAGATCAGATCTGTCTCCAAAGATTTCACACAGTGGTATTCTACATGCAAAGATTACTCCTGGTACGTCAGGAGACAAATAGCTTTGCAAATGTATCTCTACGATAAAGCAGGTCTGTGCAGCAAGGAGATAGTTTTTTAACTCTCCTTAGCCCATTTTACTCAAAACTACCATCACTGAAGGGAAGTAGAAACAGTTATGCTGAAATCCTAAACAGTAAATCATTTGGCAATTGAAAACTACTCACCTCTCAGTGACAATATAATCGGTTTCCTAGCACAATTCTTGTGGATTCCTTGAATTTTATCAACACCCTTCTGGAATTCCCTTAAGACTAGAACATAAGATAAAGGTTTGTATGCATTTTTCTTAGACAGCAAGTGGAATAAATGAACAACTAGAGAGCAAAGGCCAAATATGAATATCATAGAGGTTTATGGCAAAGGGAGATCCAGGTGTTGGCTGATGAAAAGTAACTGTAAGACAAGCTGCAAGATTGTAACCTGGACTTTTGGAAGCCTTCATGCTTGAACTTCTCTGACATTTGCTTTTGGATCTCATTACATTTTATTTTATACTTTTTCAATGGAAGTTAACAGTATGATCCCAGGGTTAAGTTATGTACTTTACTAACTGTGAGATATATCTCTCAATTTACCCAAATTTCAACCCATGAAACTTCATGGATCTGATGTGGTGGGGTCCAATAAATGAATGTGGATGTGAGTTTTGGGTAGCATTATGGAAGCAAATCACTGTAAGGAGCAATGCCCCACTGGCTACACAATGCCATGCGACCTCTCTTACCCAGCGCACACTGAGGAATTCAGGCATTTTTAAGACTATTCCATTTTTAAAAGTGCTATTTAAATTACTGCAGTATATACACTAATAAAATCAATGGGGTTAGATGCAAAATACCAACCAGGAGACAAGGAAGAGCAATCATGATGCCTGTAATTAAGGAGACAACCCAAAGTAGCAGATGCTGCAAGACCCCTGGAAGAGTGAACCCCTCAGACAGGGGGCTTTGCTGAGTTCTCCATCACCCTTCCTGAGCAGCAGAAGAGGCTGCTAGTTGAAAATAGTCCATTTTCTGGTCTGCCATCTTTCCCAGTCCAGAGCATGGAGAGGTCAGTGACACTGTCTGAACCTTTATTGGGATGAGAAGAGCGTTTTTTCAGACAGCAGTATTTCTCTAGGACTCTGAATTACACCTGAACAAAGCTTAAATGTAATATTTTATTATTTACCTCTCAAGTTAATGACTAAATCTCTATGTCTTGTTAATTTTTAAAAAATATGACTAAGAAAATTGCTTTCTCCTCTAGAAACACAGGTCTCAGTTTGCAGGTGCTGTGAATGTTGGAGGTGTATGTTAAATTGGAATTGTGCACTTACTAGGGTTCTGATTTTTATATTTTCTGCAGGAAAGCACTTGAGGAAGCTCTTCTGTCTGGGCTAGTAGTAGCAGATCCAGATACACTAAAATATGAATAGTAATACACACATACAGTAATTCACTTTTGTGGTCACAGAACACAATGATGAAGGTGGGAGAGGATTCAGCTACAGTGAGACTGTTAAATTCAAAGTTTCATACCATCAGGGAAAGAAAAGATAACAAACAGTTAAGCAAAGTCAGGACCCCGAGAAAGCATTAAATATAAACTAAAATAGTGTTAAGTGGTGTTTGACAGACTGCATTACAGACAAGAGGTTGACAATGAAGCTGAAAGAAAGTGTCAGCTAAAATTCAAATACAAAAATCTTCCAAGAGGGAATAAGAGTACATGAGCAGAAGTATTTAAAGACGCAACACAGACCTAGAGCCATCTCTACAGGTGTTGAGTAGTACCTTATCCCACAAATAAGCATCTTAGTCACCATTATTTCCACTGTACCTGGGGGAGGAGCAAACTCATGAGAAAGTGTACTGGAATCTACTTATTCTACAGGTCAGAAGACTTGTAGCAAGATTTCCTTTAAGTATCTGTTATTTTTCACCTAACTGCTGACTTTTTAATCTCTTCCAGACTATAATCTAGCCTGTACTACTAATCTTGATTTGTACGAGGAATACACAGAGGAAAAGGGAGAAAACGTTTGAAATTACTCAGTGTTGCTCAATGTTGATACTTGGGTAAATTACTTGGGTAACTACTATGTAATAGGTAAAAGAATTCAGCTTCCACTCACAATATTTGAACGCTCTTATCTTTCTTTCCCCTTTATGTATATTTTGGCATTCACCCTTATTTTATTTCTCTTTAAACTTCCTCTAGCTTTCCCTTTCTGCTTACTAAACCTCAGAATAGCCTGTTTAGAAAGGCTGTCCCTGCATGAAGCGGTTACACACACGTAGATATTCTTTAAGGTCAAACTGCAATTGCAGGCAAAGAAGGGTGATAGTGAGTTCCTCCCGTATTTCTGAGGGAGCCCCTTAATGAATGCAAACACATCTGGGTTCACTCTGCTCTGCAGCAAGTGAAATAAAGTCTTTCCCATTTCATAGAATATTTAAGGGCCATCTCGTGCAGTATGCCTCCCTGCTTACAACCTTCTTTGTAATTTCTGAGAATCAAGAAATCCTCAGAAGGGTGGAAATTTTGACAACTTGTTATTGTGCAAGAAATTAAAATAACAACTTACAGAGCATGGCCATATGAATTATTCTTTAGACACTCTTGGCCCAGACTAAGCCCGAGATCTGTGAAACTTTCAGGCCTTACTGCCCAAATGAGCCAGAAACAGCCTACACCAGGGGGGTTAAACTACCTTGCATGTGTTGCACATCAAGCATACGGCACAGGGAACTAGCATAGTAAGCTGCCATGTTTCTTATGCATACATATCGTTATTCCTTGGAGTTTTCTTTCTTAGCAATATAGCATACAAATTATTCCTTTACATTACTTAAATTTGCTTACAAACTTAAATGTATGCCAGGAAAGTATTTTCTTGGAGTTTGCCAAGAACTTTCCAGACTTGCGTATTTCATTATATTTCATACCACAATGTCTGTTTTGAATCCCAAGGAGCATGTTTGTAAAGACTAGGGTTGTAACACTTTCAAATTTTGTATTTATGGATTACTTTCTAAGGAAACGAACACTATGTTCACCATAGCTCTTTAGTAAATTGTGTTCCACTTCTTTTCAGTAGTGTACCTACCCCAGACAAATACTAGAACACAAAAGCTGTCTATTTCTTTCTCTCCTTGCTTCCTATTTTTCTTTCATAGCATTTCTTCTGTGCTGTAGAAAACAGGATGTATTTTCCAGATTGAAAACTGTATTGCAATTTCTCTCTTCACAGAATGTCCCATTCTGCAATGAGCTACACACAACTACTGCTATCCCAGGAGAGAAAGTGGAGGGGAAATCCTATAGTACCTTTGTCTCCTAACTAGATCAATTATAATTGTGAAATCTGTGAATAAACTCCCTTAGAAAATATTAAAAATTGATCCATTTTGGTAAATTACTATTAATGCTTTCAACTAAATTAAATTAAAAGTAATACTTGTACATTGCTTGCCCGATGGGCAAGTAATAACAACATCCTTACTTTATTGTCATCTTCATTTTTCAGTTGTTGAAACCTCTCCACTCTAAATAGAAAGACATGCTGAAAAATCAGAATAAAAAGAATTAGCCTGCCTAGTTCTTTGATTCTTCCCTGCTTTGCCTTACTGCCCTCCATCATTGCATGTAGTGGATAAAGGTTCCTTCCCTCCCTCTACAGAGGGATATCACAATAACTATGCCAAGTAGGGACCATCTTACATGTTCCAGCATTCTCACACAGGTTGGTTGTAGTTTTCTTTGAATCAGCTGACGTGCCTGTAGGAGTTTCTTGGGCTTTGTATTTTTAAGCAAAAAGACCTAGCAATATTTTGGAAATTATTTATCAATACACTTCTCAATTCATACATTTCTTGGGCTAAAAATGTTACCAAAATGAAAACAGATCTCCCCATAGAAATTTTTGCCAGACATTGTCATTGATTCCATATTTTGTACAATACCATGTTGTCAAAATAAATCAGATTGAATCTGCTATTAAGGCATTTTCAGAGTGAATGGATCAGTCAGCCCATGGCTGTAAAGAATATATACTGTAATGCACATTTCTTAGGGCTCACCAGAAATGAGGGACGTAATAACTCTGTGACAACACAAGTCTTCCCCATCAGCACAATTGCACCAACACGATAGATGCCTGAAATTTGTGCTTCTAGTGATATCACTGGTGTGCATCTGCTTGTATAGCTGGTATCTATGTGAAGTTATCAAGTTTAGAGTAGTTTTACTTTTTCTCCCAAAAGCATATTCCTAATTTTTTGTTACTAAGGAATAACACATTTTTAAACAATCAGATAGCAATATTTAAAGCTGTAGGCTTCAGAAATCCGTAGTACAAAACCAACTTACATAATATTAAAGAAGATTTTAAGCACCTGACCAAAATTTAATAACTTCATTCTCTTTGGAGGTGTTCTTACTGTGTCAACATGGTGCACAAATTAATATTGCCGTTCTGATTAAAAATTGGGATTTTATTTTTTTCAGAGCATTTGGATCTTAGCAGCCCAGAGTGTGCTGAGCAATATATTCCTCGAGAATACAGTCAAAAAGTGACCTTCTTCCTTCTCCCCCTGAAATAATAAATTCAAACTTGTCCAGTATGAGTTTATTTTAGTGATACCGTAGCAAGTATATTGGAGTGGGGATCAGAGGCACACCAGTTACTAGTATTATTTCCTATCAAGATACTACTGCTGGATGTTTCAGATGGTCCCATTACAACAAATTCTATACGTCGACATGTCTTCATCTCACTGGCCTGCTAGAACAATGCTTTTTTTGGAAAAAAAAAAAAAAAAAAAGCAATCTATTTTTCAAGTAACAGATGGATAAACAGATGGGTTGAAAAGTCCACTGAATAGTGTGTTGGCTGCCTGTCATTGCCTGTATGACAGCCAATAAATATCATATGGATTAAACCTGTAAACTAACATGTCCCTATTTAATGAATTCTTTCAGAATGGTACATATTTGCTTGCCAATGCCCATATAAATGAAATGCCACTTTGGATAAGGTGAGTTTTTGCAAGGAGACCAAACACCTAAGCACAGCTTGTTCTAAGATTAATAACCAAAAGCAAACAGGGAAGCAAAACCCATGATAAAGTGTGTATGTTTTTACAGATAGTCTATGAGAAAGTACCTTTTGCACACCTGGAATGAATTCCTGGAAAGAACGTAACCTTCCGTATGTTTACACTTAGGATAATGTTTTCATTGCTGCTCGCATGTCTTTTTGTGATAATCTAATATTTTTGGTTTTCAAACTTGCGTAAAGGAAAAGGGTTTAACTCAGTAGCCAGTCATGAGATACTTACCCACATCAGACCAACAGTAGAATAGATAATTCATCCTCTTTTGAGAGATTCTATTTTGGGCTAACACAAAATTAATGAAGAAAATACTGACATGATACGATACTCCCTATTTACTGGCACTTAGGCCTTTCCATGTCACATGCATCTTGCATTACAAATGACAACAATTTGCCTGTCTGCCAAAGCCAGCATGGTTGTGTGGAATGGAAGGCTCCTGCTCACTTGAGGGTGTTCATCAGCACAGAGATCGTTATGTGTAAAAGGGTAGTTCCTTCACTTTTCTTCCGGCCCACAGTCTAATATTCACTAAGTAATTCCTAGCTCTTCTACTGAGACAGAGTAGATACTTCTTTTCTTATTCAACAAACCATTACTCATTTTACAGAGGTAGAACTCTTAGAGGCTCAGTTCCACAGGCTGCAAAATGAGATGGAGAGAGATTAAACAATTTCCCCATGCTGCATTGAAAAATCTACCTTGAAAAGGAGTTCAGTTCTCCCGAGCAATGAGCCAGTGCCTTCACCACATGGGAACCTTATTCCTGAATTTTTGAGGAAAATACAAAACCAAATATTCAGGCTGAATGACAATGTGAATTCAATTATTTAAATTGTTTTGCTTTTAATAATTTTGCACAGGTAGTAGAAATAGATCTGTTGATTTTCAGAAAAGCCGTTAAAAACAGTATTCCTGAAAAGGCACCACTTGTTGAAGTTATAAATCATGAAATAGTTGAGCCAAGATAGAAAATAATAGAAAAAGAAAACAAAAAAATAGTTTCATTATGAAAATATAATCTATTAGCTCAATACCAACAGATGGAGCAATTTTCAGTAAAAGTTTCTGAAAATGGATAGACAATTACAAAACACTGAGAATAACACTTTGCAACACTATCAGACGTACAAATACGGATGTATCCAGCAGAATGGTGAATAACATGAAACTGATTATAACTTGAAAAGGAAATAAAAACTCAGTAGAAACCCCTGAATTGGTTAAAAGAGAGATTTGACCTAAGGAAGAAACAGTGAAGATTAACTTTGAAATTCTGCCATATGAGAGTATTAGTATGAAGAGATCTTTGCCTTTACGTAACACCTTTTCCCTGAGGAGCTCCAAATCCTGTAAAGAGGTTAACAGCTTCATGACACACTAATTATTTACTATTATGCCATTTATATGAAACGTGGCTAATGTGACATAATAGGAAAGAAACCAGAAAACACTTTAATACATTCACTTTAAAAAGTACAAATAAAAAGTGAATAGAAGAACCTGATCAGTTCAGTCCCCCCAAAGTGTCTGAAGTTGAGAACTGCAAAGTGTCCAGGCTGCAGCGTTTGTGCCGCACGCGGCACCGGAGAGCCCAGACGAAGCCAGGCTCTCGGGAGTATAGCAGGAGACTAAAGGTATAAACCACTCAAAGGACAGCACGTTCCCGTTACCTACAGAACAACATCATGTCAGAAAATACAAAACACTGAAGTGATGTAATGAGAAAACACATGCAAGAGATTTCTGATTAGCAAGGCTCCTACTCTGCTACAGTAGCTGGTCCTAAGCAGAGACAGGGGACAAAACTGTGCAACCCATTAGTCCAGGTTTACACAAACATACGTGGTGTTGAGTCCTCAGTGTAACACAATTAGTTGATGCCTTCTTTAAGAGTCTCACAGAAGCCTGTGAATATCCGTTTTACCTTCAGAGTCCTCCTCGCAAGGCTCTAGCACAGCCAGCAGGACCATAATGCTGAGCAGCCCTCAGTCCGTGCTGACACCGCTCCTAGTCAGTGTACCCAGAAACAGGTAACTTCAGTTTTTTAAAAAACAACTATCATTTTTCCAGCCTCTTTGGGCATATGAGGCATGTGTTTGTGAAGATTTAGTCTTGCCTAGGGCTCGAGAGCTCCTGAATAGTTGGTTCAATTTTCTTATGTGCTAAAGCAGCCTTTTGAGAGACTGTATACCTCGAGATCTGACTGAAGGGGTGAATTAAAAGGGGAATATTATCTTTTAGTGTAATATTACATGTCTATGCATCTTTCTGTACACTTAGTCATCCCTCCATGTGTGAATAAGCCCTCCTGCGAAAGAGCTGCTCTACTCTGGGCATATTACTATGATTGACAGAATCTGTCAGAAACCATAGTGAGATTTCTGCCCTCTTTGCTTTAACTTATGTATAGCATAGAGTAAAATTTTTAAATTAGGAGAAAAGTTAATAAAACCACTAGAAATGTAATTGACATCAACCCAGGCATTTTATTTTTACCCCTCAAAACTGGAGGGTTTAAAATTTTGCCAAATTAATTTTTATCCAACTCTTTCTTTTTTTTTTTTTTAAAAAAAAAACACAGAAGTCCTACATTCCAAAAATAACTAAGTAATTCCATAGAAGCTTAGATTAAAATTAAATGAGGCTTAGATGTGTATCTGAACTAATTTTTACTCCTTGGCTGGTTAGTCTCTGGAGTCTTAGGAATGCCTCTGTCCCAGATTTAAAGCTACTGCTGTCTTGATATTTTTGCATCCCAGCAGGGATGGGTTATTCCATGGAACAACAGCTAAAGCAATGCATGAAGTCATTGTTCACACACAAGTAAGTACAAACAGTGCAGATTATTGTTAGCCTTCTGTTCTCCTTTTTGACTGATCTGTTAATATCCATGTCATAACCATACCGCTTTCTCCATCATCTAGAGGATCTTAGTCACTACATACTTGACTACTTCAGCCTTGCTTTTCCAACACACAGTGCACAGTTAGGTGCCTCCATTTTCTCCACCTCTTCAGTTTTCAGCCTTACGCACCTGGCAACTCCAGATATATTCCTCTGACAGGTGATATCAGATTATTATACAGGTGGACGCCACCTTCATCTGAGCTGACCTGTGAAATGATTTAACCAGACACATAGGAAGTCCCCCTGAAACACAGCCATAGAAAACACAACAGAAACACAATTCCCCCTGGTACTGCCAAGAGAGGATCGTCTCCAGGGGTTCCGTGTACATCATCACTCCCCAGGTGGATGTTCTATTTATCGACATTTATCACCACCAGCCTACAGCTGACTAGTTCTGGAAGTAGTCTGGAGGACACCCAGGATGACTTACATCTCTATGGCCACACTGCTCTCACAGACAACTCCAGATGCCAACTGCCTATAGTGTCTAGGAACGACTCTGGGCCAACTTCTCTGTGGACACAAGTACAGGCAGGTTACAGAACAGCATTTAGATGGTGTACAGCCTCATCACAGACATACTCTCACTTCCAAAATACAGTCATGTTTGACCCTGAAACATCACAGCTGAGTTGCTACAGATAAGGTCTTGAGAGTAAGCCCGGTGGCAAAACCTGGAAACTTGAAAAATTTGGCTTTTAAAGTCTACTTTAAATATACTGCTGGGTCTATCAGTTCCTTGCAAAGATGCAGGAAGCTCTTATGATCCGAATGATCACAACAAATCCTTATTACAAGTGTGTGTTATCATTTCGAAAAAAATTTTAAAAAGACATAGAAGAATGAGGCTGTGTCCATTTTATTACTAAAGTTGCAACATCAATGTTGGTTTTAGACCCTGAAGTTTTAAGCCTCCTACCAACAATAGTCACACTGGATAAAATTAAACAGCTGATCAGTATCCTTCTTTGTAAACCCTTTTGTTAAAGGGTTCAGCATCTAAAGTGACAGTAACACCCAATATTGGTGTTTTTCTTGCCTTCATCTTTTTTTTTTTTTCTTTTCCCCTCCTTCTATTAAGCCATGAAAACTATCTTTCTAGTTAGACTAGGTCCTGAAGGAGGACCAGACAACAAGAACCTGCAGGAAAACTGTAACATATGAGCAAAGTTTCATATCTCATTTTTTAAAATTCTTGGTGATTCACATTAAATTACATTCCAAATTTATTTGTTGATAGAAGAAAAACAAAAGCTAACAAAACTCCAGAAAAGAGTCTGCTATACAGACACCTAAAACTGATGATAAGAGTACATGGTGATTTTCAGAGTGTTTAATTCCTACAATTTTTTTCAACTTCTGTAAATAAAAGAAAAAAAACCTTCAAAAATCCAGCTCTTCCTTTATTTCTCTCCAACTTACTGGTTCCGATTAGAAATGCTGAAAAATAATGAATGGAAGGCTTAATACATAGTGTTTCTGGACTTGTTCAAATTAACTAATGAGGAAAAGGTCCCATATATTTCTCAATCTTATTCTGGGGTTCCAAGAGGTTCAATGGAAACTTTGAACTTCGTTGTGTTTTTTTTAAGCTGAATTCCTAAAACTTTCCAGATGAACCTTTCAATGTATTAATAACAAAGCTGTTTAAACAAAACTGCCATTTTAAGAATTGAACCTCACATTACAAGTACCGTGCAAATTGGTCTTCCCAAACATCTCCCCTAATAAATCCCTTCCAAGCCTCCAAGCTGTGATTCAGAAAGAGAAGAATAGTTCAGGGGTAAGAACACAGTGAAGCCTTGAGTCATGCACACTTTGTGGAAAGAGTTGGTGTATCATTAACTAGTACAGGAGGAAAGAGTAATTGATACGAGCCTAGTCAGCCAAGAGAGGACAAAGCCTGCATTTGTGATGTGTGACTCAATGTGCTCTTCAGCAGCAGCGTTACAGACAAACAGCTCTCTGCAGGTCCAAAAGAAGTGGGGTCTTTCGAGAGGAGAACATGGAACTTTTCTTTGGCAATTTGCTACAGCCCAGAATGTCTCTCTGAAGCATCACTCGCATGTAAATGAGAGTTACGCATTATAGAAAAGAATTCAAAACCAACTAGGGCCTCCTTGGTACTTTTGCTATTCTATGTATACTACAAAAATAGCAGTGCATAAACCAAAACACCCTCACAAAGGAAAACAAAACACATTTTAAGCATCACAGACGAAGAAACTGAAGTTCAGTAACGTCATCTGCCATCTCAATTGTCATGTTAGTTGCAGAAGTCCATCTGTTTCTCTACACCCCTGTTCATACATGTCTCTTTCAAACAATGGCCACGTCACACAGCAATAGAAATACTGACGTTAACTAATGGTGTTTATAATTAAACATCAACATAGATGGAAAATAATCCTTGGCTTTCTGGGAAGGAACTGGGTATGGTGGATATCACCATTGGCAGAAAAAAATCCCAACAGAACAGAGCAAGGAAAAAACAGATGACTACCAAAATTTTCCACCTCCAACTACTCATATATCAAATCTTTAGAGATTAATTAAGTTGCACTCACATAATCTAGTGGCCTAAAATGAGAAATGGACTTCTTTCAGTTCATTTCCCTGTCAATACAAAGTAATTCCTTCTGTGAGAGTTGTCATTTCTTCATCAAGTCTGGCAAAGCCGCCTCCACATCTTCTTTGGAAAAACACATGTGTTAAGTTTTCCATTAAGTTCACACTTATTTTAAAGTCTGTTTATTCAATTATTTTCCCTTTAAACCACCCCCAATTCCTCTCCCTCTTGTTGTTTCCACGTTCTAAGTATTTATATTCAAATTATTTGCAATGGTCACTTGGGAAACAAATCCTTAGGTGCCAGATGTGTACAGATGCAAGACAGTATTACAATAAATGGGTCAGCAAGTGCAATCCAT
This sequence comes from Athene cunicularia, assembly GCF_003259725.1. Lineage (NCBI taxonomy): Eukaryota > Metazoa > Chordata > Aves > Strigiformes > Strigidae > Athene > Athene cunicularia. Next base: position 4,884,458 of record NW_020799103.1, read on the forward strand.
TATTGTTGTCTGCTTTTAAGGGTTTGCAACCTGGCATCTGGAAATAAACCTACAGAAGTGGCTCTTACACCAATATACTTCACCTTTGTGCTAGCTTTGTTGGGGTATGATTACTGACCCTCTTTTGGGTTATGCTTTCCGCTGAAAATTTTGCATAATTTAGTAGCCTAAGGTAGTAGGATAAAAAAAATAAAATAAAATAAAAAGGGGATTTTGCTGAGATACAGAACAAGAAAACCTAACTGGAAAATGTACAATAAATGGTAGGGATAAGACCGATGGATTTATGCCAGCGTCTTGATGACATACGATCTGTTCACCAGCTACTGAACTTACCTACATATGAACTTCCCTTCATTAGCCTGCCTTCTTCCTCGTGAAGCAATAGTCATGCTAATTAATGAAGCATGACTTCTTTATGTGTGTATATACATATACACATATGTACATGTATGTATGCATACCCAGATATACACCTGCATATATACAATTAATGTGGTTAAAACAGTGCAGCTATATAAACTTTGTGCTGAGGTAAATGAGGAAGTGTCAAACTCATCCACAGTCCTACAGTGCAAGACCTCTGATGCAAAAAAAATCATAGCCTTCAGGAGTCATCTGCCGTGTAGCGCTCTTTATATTGTCATTAATACCGCTGTAAAATGGAAATCTGATCTAAATTCTAGCAGAGCTGCTCAAAATTTTGAAGAAAAATAAAACAGAGATGAAAAAATGGCCAAAACATTCATTTTTGTCTGTATCTTCCTTCTGGGGTAAAGAAAGAAAAATGAAATTTTCTTTGCTTCTACTTAAAATCTGGAAAAAAAAAAAAAAGAGCCTGGTTTCAGATACACAAGGTATTCTATTACCTGTAGCATTTTTGCTGAAAATGATTTGCATTTTCCAGTGGTCATGATTTTGAAGAGGTGTAATATTCTCACTAGGAGTAAGGTAGTTTCCAATGAGGTGTACATTATTTCAGTAACATGAAGAGGAGAGAGGGGTAGGATTTACATAGGGGAAAGACAGAATTTGAGAAGAAATACTTTGGCTCTCGGTAAGCAGCAACTGAAAGATACCACCATGTGAAAACTGATCTGTGTAACATGAGGTGTTTATCCCTTCAGTCCAGATCTAAAGACTTCAGCATCAATAAAGACCTTACAGTGGTAATTAGCACCATTTCAAACAAATTACATGAGTTCGCAATTCATTCCTTAATTGATACTTCACTCAACAGAAGGTATTTAATACTCACATAAAACCAGAATTTTATTAGAAATGTGATGAATGTTTTATTTTATAGACAAAATAGCATGCTAATAAAGACCGAGTTAGACCAATGATTCCATTCTGAAACTACACTGGTGCAATGACAATTTTGCAGCAGGAGATATATTGTAATTGTACTAATAAAAGCTTCGTTGTCAGTCAGTTCTCTCTACACATGCCATTCAGATGATAAGTATTTACATCTTTATAAATAGCTACATTAATATGTAAATCTGTACATATGTATGATCCACTTTTTCTGGGTCAGAAATGCCTAAAAACTATGACAATCATTTAATTAAGAAGATGAAGTACAACAGAAGCCTCCTCTTCCACTTAAACACTGGAAAGCCAGGGAATTAAAAATACTGCATTTGCTATTCCAGATTAGTTGAAGCTTCAGTGTGAAGCATTTCGACAAATCCAACCAATTTATGAAATACGGATGTAGGCATCTAACTTGTAGGATTGGTACCAGAACATCCTGGTCTAACTTGTTGAAATGCTGGGGTTTCAACCCCAAGTCCCAAGTTAAGGTTCACATAGGGGTGATTGCCCCAGTCCTTCCCAAAGGGGGGTGAGTTTCCCTTTAGGCTTCCCCCCGGGTGGTGCCGGCCTGGCAGACAGAGCCGTTGGGTAAAGGAGCCCCAGGGGTCCCCCGCAGGAGAACAGCTGGGACCACTTGCAGTAGCAGTGCAGTGTCTGTCTGTGCCCTGTGCAGAGTTCCCTGCTGGGGAAGGACCTCCCGCCTCCCTGGGACTGGGCTCCAGGCAGGTCTGGCTTTTGTAAACACGGGCTGTGTAGGGATTCATGATGTGGCTGCCTTGGTCTTATGTATTTGGCTTGTTGACTCGGTTGTCTACCATCCCTTCTATGTGAAACTGCATGTCACCATTTATTCCACCCATTGTTGGTCTTGCGGTGTCGTTGTTGGGGTCAGTGGGATTGATGTCGATTATGTATAACCTGACTGACTTGTTTGTACCCCCAGCGCTCACCCATGTGCTGACCCTTTTGTATCAAATACCATTTGGTTATTAGTTCATCTTTAGGCTGGCTGTGTCCTTTATGTTAGGCCTGATAACTGGCAAAACACTTGCCACCAGCCAGGCAGGGAGGCAGGCACTGGGCTGGGAACAGCACCCCATGCCCTGCCCAGTCTGATTAGCACTAAACTAGCTTTCATGTTAATTGATATGCAATCCATTAACAATTTCACAATACAATACTGTATTCTCAATTTAGGTCTTCTGTAATATCAAGTAACCAATGAACGGGATAGCACGAAAAATTCTCTGCTAACTTCAGCTCTGCGGAATAAACTGTACCACTTTTAGCAACGGCTTGCCTTTCTACAGGTTCTTCCTCAATATGACAACTGCACTCCCCTTTTGATAAGAGCAAGAGCCTCATTACAGTGTACTGGAAATATCTACAGCAGATGGATTGCTAATAATGGGAAGACAAGGATATGTTTATATAGGCAGGGGAACCACAACTCTATTTTTAAATACAGAATTAATTCATTTAAATAAGGATACCTGAAACTTTACAGAAAGCAGACTGCTGAAACAGGTGAGAACACTGTTATTCTTAAATCTTGAAAAAGCTTAAATAAAGAAAATGTTATAATTAATGAAATTCTGCCAAGATTATAAAAGAAAACAATAATGTATTTCTGTAAGAACATGTTAAACTCGTAAACTAACCTTCAAGGAAAGAAATCTTTCCTAAAACAGGTTAAATGGAAGGAAATTATGAAACTGAATCACGAAGCTATAGGGCTCCTGTTCATATTAAAAAGAAAAATAATACCAACCAATCACCCACTCTTTGTCTTCTGTGGTTACTACTTCTTTTTTTTTAAAGAAACTAAGCAGGCAACATTAAACTCTTCTATTAATGAGTATGTGTTGGCCCTTCTAAAAAGAACAGTGATAACTTCTCAGTCCTGAGCATCTGTTCACATTAGCTATTTCTAATTTATTGCTCAGGCCAACACCCTGAATGACCAACTATTTACTCTGAAAATATTTTAAATAAATTTAAGCTACTGAGTGTTATTAATTCTTAAGCGAGTGAAGTTTACTAAGAATTCATCCCTTTTCTTATTTATTGTTCAGGAAATGCATTTTTGTGGTTTGTGAGAATCGCTGTAGCCAGCTCCACACATACAGCAAAGTTTATTTCATTAAAGCCACCCACAGTGTTGGGCTGTACCTGAAAATGAGCACCTACTTATCTACCCCTCTGGCTGTAAACAGCACTGAATACAATAAAAACGCACCTAGAGATAGCAGTAAAGTCTTTAACTTCATTTATTAATTTGTGCAGAGATAGAGAAAAAATGAGGACTTTTTCACCTCTGTTGACTTGCGACAAGGTTTTCTATTTGTTTCTATGCAGACAACTTACAACCACGAGCAAAATATGGACAAGAGTTTGACTCGCGTTTTGCGAGGGAAATGGCAGAATTAGTTATTTCCAGAAGAATCTTGGTTTGTTCTCAAGGAGCATGAAGGTGTCCCCTCACCAAGCGAAGCTCTCCACCTTCTCTTTCAGGTGAGGACACAGAACGGGGCTGGTGCCCGCGTTGCCTGCTCACTCGGGCTCGCTCGCCGTGCAGAGCCCTCTGCTGCGACGGGCCCTGGTGTGCTGCAAGTGCCAGGCACGGCTGAGCTTAACTCAACTCACCTTCTGCATTATTCAGTCTCTGGCCGCTTACTCTCCAAACACAGAAGACAATCCACACCAACCTCCTGAAAGGAGCACTTAGCACCAATACGCCCGTTTGCACAGCAACTTGAGCTGTCACCGAAGGCTCAGAATAGCAGCTCCCCCAGCAGTTGTGTCAGCGAAGGACGTCGGCGGTGACAGCCGAGAAGGAGGAGAGGACGCCTGGGTGAGCAGTGCAGCCACAGGCAGCCTGCCACGCAGAAAAGAGAGGTCATAAAAATAAAACTGTAAACCGCATTAAGTAATTTATTAAAATATTAAATAACACGGTCATTTTTGCATGCAAAGACACACTTACTCACACTTCAGAAACTCCTGGTTGAACATCAGAAGGAATTTCCTATGTGCGTTTAATTAGATTCTGAATATTTTTTCCATACATATCCTGACAGTTTGGAACATTTTCAAAACACTGGGATTATGATTCAATATATAGAGGACGTTTTGGACATTTCTGTAAACAGGATTTTCATCTTCCCTTTTCCGCATAGGGGGCCTTGCCACAGCCCACTGGCTGAACACCTTCTGGCAGGGAGGCGCACCATTCATTCATTATCGCAACTCAAGCACCTTATTATAACGACAAAAAACCACCGAAGCTGAGGGCTTTCATCCATCCATAACTCTATGTGGGTTTTTTTAAGCTAGCGCCTAACTGAGATTTTGATAGATCCTAAGGATCTGTAATTTTGTCCCTTCGAAACAGCTTTTTTAATTAACTTATTTATTTATTGATGAGTGTAGATGATAGGGAAGGAGAGAAGGGAGGGTAATAAGGAAAGCATACATTCCCAGCCTATTAACCTCTGCTGTTCAGTAACGCTCCAAAACCCCCTCAACTTTCTTTTTTTCTGTCTCTAGATAGATAAAGCAACATGTTTTACATTCAGTATGGAGGAGAAATAAACACCCTTACCAGCTACATTTCTGCAGAAAATGAGCTCTAGATCAATAGATTTGTGTATTTACAGACATCTGCCACAGATGATGAATCCTCCAGTAGATTAAACTCTGAAGACATGACAAATAGTTGTTGGCAAGCTACTTGAGATTGGCTGTGTGGCCATTTCCCATGAAAGAGTAAGGGCTTCTGACAGACTTTAACCTCAGTGGACAAGAAAAAACATCCCAAACTGCACTTGTCAACCTTTTCCTGAATTAGTTTAATATTCCTTTACTGGTGTGCTCTACTGTTGCTCATCACATGCTACTTTAAATAATCCTAAAAAGAGGGATAGTGTAAAAAAAAAAATTGCTATAAAAAGATAATTGCAGACATTGCAAAGAAAACAGTTGAAGATATAACATGAATTGGCATTTAATGACAGTTTAACATGCTTGCAAGTCAGCTGACATGCTGTTAAGTAGAACATCACAGATAAAAACCCAAGCTGCTACAGACTCCGTATATTCAAGAATAAGGTAAGTGTGATAGACACAGTTGCTCTGTCACAAATGCAACACAGACATTTTAACACACTGTCAAGCTAATAAATTTTGCTCAACAAGGATTAATAGCTCTGGTTGTCCTGGTTTCGGCTGGGACAGAGCTAATTTTTCTTCTTAGTAGCTAGAATTGTGTTGTGTGTTGAATTCAGTATGGGACACTGGTTTAACTAAGCTGCTTTCATTTCCAGGACTAACATGCCACCTGCACAGGTTTTACTAAACCAGTTATTAGAAGAAATTCATATGAAGTAATGTCAGATCATGTGCATTTAAGCTAATTATTTTAAGTGAAATCACAGCAAGGTCACAATTCCCTTTTGATGCAAATTATGTGTTTTTCATGCAACATTCAGGTATCTAACAACTCTTCATGCCAGCATGAACCTTACTTAAGCATTTTTCTGAGATAAGGAAAATGACATTTTTATGCTGTTGCCCCTTCTTGCCATTAAGAGAAGTTAGGGCATGCACTGCCAAGGCAAGCAGTCAGCTACAACTCCCTTCTCCTTGGATTTTGAAAGGAAGCAGTGGCTGATGTGAATGCAAATAGAGCTAATGATAATTATTAAAGGTAGCAACTGAGTACTAGTCACACATTCTACCATTTCTCAAGTTTTCTCACGACACTTTAAAGCCTTAGAGCATTTCAGGCTGCTGGATTTAACGCTGGGTCAAACCCCATATAATTGCTAATTGCCCACCAGTGTAGCATAATTTAGGGAAAAAATGGAAGCATGACTCAGGCGATTTGAATTATATCTTGACTTTAATCACTGAATGTGATATTCCCAAAGAACTATCTTTCAAATTAAACACTTCTCCCTATTGCAGAAGATATACCCCTTCAATTTAACCTGCCCAAGAAAAGTCACATGCCGTATTCTTTTTGAGAATGATAAAGTGATTCTCCTTCTCCAATAATAACCCACAAGCTTTACCATTACCCAAGGCAACTTTAAATTACACAATCACCAGTCATACTGTGTATGCCAGAGGTATTCCTCCATCTCTTTGTGTAACTGGAAGCTCTTCTGGAAGTGTCTTGACTTTGGCTTTCAAGACTAAGGAAATTTCTCCCTGGGGAAGACTGTGTTCACAAAGCTGTATTTACAAATATTTTCATTCATTAATTTAATTCAACAATCTGTCATCTTACTGGTATATAAAGAGTAAGAAATATTTTTAAGGATTCACTTGTAAAAGTTCAAGTTTAAGAGACGATTTTATGCTTCAGGGTGTAAAAATTTGTGTATTGAACATGACCTGATGAGCTGGTAAGTCACACAGAGGCAGGGAGTGGCAACAAGCTCCTCTTCTTCCACTTGAAACCAGTGCCATCACACAATCTTAGCTGTGTCAAGACTGGGATTCAGAGATCCTAAAGATATATACGAATTAATACAAACCATTCGGCTCCGATTTCAGTTTGAAGCCGTAAATATTATATTATGTTCTCAAATTCTATGCATTAATTTAAAAACAAAGATATGTGATCCCTGTCTAGTGTACTCCTAAAACAGTAACTAGAATTGTAGCTTTTCAGCTGGCAGTGCTCAAAAAAAGACAATTGTGCAAATAAATGAAAAACCAAGAGCATCTCAAATGGACTAGAGGCAGTAATCTACGCAGGGAACACACATTCGCTCGGCAGCGAGATGTGTAAGGGCATACCCAGATGTGTTCTGTGCATTACTTCATTACATGATTCCCTAGCAATTCCTTGTAAACTGATCATTAACAGCATCCTGCAGCAATTGAGATGGTACATGTTGGTACCACAAAAGAATGATGACATGCAAGCAAGGTGACAACACTGAGCCAGTCCTGTAGGCTCTTCCATGCTCTGCTGTGCACACACCTTCCAGAGTGGTAAACAGAGGGGAGAAGGGAAAGGGCTGAAAATATTCAAAAATCAGAAGTAGGAAAAAAAAAAAAAAAAAAAAAAAAGGTAAAAAACCCACATTTGGTTATCATACATGCTTACTGAAAAGATAAGGGGTTCCAATTCACCTCTGCAGCCATGAAAGCTGGAAATCGACTTTAACGTTTCAGGAAAGCTGAGACTCTCAAGCCCATGGGAAAACTTGGAACATCATTAATTACAAAGGTAATGAGTGTTGTCAGCACTGAATCTGATGCAGTGACTTGAACATGGAAACAATTTGTAACTTCTACAGGCAAAAATAAATAAAATTACAAGTGTGGATTTCACTTAGAGAAAAGAAAACCTAACTTAAGAAAAGTTATTAATATAGCTTCGTTATTAAATGAAGAGGAACAGAGGATGAATGCACGCTGAGGAACGCCTGTATTCTGCAGGCTGAAGAAGCGATTGGGAGTAAGGGCAGTTCAGGTGATATGCCGTGTAAGAAGGAACATGGCAGTCAATAGCTCTATTCAGTACCCAACGTTAATTCTGTACCCCAAATACAAGCAATTAATCACTTCAAAGGAGAAACAATGGCAGAAGTAATTAGATCTATATTTCCTCACCAAAGTAAAAACTAAAAAAGAAAAAAAAGGCAAAAGAAAAAGAGCAGTTTTCTTAGCACAAGACTATATTTGAAGAAAGGCATCAATTGCCTTTTCCCAGGAAAACTAAGTACTTGATAACATTTTTTTTTTTATACAAAGCCTGCTCAAATGAAACCAAATCCTGAAAACTACACTATGATTGGATAGGCTGAGTAAACTATCTGCCAGCTGTAACTATGGAAGTGGCTAAACTGCAAAAGAGTATTTTCAATGTGCTGCTGCATTACTCAACTATCGGGAAATGTGATATTTATGGAGAACTGCTCTCCCATTGGGATGTAACTGGATCTAATGGTCACCACAATTAAATTAATGAATTATTTTTTGTCTCAAAGAAAAATGTTGACTACTGCTGCTGATTCCAGGAAAGTTTAATTTTAAAAGGAACAATAGCTAGCTTGCCCTGAGGCGGGGTGGGGGGGGAAGTTATCAAGTTCAAGCAGCAACCAGAAAATATCCTCTACGCTCAGCTTGCAATATGTTCCTTTCCAAATAACTAGAGCTCTATTAATAAAGCATTAGCTAATAAGTCAGTGCTCTAAAAAGTATGATATTGTAATATTTTAAGGGGAGGCTCAGATTTTAATCTACGTGTCAGTCATCGCACTATCAGCTACAGGAGTGCTGCTGCCCAGGTGTGCAGGGTGCAGCCCAACGCTGCTGTGTTTACTTAAGACATACACAAGAAAAATTGGCAGGGTCTTGGTGTGGAGGGTAGTGTGACACATCCCTAATCACCCCTTAATTACCTTAGTTTGAGAACACTATTAAGTGCAGTATCCCTACATGGCAGGTTATTTGCCAAGCTCATTTAATTAAGCTACTGTTTTATAACTTCACATCACCTGCTAGTTTTTAACAGACTGATTAATAGTGATAACAACAGTATGTCTGCAGTTTAGGTCTTGAGCCCCCATTTTTTAAACCAAGGGAAGTTTTTTATTACTTTTAATAGGGGCAGCAACTGTTGAGACTAAATGCCCTTTCCTCTCAAATAATTTCTCTTGTCACCCTTCTGCCCTCCCCAAGAGAGGCAGTAAAAAAAATATATATCCAAGCTTCAATTCCATGGATTTTTTTTAAAAAAATTTCCTAAATTTAGCCTTCTGAAACCCACTGCCACCATTGTTAAGCCATTGTGAAATGCAGTGTAATATAGACCAGTGGACCTGCTCACCACATCAAGAGCTTTGTTAATTCATCATTATCGTGTTTAGTTACCATGGTACTGAGTACTGCCCCATCCTCTTGTTTTGCAGAGGGGCAAGTCCTTTTTGCTTCCACAGAGACCCACCTACCAGCCTCCTGGCCTTAGCTGTGCTCTCTCTGTCCGCTCTCATTGCCTACCAAGATTTCAAATCCCATTTCTACCAAGACTTTGGGAAACAGGACATTTTAGAAATAAAGCATGTGTACAACCACAAATGAAGTTTGCAAGCTTAGGCTCTCAGATTGTGCATGTATTAACAGGCATGCATGTGTCATTACTTTTGAGAATATAAGTTTTACACTACATTACAAAACAGTTTTTATGACAGCTTCATTTTCAGATACTTATCAGCCCAGACTGTCAATACTTCTCATTTCAGTTCTTTGCAAAGTCTATGAGATGTTCTTAAGTATGAAAACACTTCTGATAAAAAAAAATATATATACAATTTACAGAAAGGTTATGTAGAAATTAGCTTAAAATACAGTTTGAATTTTTTAAAAAAGCAGCTTTTCTAGCCTGGATCGTTATTACTAAGTTTCCACACGTTTTAGTGTACCAGTTATATCAAGATATCAAGACTTCTTTTTTGTAGTTACTAACTTGTGATATAACCTTGTTTATGTTATGTGCCTATCTAAGTACAGTTAGTATGAAATGCTAATAATATCATAAGCCTAGCAGAGACTTATTCAGAGCTCTAGTACACATTCAATGCAAATATAAACCACAGACAACCTAAAACTGAAAAGCAAATTACATATTTTTTGTCAGAATCACACCCAGAGACTCAAACTAATGCGGCATGTGAACAAACGACAGCGGAATATACTAAAACCTAAGTTTTTACTCAGGTATTCTAGCATGTATGAACTCCAAGATGTGATTTATACAGTGTCATTTATTTTCATTCCAGTATCTGTCATATGCTCAATGTTTTACTCTTTATGCAGATTTTTCCAGCAGCACAGAATTTTTTTTTTTAATGAATGTCAACAAAAACATGAAGTACATTTGCCACTGTTATGTCTGTAAAAATTGTATGGGCACTAAAGAATAGCTAGAATTGGTATACATAACTATTTTATTCTAGTAATAAATTATATGTTTGAGAAACTGTGCAAGTTTGTTTTTCTGTCTTTTGAATTACATATCCAGATAAGCGACTCACCCTTTGTTATGTTAAAATTCTAATTACCATAATTTAAAACAACTACTGACCTGTAAAAGAAGTTATCTACATGTTTTTATCCTGTATCTTCATGTTGACAATAAACATGCTGTTACGATAATCACATGCAGGTGCACTCCAAAAAGAACAAAGCATAGGTATTCCCAGGACAGATAGAGGGAGCTGGATCTCCAGTTTTACTCTTTAAAAAGACAGCTATAATCAAGGTGTCAAGTTTAAATTTGCAAACATAAAAACAAATTCTAAAAATCTTCAGCTGGTTTGTGACTATTACAGTAATCAAATTAGGCTTTAAAGGAATCAGGAGAAATATAATTTGCCTAAAGTTCAAGGTACAATGAAAAAATTTTATTTTTTATGAACATAGCTACATTGGTACAGTAAGACATTCAGGGAACTGATCTGGTTTTTTATCTGAGATTTCCCATGAACGAGTATTTGCCCCTTTTCCTGTCTTAGTGATATAATAGCAATACTGAAACATAGCATGTCACCAGCAAAATATGTCAAGAAGAAGAGTATTATATAACATTAATTTCAGTGAAGTTGGATGGACAGGTATTACAATTTTCTGAAAAAGAAAAGCCCTTCCCTCCCATTCACCCTGAGATAAGCTTACAAAGGATTCACAAAGGTAAACACAATTCTAACTGCAAAGGAGATAGAGCAAAAAAGATACAGAGCTGGATTTAAAAGTATATACACCTTCCCACTGTTACATTTGATTATGCACTAGAAACCATGCTCTGCATCTATATACAGAGACAGAGCTGTCTCACTGCTACTGCTTATCCCCAAACAGGCAAAATAATGCACCAAATGGAAAAAGTAACAGAATACTGAACATAGGAAATTCTGTTAAAATTGGATGTCAACCTCATAAATTACACTTTTTTCTAAGGTATTCAACTTTATAGCTTACTTCTTACTTTTTTAATCGAACATATTTTTCACTTTTATCTTCTACGGGGGGCTGGGAGAAGGGGAAGGGAAGAAATTGTTCTGTGTTCTTTGCAAGATTCACAGTAGCACTGCAATCTTAATTAATCAACAAGATCCAGCTTTACTTCTAGTGTACCTCCAGTGTAAAAAGGCCTCCACATTTGATTACACTTCTGAAAGACTTACAAAAATAATTACATATTTTTCTAAGTGACAGATTAGTTGTAAGTGTAAGCAACTGCAATATGAAAAAAATTTGATGTATGGATATAAAGACCGACTCCCATACTCCACTGAACAATGGTGGTAATCCTGGTGTAAATGGTCCTTCCCGGAGAGATTTTGGGGCACAAGAAAAGCAGGTCTGAACCCCTTCATTACTCTTGCTAGAGGTAAAGATGTTAAGTAAGATGGGCAGCACCAAATCGGCTTATAAATTCACTACATCTCTGTTTATTCAAATTCAACTCATTTTTCACCAGTGCTTTTGGACAGTGATACTCCAAAACAATGAGTCAATACTGATACCCAAGTTATTTTAAAACTTAAATTAATCAAATAAAATCACCAACAATCTTCGTCTAAGACTGGTTACTGCAGTCACCCCAGTCTGCACATCAGCTTTCCTCAGGGCATAGTTCCTCACGCTTCCCTCATTATGCTGTTACACTATTTAGGAGCATAAACTCTCCAATTAATACCATGTCTTCTCCAATACAAAGAGTAATATTAGAGCAACTAAACGAATCATTAATAATCACAGAAATGCTACTCTAGAAAGCAGCCAGCAGAAGATCTGCTACAAACACTTGCTACTAGAAGAGCCACTTGCTAACAGTGTTCACTGAAGCCAGTATTTCCCCCATTCGCACCACATCAGGAATCCCCTCCTTTCAACTTCCATCTATCAAATACCTCAATACCTCTGTACAAAAGCTGACATTTCAGACTGGGATTTCCAAGTCAAGTGGCAGCAGATGTGACTATAAAGAACTTACTCAACTGCAATCGTTTTTTAGAAAATCCTGAAGAGAGAGATATTAATTAATTCCTTACATTACTTGAAAACAGCGTGATTAAGCCTTTGCATTCTAAAACAATGAAACCGATTCTTTTACTTTAGGAAACTATAGGAAAGCAGTAATTATTGGTAGACCCTCATGGGTTATAAAGCAGTTAATTGTGCTGATACTTTAAAGCTGTATTTTTAAACAGTACTATGTTTTTACTATAAAAACCTTATAGACAGGATAATTGTGTCTAGTTTTCAAAGAATTTATGTGAATCTCTTCACCAGGTAGGTACTTGAAACAGCATATCAACTCTTTTACATTCACTTAACTAATTAAATTATATTTTCTAATAATTTCAACAGAAAATATGCTTACAATGTGTAGGAATAGTCTCATAGCTGTCTCTCCATCCTTTAAAATTTTTTCCCCACCCTTCTGAAGTCCTACCATGACAAGATACACACTTCAGCAATATGCTCTGTATGCACACACTGTTTGGCAACACCATTTGTCTCTCCACAAATACCACTTGATATTCTCTACAGATATTCCATGTCTTTGATGTTTCTATTCTTCCCGTCATGTACAGCACCATGTTATTGCCATATTCCTTGTAAACATGGTTTACAATCTTTTTTCTTTGTTGATAATCTTGCAGTTGGCTGTATTAAAATGTGTATTGTTCAAGTTCAACGGCAAGTTTTTAGAAACGATATACAATTTGTACCTTATGACTTGGGTTTTCAGTGAGATTAATTATCCACTAGCTACCATCTCCTTCATAAATACCATTTTTGATTACAATAAAAAAAAATGTTCAGTTTTACTAACATGTCAGATAAACCGCGCTAATAAAATTCAAGAGCTGCTCCGTAGGCATGTGTCCTCGTAAGACCTAATACCCTTCACATGACCTCAGCTACTAAATGAAAATGAAATGCTTAAAGATACAAGAATACTTTGACTAAATATAACCAGAGATTTTTCTCGTCAAACCTGAAAATTTTGTTTTTCAGGCAAGCGGAGGTTAAAATTCCAGTACTCTCCATACCACAAATTTAAAGCTGAAAGTGAGGAGCGAAACAGGTCCTCTAAAGAGGAGAGCTCAATGACTAATGCACTGCCATGGCTATGCAACTCCAACCTAGAGGTAAAGAAAAGTCTCTTATTTCCCTGAGGGAGTGTATTTACAAATACTGTGTTCATAAGGAACTGTGCCTTTGAAATCAGATGTGAGAAGTGTGGATTTTAAACATCATTTTAGCCATAAGGAATTTTAATGTTTTCATATAATATTTGGGATGTGATACTTAACTTCTGATATAACTGGATGGTCTTTTCCTGAAGTGTGTTCCTGAATAATGCACAGCATGGCACTACAACTCATCTAAGCCTGTGTTGGAGGCACAATTCTTCCAGCCTACAACTGGAGTACATTTCAGTACGGAATCTTAGATAAAAATTAAGATTAGCTATTTATATTTAATATATGGATGAAAAAATGTCTATTTAAGGTATAGTCTGTTGTCTCTAATATGTCAACAGCAAGTAGTAATAATAATAATAATAATAATAATTTCATAATAAATAATAATTGATGATCTAGAGGAGGGGATTGAGTGCCCCCTCAGTCAGTTTGCAGACGACACCCAGCTGGGTGGGAGAGTTGATCTGCTCGAGGGTGGGGAGGCTGCAGAGAGACCTGGCCAGGCTGGAGCCATGGGCTGAGCCCAACTGGGGGAGTTTCACTGAGGGCAAGTGCCGGGGGCTGCCCTTGGGCCACAACAACCCCCAGGGGGGCTACAGGCCTGGGGAGGAGTGGCTGGAGAGCTGCCAGTCAGAGAGGGACTGGGGGGGTGGACTGATAGCCTTTTACATCTTTTACATCAACATAAAGAGGATGCCTCATGAAAATCAAGTCCAGAGTGATCCAGTCAGCTCTCTTTTAGAAGCTAGTATAGTAATCATTTAGCTCAGTCAGAAATTGCATTTGTTATTCTACCATGCAAGTTTCAGGTTCATCACAAATGAAATCCTGCTACTGAGTTGATTACCCAAATAAGGGCTTTTTTCCCTGAAGAGATGAGTCAGAGGTCAAAGAAGTTGAAAATTACACTGTTTTCTGATCAGTTTTAACATACAAAGTCAGGAAAACAATGGTCTTTTAAGTTAAAATATAAACTCAAAGCTAAATCCAATTCATTTAACTTACTAAAAAATGAATTGTTACATGTTCTACTACCTAGCATAGCATCCAAATAGGAAATTGGTGTTACAGTGGGCCTTTTATAAAATAACTGAATACTTACCTAAGTAGCACCTCTTAATGAATGATCACCAGCGAAGTAAAATGCTTCATAAGCCCCACAAACCCCCTTTTTTGATGCGTTAATTATAATTCCATCAACACCTAAAAGTTGCACAGATCTATGCACAAATGTTACGACCACAGGAAGAAATTCAAATGATCGAGTACAAATCTGCTTTCTTGTAGTGTCCAAGTGCAAACAGTTGTCTTTTAAGTACCTTTTTTCCCCCAAGATAGATTTATTATTTAGAATCCAGAAATATTAAATATCCAGGTGATCACTCAGAAGTGAATATTTATTTACTTTTTAAAAAGCCCATTTGTAAGTTCCTGGATAGAACATTACATACCGATAGCAATTTAGTTAAGAACTAGCTCTTGTCCCACAAACAGTCATGCAGTAAGTCAACTGAGACAGAGAGACTTATATATCATGAATTCTTAGATTAGTTTAAATTTACTCTAGACTAAATCAGCCATCTGACTTAGATGTGTGAAATCCACCCCCATAAAAATGTGTCTGTCTCAATCAGCTACTGAATTTAGACTGTTAATGTCAGGGGTTTGAATTTAATCTAAAGGAAATACTGTAAATACATCAAACCTTTTTTTCATTTTTATAAACTTTGGTTCTGATGCTCTTTTTAAAAAGATGTCTTTTTTGTGTAATTAGTGACAACCGCTTATCTACATTTAGTTTACCTTTTGATGTTCTACACTACGCCCTAATTAAAAAGAAGCACAAAAGTAAGAAAGAAATGCTTTCTAACAGCCTTTATTTTATTTTTTCAGTTTGGTATTATCTGTCCAATTAGCCTTCTGGAAAACAAAATTTAAGGAAATCCCACAATTATATAATAATATATTTTGGTTTAGAGTTTAATAGCAGCTCTTAGCTTGGCCGACCTTCCTCTTGGGTTTGTCTGAACATCCTTGGCCTGAGGTGTGAGAACTTTTTTCTGTATAAAACCCCATTTTGAGTTGGATTTTCCATGGGGAAGTTCTTGTGTATCATCTTCTTGGGAGAGATTTTTCAGAGCCTGTCTTATCTTCTGCTTTGAGCCAAGATTGTACTTTTCTGTCATGTCTATTCCATGAAGAAAACGTTTGATAATACGATCTTCTAACGAATGAAAGGAGAGGGCTACAAGGCGACCTCCAGGTTTTAAAAACTTCTCAGCTGTCTCCAGCCCTATTAAGAGTTCATGGAGCTCATCATTTACAAATATTCGCAGGCCTTGAAAAGTTTTGGTAGCAACATGTGTAGGTCTCTGAAGCAAGTCTTTTCGTGCATACAGTGCTGATGCTGGAAAAGCACCTGTCAAATTTTAAAAGGTATACGTTAATATCTTATTATTTCTACATTGCTATCCCGACATTAATCATGCATGATTACTTGACTCATGCATGATGACTTTAAAGGAAAGCATACTTACAACTGAACCCTGAGTGGTGAGCTTCCTTCTTTATAATATATCTTTATTTTCTGCTTTGAATTCACATTTCTGAAAGTAAACCCTATTAAGCTGAGCTGGCTTGCAGTTGAATGTTTTTGTTTGTTTTTTTTTTCCTAGAATCTTTCATAGAAAATCTTTCCCCAAATGCTTCACAAAATTAGAATGCAAAATGACGGCTGAAACCACTATAGAGGAAAAATGAAGATGGGCTAGACAAGTCTACTTTACAGCTCAGGGTAGTCAATGTCAGTTCAGTATTTTGGTGGTTTGTTTTATGCATTTAAGGCAAAAAAGATGACACAATTTTAACTGCTGCCTTCTAGTTAATCATGCATTTCCTCACAGGCAGAGATAAGATGAAGACAATGTCTACCTGGTGATAATCTTTCAATGAATTAAAGCTTAAAAGAGGCATCCTTGTTTGGGGATAAAAATTGTTAACCACTACACCTGTTTCTTCAAATGTTCACAAAAATACCTTGAGAAATTTAGAAAATGCAGTGATACTGTTGCTTTTTCACATGCCTATACAGCAGAACATGTAATGGTAAGAGTTTGTTGAACAACAACAAAAAATCACCAGATTAAATAATTTTTACTAGATGCATAAAACTCCCTCTTCCTTTCTCCAAAGTTCTTATGAGTTATACAAATCTCTGTAGAGACTGAAATTTTGATAGAAACTTTAATATATAATTCTTTAATGTATTTTAGATTTGAATCGTCATTATCTGAGTATAGAGCAAAAAGAGAAGCCAGATTTGATGGATCAGAGGGACTAAAGTGCAAGTGTCTTAAAAGATTGGTAAAACCTTAGTAAACTTATAATCTATTATGTAAGTGAGCGAAGTAGTCTAGTAAAAAGAAATTGAATGAATAAAGCTAGCACACAACTGGAAGGAATTATTTTTCCAAACAAGAGGCCCTGTTAGAGATAAGGCAATACAACTGGTACGTGTGTATTAAACCACCTTAATTCCATGCCAGTGCTCAACTACAACATAATAAAGCAATAGGTTTGAAGTAAACGCGGTTCATAATCAAGTAACTGATATTGTATGTAGTGAAGTAAAAGGAACATGGTATCTCTGAAATTATTTGACTAAAGTCATATTTATACAGGTGACTGAAAAAAACGTAATAGAGATACCATAATCCAGTACATTGGCACAAAATAATTTATTAGTGGAATTCTTGAGAGTTTTAAAAGGTGAGATTTTACTTCTGTCAGAAAACGTGTTTGGCATCACAAACACACAAGCGATCATCAGTGTTCAGCAAAGGGAGAGGCCAATAATGGGATTTAAAAATTCAATCATTATTAATAAAGTTATTACCATGTAAGCGATGTATCTAAGATGTGTTTCCGCATACTCAATTTTCCCAGCTACATTCCCTACCTTCTCTGACTCCAATGCTAACAGTTCCTGGGTTAGCTGAAGAGACCCATCATAGCTGTGGCTGTTTCCTTTGAGACAGAAAGTGGCAACAGGGTCAGCTTCACCCAACACAAAGTACTGCACAGGAATTTGTGGCTTTAAACTCTGTTTCACAGAACAGAGTAAACAGATTTAACCTGTGGGAGGCTAGGCTCCTCAATTACTTCCAAACTCTAGAAAAAGTTACACTAGTTAACGAGCATCATTTCTGTCTTTGAAAACACCATGTTCTATACTTGATATAAATAATAGAAAGAACATATACTCTCATTGTAGGCATGTTTCGATGAAAGAGCTGAACTAAAAGAAAAACTCAAAATTGCAGAAGGTAAGATGTCCCAAGAAACCAGCTGACACCATGCTTGTACTACCTACCATAGTATCTGTTTCCATCTTGCTTTACATACCTACAAATAGATTATTTGAAAACTGAATCCTTAAAACAGCCACTGACTGCCATTTGTGTGTGAACAAAACCGCCTCTTAATGGGTATCATAAAGGAGTGCTGTGCTGAGCAAAATAAACAACTGTCTTTAAATGGCCAACTAACAGCTACAAACACCAGCAGCATGCTCAGAACTCTTGAACAGTTATTAAATGAAACAGCAGGGTTTAAAATCAGCACGTAATGTATCCAAAACCATTCTATGACCTGCATGTTTCCAAACCATGCACCAAGTGACAAAAAATACATAGCTTCATATTCTCCGTTAGACCTGTCTTAGGTTTCAGCCATAACAGAATTCTTCTTCAATGGACTTTGAAGCTGAAACATCAGATACCTCAGTGTCTTTTTAATTCAGTAACAGAAGCCATGGTCTCTTGAATAAGAAAATACTGATTTTGCAGATCTCACACAATAAATCTCGCTTTTTCTAGCCCTATTTTAAAACCATAGAAATCATACCTCACTCTTCCCCTTCTCCCTTCCAAAAATCAAGCCCACTGCTGCCATGTTCACTCTATGAAAATAATCGTTAACTGGAATGAAAAAGCACTGTTCCCTTACAAAATATTAGCTGTTAACAAGCTAGTGGGTTAGAAAACAGAACGCATTTTTTCAGTCCTACTTGTACTGTTCCTGCCCCTTGCTGAACAATTTACAGCTGTGACTTGAGGAGCATCAGTTTTATACTCTGGGCTGTTACTACCCAGAGCTAGTGTTCACCTCAAAGCAGATCCAGAATTTTTAACTATCATATTTTAGCAGTCTAAGTATTTTCTAAAAATACTTCTGGTTTTCTGGGGATGATCCATTTCTGATAGTCTAAGAGTATTTCAGCTTCCAAAAGTATCACAGATAAAAACGCAGCCAACCCACAAGAACACAGCACGTAATTTAGGTACAAAACTGACTGTGCTTCTTGATTTGGACCTAACTATAAAAACATAAGCCTGGAATGAGATCATTTGTTTAAATTTCCACAGCCAATCTCACTGGAATTTTAGTAAAATAGTGGAAGTTTTATCTCCTATGTCATCAAAATATCTTTTGCTTATCTGAAAAAAAAAAAGTATGATATAAAAACCTACTTCAAATCTGGTTTTGTAAAAACTTAAACACAGACATGACGTGCTGATATCTGGACAGATCTTTAGTAGTCTAATCATGAACACTGGTATTTTGCAACTGCTATACTGAATAGATACACAAAATAAATTAGATACTCAAGCTATCAGCATGACTAGGACACTAACAGGTCTTTGGAAGGTTTTTCCATTGGTCCTGCCATGGCTGTTGAGTGCAGTGCCTTCCTACAATAATTTTCTACAACAATTAACTGTGACATTAATTTATTACTGTGAATTAATTTATCATACACCAAAGAATCAGATCTATTCTGTAAGCATAACAGAACCTCACATGCATCAGTTGAACATGCGCTCACAGCACTGCAGGTCACATACAACAGTACATATTAATATTCAAGAAATTGGTAAATGCATGCAGCCACTTTACAGCTTTCTGCAACCAAACTCCCCAAAAACTAAACCCCAAATCAAACCATTTCCAAATTCAAAGATTTATTGGTCTGTCTTCAGAGACTGGGATTAACTAATAAATGTAATCTGCAGTAGTGATTTCTGTCACGTTGGCCTTCATCTTTTTAGTAAAGGCAATGGATTTTGATCTGTGTTCCCAGGGGTGAAAAATTTTCCTACCCCACTCTTAGTCTTCTCGTTTAGTTAAATAAAAACCTATTTGTGATTTCTGCTAAGGCACAAATCTCTCACCCAGCCCCCTCCAATTACCATGACACTAAAAGAAAATCCTTCCTGGTAACAGGCTGTACAATGTACAAAAATATAAAAAAATCTGTATGGGAAGCTTGTAAAATGAATTTCATTCATAAAAACACCACGCTTCTGGCTAGATGACTGGTTTGGAATCCCAGTGAGAGAAATTATCATTTTTAGTTTTGGGATGCCCTGATGCTACTTACACTTTTAAAAATCTAATAGATTCACATTTTGAAATGTATTGAAATTTTAAGGCTTGTGAATGAAATTAACAACGTGCTGTGCCTGTCAATATAAACTACTGAAGTCCCCAGAGCGTAGGAGAGTGGGAGAGTTTAAAAATTAATTCAGATCGTGCACCTGTTTGCAGGAATCTGTCTGTTGAATTAGCATTGCATTTAATAAGTTTCTGTGACGCAACTAATGTCCTTTTGTCTGGGCTCCCTCAGTACAGTGGTAATTCTCATCCATCTGAAATTCAGGCAATATTACAAATTCCAAACTGGTAATTAAAGTCTATAAATGAGAATCAATCTAAATGAGACTGGCTTTACCCATTAAAATTCTTTTGAAACTTTTCAAATTTCTTTAATATCTCATTATCAATTCCTTTTAAGTTAGGTCCAAGTGATTACAGGATCTCAAAATGATCTGTTAATAAAGTGTGTATCTAAATTACACTGAGGAAAATTAAACTTTGAACAAAAACTAATAGATAGAAAAGTATATTACCCACTGAAAAGAAATAAAAATAGATAATCAGTTGTATAGAAAAAAGCATATTAAAATGACTTTCTAAAATTTTCACTGTTTTTAACTAGTTTTCCTGTACATTGAGTTAAACCTCAATGAGCTACAGCAAAAGACATCAGGAAGTGCTTCCTATTCAACTTCCACACATCTATTCACAGACCTTCAGCTGAGAACTAATGATCTTTAGTATTTACAGAGCATTCATCACTGCAGATAGCTGCGTGAATATTACAGACAGTGAGTGGAGTTCAGCTGTGCTGCAAGAAGAGATGGTGTTCACATGACTGAACAGAAAACTCCTCCTTCTTCCCAAGTAAACTGCAGACTCCAGTTCCCATCTCTGGCTCACAGAGATCTTATTTAAATGGATCAGAAGCCTTTTGACAACATTTAGAAAAACAAAAAAAGCTATTTTTTTGGGGGGGAGCAGGGGGGGGTGGTGGTGGTTGTAGGACCTTATTCATTGGCACACTACGTAGAGAAATAACTTTCATGCGCTATGTCAAGAAATAGAAGGAATTATTTTCATGAATTGGAACAAAGGAGAGCAAGAAATCACCTGGATACCCGAGTTAGCCCCAAGCTGTTGTAGGTAATCTAAACATACATATCTATTTATTAATTTTTTGCACCTATACTTGAAAATTACAACTCTTGCTAATACGAACTTTAGAAATGTCTGATTATGCTATAACTGTTTTACAGCTGTTTTGTCATTTGTTTTTTAACTACATCCTTCACTCTTACCTCCCAATCAATTAGCAATATCAATACACATTATAACCTTTTGGGGGGTGGCAGGAAAGACCAGAAGTCTAGCATTCTATAAACAGAAATGAAATTCTACAATTTCAGGCTAGTCCAAATCTAGATTCACTGGGATAGACCTTGACACAAAACTTTGGAGTTCTAGAAAATCTGAATCCATAGTAATCAATAACATGTGAAAGAAATATGGACTATACCTGAATTCTCAGTTACTGACACCAGCAGAGAAATAGGCATAAATACTCTGCCTCAAGGGCTAGATTTTTTGCTTGCTTTCTGGCTCACATACTAGGCAAAAAAATTGATCCTGTTCTGGAGAGATAATCATGCTTCTATAGAGTCTGAAAAATCTAAAATGCAAGGTTTTATTATCCTAATTAATATCTTATTTTTTAAAGAACTTGACATTTAACTAATAGGTCATAGATTTTACTCCTGAATTAGGGGAGTTTTTGCGCTGTGCCACCAAGAGGATCCTGTAGCTGTGGTGTCTGGCACTTTAGCTCTGGCTTACCTCAGTAACTTCACGGCTATCACTTTGCATAAGAATATATATTGATGACAGATGGTAAATTAAATAAAATATATTTTATATATATTTTAAATATATAATGTATATTAAAATAATATACTATATACAATATATATTCTAGATAATAATATATTATATTTATTATAATATTTTTAAATATTCTTAAGGTATAATCAGTTTAAAAACTAGTAGGATCCGCCATTGTGCTCCTTTACTGGAGGAATCAAACTAAAATTTGAAGAAGCTTTACCCAAAGAGGGATCGGTGTAACAGTCCTAAAATTGTTTTAACTACTTGAATACTTCAAAAAAAAAAGCACACTGTTTTGTGAGTTACTCTCTTGGCAGATATGTGCTGGAGTTTTGTCTTTCGCACATACAGTCTCTGATGCATACCTGATTCATGTATCAATCTGCTCCTCAAATACAGTAGAGTTTAAAGTGAGAACAAAAAATCCTTCTCACTGTCACAGAAAGTGACCATTAAGTGATGACTCACGTGCAACACATTAAACATGAAGGAATCTTCAATCACTGTCTTTTGGGCACTAGTATTTTTATTTTCTTAGTTCAGGATAGTGAACAAAATCATTTCAGAAGCTACAAAGTTGCTCACTTACAGCCTATAACATTCATGTTATTATATGAATTATAAACACAGTACATATTTAGCATAGCAATATGGTTGCTTCAGTCTCAATAATGGGACACTGTTTTAATCAACAGTCTTTTTATAAAAGACTCATAGTATTTTCTCTCTGCTTTTTTAAGACTGTTGTTTTTTTAAGATTGTTCTGCACATTCACTGTATTTACAGTAGGGGCTTACAACAGCAAGCAGCATCTTCCAATCCTGTAATCATATCACCTAAACTTTGGGCTTGTTTGACTGGAGATTTTGTTCAAATATCCTGACTTATACAAATTCAAACCTTTTCATTTGTCTGTTGGTCATTAAAAATAAGTCACTTAAACTTCCAGTTAAAGTAATCCTAATTTTTATGAATGCAATTATTTTTTAAAAGTCTTCAGGATATTGATACAATGTTTAATACTATTCTTCAGCAAATGTGAAATCTAGATAGCCATTTTACAGGTCTATAGCCAAAGGAATCAGCAGTTTAGACTTATTTGTGACAAGACCCAGTAAGTTTCATTTCTTGGTTAAAAAAAAAATAAATACCCCAACGTTACAGATTATAATGTTAATGAACAGGATACGAGTCTCACATTTTTCCTCGAGAATTTTCACTTGACAAAACAAACATGAAGGTTCTTGATGTGAGCGCAGTTTCTGCCTAACTACATTTTGTTCAAGTTGTTTACAGTGAAGAGCAAGTAAGATGAAGTGTTTCAATAGTCGCTTCAGGCTGATCTAGTTGGCATTCACAAGGTGAAGCAAGCTATGTACTGCTTCACTTTTTGCTTCCTGGTTCCTTAAGCAGACAGAAATGATCTGATTTCATTCATAACGGGAAACTGCCATGGTACTTCCCCTCAAAATATTAAAATGTATAAATTTAAAACTAAGGGAGATATATGACGTATCCGATATCTGAAGGTTTATCAGTAGCTGGAATAAAGAATTCCCTAGGCTGCTGTCATTCTGTGTTTCAACTTGGTTGGCAAAAAGATAAATCACTTAATGTAAAATCTATTATTAAACTAATTGTCAAACTACAATATAAAAAGTGGGGTTTAAAAAAAAAAAAAACCAGAGAAAAAGCTGACATGAGAGCAGAATAGGGAGGATTAGAACCTGCATGATTTCAAGTACAAATAGATCCCTCTGGGACTTTGGGGATTAATATTTTTTCTCCTCAGCCACTGTGAAGAATTAATGAGGGTACCTGCAACAATGCTTGCAAGCTGCTGAGTTCTGGTGATGGGGTATATGCTGCGTGCCTGAACGATGGCTGAAGCGATTTTCCTGGCGTGCCTCTCCTCCCCGTATGTTCTCAGGATGGACGCAAGCGCCTGTTGATCTAAAGCATTCACAACATCAGCAGCAGTGGGCATGTCAGGGTACCTACGCACAAGAAGAGCCAATTAGTTCACTGACGTCAGTTTTCATTGACAAGAGGTGAAGCTTCATAGCATTGAGACATAAAGTCAAACACACACACTGCATACAAGTGCCTTTGAGGTTTTCAAATAAGAGACAGCAACCCTGTGAAAACAGATATAACTTGCACCTTTTAAATCCTTTTTCTTGCTACTTTAAATGGAGTTTGTTCCTTAACATCAATTAGAACAGCTGAAACTTCCAAGTATTATCATAAACTACGCTTAATAAGTTGACAAGAATAAACACATTTCAGTCTCATGTTAAAATGGAGATGCTGTGTGACTTATTAGACAGCTTTAGAACGTAAACTTGCCCCTCATGGGTTCATTTTAGTCACCCTGCATTATATGTTGTTTTCTAGTTAGAATTGATTTCAGGGATCTTTTCTTTCACGTCTCCTGCTATGAAAACAATTTCTCATAAAAATAATTTAACTTTAGCTTTCACTAGAAGGCATAAGATTTTATATCTAAATACTGGTTTGAGGGAACAGAAATGACCTAATATTACAAATGACAGGAAATGTTACAATATAAACAATATAAGCCATTCATTCATTTTTTTAAATCTCTGTCACTTTACCATTGAAATACTTCAAGGTATTTTATCATATATGGGTTTACTAATCGGAGAACACATACAACCTACTTAATGAATTCTCTTCTACAAATACATGGATGTGCAGAATATTTTTCAGGCATTTAGTACTCTCTCTTGCAGTATCTTACAAAAGATAACAAAACTTAGAAATCAGAGGCAAGTAGTATCATAGCAACAACCATAGTGTAAGGCTTTTTGCTATGCCACAGGTATCCTTTGTTCTTAATGTTACTGTTCCATGTATGTATTCTCATGATGCAACTATAAGCCTGGAGTTCAGATCCTTGAAATCTGAGGGCTGAATCCCAGGAGGATCATGTGAGCTTTTTACACAAATCTGGAAAAAACAAGGATCATGAAATTTGCTGTGTTAAGACCTAACATTAACGTTTTAAGGTAATTCCTTAGAAACTGAGATTTCCCATCATCTCTGTGCGAGCAATGAAAGATCAAATGACATTTCTTAAGACTACGGGTTCATCAAAACACAAAGCAAAAAATTTCATTCTCCCAGTGATGCATTATGCAACTACTGCCATCATCTATACAACAGAGATCTTTGGTTGTTCATGTAAAAAGCACAATGCTACAGAAATATATGAGGTGCTTGAAGATGAAACCTGCTATATAAGTAGAAATTATCATTCCACCCTTGATTGTCATGCTCTTGAATGTACTAAACACCAATTCTAATAATTTAAATAGAGGTGATTTATTTACCAATTGTTAATGTGATAATTAAGACTGATGTGCCTCCTATACAAAGGGAAAGGAAGCTGATAATATTGCTAAGGAAAGCTTACAGTAAATCCACAGGCATGGAAAACAACATTATAGTAGTGTGTTAAAAGTAATGTTGCTCTCTGATTTCAAATGGCAGATATTATGTATGGGATTTTATTTATTTATTTAATGTTACGTTCCTTTCAGAGAGATGTAACCGGGTCAGATGGTCACTGCAAAAAAAGAGGGAGGTTGCTCCTTTCCTGAGGGAGCAACTGAACGAGCTCAAATGAAGGTTCCACAAACAGTAAGTGCAGCAGAAAAGGGACAGCAGTAAGGGGTTGTAAGCCTGCAGATCAAGTACAGTCTGAGAAACTGTGAAAATAACAGGGAGAAGACAGGCCTCAAAGTGAGATGCTCCACGACTGTATACCATACACTCCAAAACTGTAAAATTTTAATGGTATAGTTATCAAAAATGTTCCTGGTTTAATTACTCATCAGTGGAACCTTCCTCTTATTTCAAAGAACGAAAAGACAATAATCAGAGTTCCAAGTACTGAGATCGAAAAAAGCTTTGTGGCAGAAGAAAGACTGTATTGTATACTCATGCAAAATTAGATGTGATTTGATGACAAGAATTCTTCAATTTAAGGAGCAATGAAATGCACAGGGGCTGCTGAGCACAGAGTTTTTCAGTTTTAAGGAGAAGTATTTTATTAACTGGTACCTGTCACCATCCATCCTCATGTCCAAAGGTCCATCCTTCTGCAGGGAAAAACCTCTTTCAGGTGTATCAAATTGCATAGAAGAACAGCCAGCATCCAGGAGAACTCCATCTAGAGTCCCTGGCTCAACTCCAGAGGAGATTAACAAAGCCTCTGACTGGCTAAACTGTCCTAGAAGAGCTTTAATCTGTTTCCTGTAAGAAAATAACAAATAAATAGCCTCAATTTTAATTACAACAGTGCAATATCTTTCCCTTGTACAGCAGAAATTAGATAGTAGCACTCAATTGTCTCAGAAGCAATAGGGCTATTCCCAAAGTAGTAGTTTAAGTACTTTTCATATGTCAACACTGAAAACTGGTCCAACCCACCCATCAGTGGCTACTTAAGCTTTAACTCTTTACTCCCTGCTTGATCTCAAAGAAATGGAAACCTAACTAAAATTCCATGTTTTCACCATGCAGGAACTCAAAGGGACACCTTCCACATTCAGTGGGAATGCCCCGACCACCAAGGCACCTGCTGCGCTGAGCAGGACCCTTAGTCTAGTGAGGCCAAAGTGCAGAAAAGAACAAGTAGTTCTTGGCCCTAGAAGAGAAGCAGACAAGATGGAACACAACTGCACAGCCTTGCGGTTACTACTCACCAGCCAGGAACAAAACCCTGGGTCCTTGCCATGGACAAGCACCTTTATTTTTAGTGGTATTTGCCGTTTCAAAACTAACTGGGCAAATGAGGAGCACTGGATCATAAGCAGATAAAAATACTTCGGTGTAGCTTCTATTCAGGCACCTAATCACTGGGGAGAGCGGAGTCTTACATTCATTTTTGTGCTTAGTATTCTTCTACATTAGATTTAATGTGGTACCTGTTTAATATTCCCATACTGGGAAGGGAAACTGGCACAGCAAGGGAGATGCCATAGCTCCGAGGTGCCCAGTGCTTTCTCGGGTGTCTAAACCCAGACTTTTGATTTTTGCTTATATATAAGGTGACTTACAATTCAATAATTATTTGTATCTGGCTCTCAAAATAAATGAATTTCACAGATTTAAAAAGATTAACTGTGTTGCTGCATTTTTAAGCAGTAGCTGCAAAACACAAAACGTTTCTGCCCCTAACAAGAAGCCGCTGCCTCCACATCTGAGTTTTGATTACAGTTCAGATAACTGCTCTTCAACCCCACTGATTAGCACTGAAATTATTACAAGGTCCACTAGGTTAACTCATATAATTTTGTCTAAGTTACATGGGCCGCAGTGAATGGATGGAGAGAGCAACTCCATTAACCGTTTCAGCTACAAAAGGACAGCTGCCCATTTATCTTTTGACATGTCTGCATTAATTTTGAAAACTTTTTCAAAATACCAGCTTAAGTATAATCCTTTTTTTTCAGGTCAGTTTAACATCTGGCACTATAACACAACTTAGTCAACTCCAGTAGCTACAGTTTTAAAATAGAATATGAACAAGGAATTTGAACCTTTTTTTTGCACCAATCCAATTGGAGTGAGAAAATGCTATGAAGATTATCACAAAAAAAAAAAAAAAAAAAAAAAAAAAAGGGGAGAAAAAGTTCCATTAAAAGGAAGAAGTTATGAACGCAACCACATGGAAGAACATTTAGCTACACTATGGTATCCTCATTAGAGCAGAATAAATCAACTTATTTAACGTAGCACAAAACCCAGGAAATACCTTGAATGAACAGATTTCACGAGGGATATCATGATCACACGTACCCATTTTTGAATTGATTACTGTCCAGCACAATTAAATACAACTATTCAACCTAATAAGAACTGACAGTTCCCGAAAAGCATAACGATCCACTTAACATATTTAAACCAATTTAAGCTATATAGTTATAGCTTTGAGACTGTATTTCCACTCAATATAATGAGAGGGATTTTCTGGAAAATCTGTACAACTTTGTCCAACTGGGCAGCATTTTTAACTTTACAACCTATGCAAAAGGATTAACTTTATTCTGTATGTGGGAGATGAAAATAAAGGAGATCTGGAAAAAATTATAAATTGCACTGTCTAGTTCCCCCAGCAGACAGTAATCCATGTCAGCAGTTATGAACTAGTGCTGTATTGTGCTACCAACCAACTTGGAAAATTATTCTGAATTATATTTATAACTTGCTAGAAATTTGATTATGTTTCTTTAAACAAGTCATAAGTATGCAGATGGCTGTTTGGGACAGTGGCCTTTGATTTGTGGTCTGCGAAGCCTTTGTGATTGGGAAAAGGTAATTAAAAAAGAAGTATATTTGAAGCAAGATGAAATTTACTTTTTTGTAGAGAGATGCTTCACCTAGAAAATGTTTTGGAGTTTGTAAAGAAAAAGAAGATTGAAAAAGAATTAGATTGACATTTTGATGTCAGCCTTTCAGCTGTGTGCAATCACAGCTTCTGTTTCTTATACTCTACATTTTGTGTATCAATAGTGGATATAGGTGTCTTGGTGAATATAAATCTTTACTAAAACCAAATGCTTTTTATGAGATTATAACGACTACATTCAAATGTTCAGGCCAGTGGTCTGAATTTCTGGTTCTTTGTGGACTAGAAGAAACAATTTTAAGCATCTTGGGTATCTCATACATTTCAATTAATCAAACCAAGTATACAGCTATGACAGATTTATTACCTTATGAAAGGAAATAAAAATATCAACTCTTTTTTCGATAGGGTAGTAACACTAATGATAGCTATGACAAGGACTAATCTATTAGATTATTAGCATGACACGTTTATTTAAAGAAAAATATTTTACTGAGTATTCAGAAGGATTTATTAGAACATAACAAAACTCTTCCCTTGTCTACTATTCCTTACACCTATGTTCAAATAATAACTGCCTGTTACACAAGTTTTTCTCTAAAAATGCTTAATTAAGCCTCTATTTCTACTGCCTTCAGATTTTTATGTCATCTCTAAATCCTGTTTCCAGCATAACCTCAAATAATAAAAACCTGTGTACCCTATGCTAAAATATTTATTTCCTACAGTCACATGCCTTCTGCTCTGCCCAGGTATGTAGAAATTATTTTTACAGTGTTCCAACGTTTTCTTTGGGCATTAGAGGATTTATGTTCCATGACCATACTTACCTAGTGTGAAAAACTATTACCCTTTCCATCGTAATAGATTGCAAAACGAGCGCTTAGTGGAAAAAGCAGGAAAGGTAAAGCAGGGAACATCCCTAATACCAAATAAAACAACCAAGCATATAGTTCAAAAAAGCCAGAGAAGAGAGAGCATGCCAAAACATTAGGAACCAAGACTGAATGGGGGTTTTAGGCAGGTCTTGGGGATACCACGAAAAGCCGTTAAGACTACAGACAGATCATTTTAATCATTTTAGGTGATGTTTCAAGGGTACAATCTAACTAAATCCAATTGTCTTGCTTAA
The DNA here is from genome assembly GCF_003259725.1 of Athene cunicularia. Classification (NCBI taxonomy): domain Eukaryota; kingdom Metazoa; phylum Chordata; class Aves; order Strigiformes; family Strigidae; genus Athene; species Athene cunicularia. The sequence goes on from NW_020799103.1 coordinate 4,913,847, forward strand.
GAGAAAAGATTTAAACTTAGTCCTTGAACAGCACTTTCAAATTCAGAATATTTTAGAAACTTAAAACAACTGTGAAGAGCTTTTAGCCCCTCTCTCATAAACAGAGATGTAAGACTTACAGATTTTAATAATGAATGACTTGATACCTGTTTAGAAAGCTAAGACAATTTCAGACATTATGGTCTGAGGATGTAAAAAAGCAGATAATACCCGTCATATCTTATCTCTCATTTAGCATATGTGCGTGTGTGTGCGCGCACACGGTAACAGCATGGCAATTTTTGATAAATTCCCAACTGCTACAGTCAAGCAACCTCGAACTTCTCAAAATATTCCACATGCTCACGCTCTATTAATTTTGATATTCTCCAAGAAAAAAGTATTCAAGATTTTTAGAAAACACTGGGAAGATGGATAATGTAGCCAATTTTTAAAATAATAAGTTATTTCAGCTGCTATCTATGTTGTTGTGCAATAAAATCTATTAAGGCCACAACAACCTCAAGAGCTTGCAGAATTCTTGTACTGTTTTCTACAGTTGGAAAAGAACGCAGAACCTTAGGTTCAGGACCCTTTTTTTCAGGTCACAACATGGTATTTTATTATATTATACTATGACACATCGCATAGTAATTCTGATAGACAGCACTGGATCCACACTTCACAATTATATGAAAGAGAAGAATGAGAAAGAGTTCGAAGTCTCCTAATGTATTTCAAGCTCTTCTGCCTTCAGTTAACCTCTGGTATTCTATACACTATAAAAATTTTTCTTTTTTATTTTACTGAGCACAGGAAAAAAGTAAAGCATGAATATAGCTTCTACAAAATAAACAAAGAAAATATCTTCCCTTTCTAGTTTCTGTTGTCACAGAGGTTGCTGTGACACCAATTATTCAGGTAATTTCACAGAAAAGTACAATTATGCTTTCATGGTGCTTCAGCATTTTTTATGTGTATATAACAATACTTGCTCTTGATCTTTCACCATTGCTCCCCTTACAAACTCTATGTACGATTACATAGGAAGTCAGGAAGTGATGATCCCTTGTCAACAATGAAAACTACCTTCTACTCAATCAGAATAAATGTTTCTTTGAGAGAACTAGGGAAAAAAAAAAAAAAAAAGCTTTCAGCTCACTCTTGCCAACACACATCAAACAAGGAGACCAATCTGGTGCTTTGTTTGCTTCAGTAAACCCACTGAGACTGCCAACAGGGGTGTCGATGAGCACCAATTGTAATGAGGACATTGGTACAGACCGGGGGGGGTTGATGTCACTGACTCACTTCACCCTGGTCACTCAGCAGCTGTCAGACAGCTGTGACTTCCAGTCACGGCTCCACTGTGCCAGGCACACCTAGAAGCAAACCACAAAGTGTTCCAGTCCTAAATTCCTGAAACTTCCAGCATCCTACCTGGAAACTGTTGCGAGCATTACTCTACCTCAGTGCAACACCCCTCGCAAAAAAATGTATCTGCATATACCGTGAAAAAATTTAAATAACCTTTGACAAATGGGGAATTAGTATGGTTTTCCTCTTTGCAAAGAAAAAAATAAAAATCGTAACATCTAACAACTTGTAAGTGAACTTTGGCATTACATTCCTAGCTTTATAAAAAACTGATTGCAGCTCTGGAAAAAGTCCATATATCTATTTGAGAACTAACAGTTCAGTCTACATGGGGTTTTGTGCTACAAAATTACAAAGCCAAATCTTAGCCACTGATTAACAAAGACCTGAAAAAACAGGAAGAAGCATATGTAAAAAGCAATTCCCATAAACCCAAGTAAGTTCGTATTTTCAAATCTGAGGGCCACAATCAGAATTTTATCTGGTGTGCTAAGATCACTGAAAGGTCATTTTAAGTATTTCTGAATTGGTAAACGTTTACGTACCACATACTCCCACTGAACAATAGGTAACACTTAAAAGGTATGCATACATTCCAGAAGTTAATTACTTCTTTCCATATAACTTGAATACATCACACCAAGAAAACCCCGGTTTTGTATTAACCTGTAGAACACTGAACATCTTGCAGTGTCAGTTACTATCCCAAAGATGAAAATGCCTGCCTTTCTCTTGTCAATTGTCTTCTCTCTTACACCAACCCTTATGAAACTAGGTATTTCCTGCTTTAATCATTCTCCTGCAGCTTCCAGCCAAGCTTCCTCTCCTGACTCCACTACAGATTCCGTAAAATGATGCTGTCCTTTGCTCCTCGTGTCTCATTGACTCCACGCACCAAAACCTGTTTCTAACCTCTCAAACAAACCCATAAGAGGCTTCAGGATGCCTCAGACCAGATTACTCACTATTTTAATGTTAATTTTTACTTTTAGATAAAGTACGCATTCCACTGTTCTGACCACTAACACAAACACAATTTCAGTAAGAACTACTGCTCTAAACTGAAAGAACTATAAACACTGTTTCATTTAAAGTAAAAGAAATAATTATTTAATCAAAAGCACAGATATTAGAGTTCATTTCCATAGAGTACATCAGAAATCTGACCATATTAGACATCATTCATAGCAGGTATGGTCAAACCCATCAAAAATAAATAGGAAAATTTAAGTTCTTAATGAACAATGTTCCTCTGTGGCTAAATTACAGATTAAGGAGGTAATTTCTTTCAGGGTAAATGGAAGACTAATAGAATAAGACTAGTGATTATTGAGGGAAATTTCAAAATTATATGCTTCACCAAAATTTGAGAAAATATATTTTTAAGTTTCATAAGTAACACAAAGTTTTGATGAGTAATAAGAGCAAATTATATTATTTTATCCAATTTGCAGCTAGCCAGAGTTAAAACCTTTGTTGTAAAATAAACAACATTGTGGTGCAAGCTACCTTTATTACATAATATATGTAAAGTAAGTAATATGCGATCATCATTCAGATGTGCCAAGGAAACCAAGCCATTAGAATGATATTTTTTTTTTTCTCCAATCACAAACTCAAAGGATAAGACACCACCACGATTAGGAAACATCATAAATATTTCTCTGACTCCATCTGGGGATTTTCGTTTGAGATATATGTTTATGTAGCCTTCATGGCATTAGGACAGTCTAGTTTTACCAGGTTCAGCAGACATAATGCAAGAACAGATGAATATCTATCATCATCCCAGGTCTACCAAATGTTCTTTGGGACCCTCAGCTTTAACACTGTTTTTAACTTCAAAGCTGACCAGCTTCCTTTACATTTCTGGCTTTTTTTGTACTGGTTTGCATTCCCTCTCCTGTTCTCATGCAACCTCCAGGGAATACAGTGCAGCGCAAATAAAGATGACAGCAGAGAACAGTTTGCTAGGCAAACCAGCGAATCAGGTAGCAAAACCACCAGATGCACTTGCAAAAAATGCTCATCTTCCATGGCCATGGAAATCAAAGAGCTGAGAAGAATAACTGAAAAAAATGGAGGTGAATCACAGAAGGATTTAGGGTCTCCACCGATGCAGGCATAGCTCACTACGGCAGTTCATATTGGGTTTGGTTTTACAAGCAGAGCCACTGTGGGTTTACTTCCATCCAGCCACGAGTGGAAGCAGACAGACTGCAGCATCGTTCGGAAGCAAGAAGAGATTTACACCGTAATTTCCACAGCAGATGGAACCACACTGCCCCATCAGGTCCAGGATGTATGTTTTACATACGTCAATGAATCTGCCTGCTATTTCAGCTCTCCTATCCTGATAACTTCCATTACTTTGACAACTACTGCAAGAAGCTTTTATGGTCTTACAGCATTTCTGCTGACAGTTTGCATGATCACTTTTTAAGAGTGAATGTCCATCTCATTATTCAAGTTCTACTTCTAAGATTACTTTTCACTGTAAGAAAAGGTAGTAAAGCAACTTTCCTTAGAGTTGATAAATGTTATGCATTATTTCCCTAGATTTTCTATATTAGCATCTTAAAAGATATGTTTATAAAAATCTCCTCTCCATTCCCCAATAACCCACATATAAATTCATACTTTCATTAAAGACACAATGGTGCTTCATCGAACTCAAAAGAAATGTTGCTGCCGGCCTTAGAAGGAAGAAAAGTTCTGTTTAATTCAGTTGTCAAAACCCTGTAGAATAAAGGAGGAAATTCTGGATATACATCAACAATTTGAAAAGCACAAATTGACATCAAAAACATAACAGCTGTGTATAAACATTTTTCAGACCATAAATATAAGAATACATAAAACTATAGCAACAATCATTGCAGATACATTTTTTCAACATGCAGGGAACAAGCAGATCTCATCATTTTTTTCCTTCCAGTGTTGACACCCAGTCTCAGAGGAATCTGAGATTATATTCAGGGTTTCAGACTGGGGACAAGGTACACAAATAGATTTGTCATTCAATCAGCTCTACTGATCAATTACTGACCAGCTGTGATCAGCTAAATAAAATGACCAAAATACCAGACATGAAACAGTAATGTTTCGAAAGACAAGACCTTGTCTCCTGTATGTTAAATGAACAAAAACACGTGTACTTTCTTTTCTAACTGCGTTCCCTCCCTGCAACATTTTGGTTTGTCCTGTCTAAATATGTTTCTACCTTACCTAAATCAGTAATTAACTACTATCTCCATAATATGGATAATAACGAAGAAGGAATTTTTACACACAACAGAATCCCAGATCAAGTAAATTATATTTTTAGCAAAGAAAGTTAAATTATTACAGTGCTTTCTCATCTAAACTCATAATTTCAGAAATACATCGTAATCTGTTCATAAACAAAGGACTATGAGGAAAGTGGGATATAATCTTGTAGTCAGTTTTGAAGATCAGCATATAGCTATCCAGCTTCCACTGGTATTCATTCATTCATTAGCTGAATAAAAGGTTTAATTGACATACCTATCTGCATATAGAACCTGAACTTGAAGATAACAGAACATACACTGATGATTTAAAAAGCAACACACAATGAACTGCCAAAAGGCTACTCCTACCTACAGCCCACACGTTGCAATTGTTTTAAAATCACTCCTATTAGAATTTGATTTACATTTTGTAAGACTGTTACAAAAACACAGACATACAGCGTGTAAAAAGCATCTCTCATTCCTCCTGCCGAACCAAATAATAAATGAAACTATTGTTAAATTTTCTTTAGCTAACAAAGCATATTTCCACAATACTTTTCCACATCACCAATTCTGGCACTCTAAAGTGCTCTATTCATGGAGAGAGCTCGCTCAAAAATGTGCATAATTGTTGCTTTGACAGACCTGCTGCTACTGATACTTGGAATACATTTGCATAACCCTTGCCTTGTTCACAAAAATATGAGTCTAGACCTTGAGACTCAGTGGCAATACTATGACATAATAAATGGGAAAACAATCTGAGCCACAGCAGCTTTTTTTCTTTTCTTAATTATTCAGCAGTTGACAGTATTGGAGTGGCCTGATAAAGCCCTGCAGGATTTTTATTTCCTTTGACAAACTATTTATTTGTTTGACATGGTAGTTAAACCTTAGAACGCTGAGGATGAATACACCTGGCATCAAGAATTTATTACAAATGAAGCAAGTAACTTTTTCTTCCTTCCTGTCATTCTTATCTAAGCTATCTCATATAAGAGCATGTCTACATTCCTAATTGACTCCCACCTTAAGCATTAAACTGTCTGCCCATCACTTGGACAGCACCACATCTCCCAACTATGTGCTCCTAATTGTGGGAAGGAGAAATATGAGAAGCAGAACACAAGAGGAATACAAATAACAGCAGAAGTGAAGAGGGGCATCACTCAGCCGGAAATTACAGAAGACACAAAGCTTTGCTCTTCTGTATCTTTGCTTGTAGCAGCTCTTAACCTTTTTGAAACAAAGGAACAAGAACTGTGCATAAAATTAAAAATACAATCACATTGTGGGTTTAAATGACAGAGTAGCATTCACTATTCTGTTCTCTATTCCTTTCCTAGCAGATTTTAGCATGCTCTTCTAACCACCAAGCATTAAGTTTTCACAGAACTACACACTGTAGTCCAGTATTTCGTTACTGACTGGTCAGCTCATAACCCATCACCATACAGGTAAACTTAACATGTTTTTTGCCACAAGTCGCTTTCTACCTAACTATATGTCTTTTCATCTGTCTGCCTTGTAAGGTTTTGCAGTTCTTCAGAATAAGACTTCATCTTTGCCGTGTTAGGTAACATGGCCTAATCAACAATCATCAGCAATTATGTCAGCAATTTACTGTCTTATTTAGATCACTTATGACTACACACTGGTAAGCTCACTGCTTTGAAATGACATGAGTGCGACCCTTATAGCTAGGCATAAAAACCTACACCAGAAGACCTGTTTGCTTCTGCTAGCCATTCTTTACACAAAATGGTTACTTTATCTTATTAAATCATACGTGTTACTTCTGAATTTACAAATTCTGAAAATTTGTTCCAATTTAGAAAGCACTTAAAATCAAAATTAAATCTGTATTTTCTTCTCATAACATTGCAATCCATTCTTGGAAAGAAAATCACATACTTAATCCTACTAAAGATTATAAAGTTTATATGCATATTTAAAAAGGAGTATTTCACTTGTTTGTCAAATCAAAACCTTAAGAAAATCAGGATTTTAAAATACTGTAGCTGAGAAGTTAGGTACATCCCCTAAGATAACAGACTTTTAGTTACACTGGTAAGCATTGAATTCTGAAAAACTACTAAAGTTTTATACAAAATAATGAAATAACAACTGAAAGAATACTTCTGATTTAAAATGCTATCTTAGATTTGGCAGCAAGTCACTTTCCCAGACACCTTGACCTTTTTTCCTAATTAAAAAATTTAAATTTCAGAATGCAATCTTAAAAATAAAACTAGTTTGTTTAGGAACCATTAACACCTTGGTGCTCTGTAGGCACCGCCTGGTTAGCATCCACATAGAAACTTACAGGCAATTCTATATTAAATTCTATTTCTGTTACCTCATTAGGAAATACCTGGTAATAAAATCTGGCAAATTTAGTTGGATTTCACCAGTGAGAATCTTTCCTGACAATCAGCGTTTCATGTATTGACATTTTTACTTCATACAAGTCATGAGATGCTGCATTCAAATGCACTTCCCTCCTACACAATGAACATCCAGAAATTGTGCAAATTCTCTCTTAACTAAATATATGAAATAAGAATAACTAATGGTTTTGGTGAAATACCCTAAATTCAATGACCTTTAGGTTTTTTTTTATGTACAGAGACTACATGCACAGTCTAGTTACTCACCACTGCATATAGTCTGAAGTTGTAAGTATTTGAAAAAATAAGAATATTTAATTGAATAATGTTTAGTCCTGAAAGTACACACACAATTTTAAATTACTGCTCTGTTTCTCTATTGGGAAAACATATCCCATTGAGATTCATTTAAAAAAAAAAAATATATGCCCCACTTCTGAAACAAGAAAACATCCAGAGGTAAAACAAAACAATGAGTCACCTCCACCAAGTGTAAAACGTAACTAAGCAGTTACATAATCAACACCGTGATTTTTCTCAAGCACCCAAAATGAATCCTTCAGTTAAAAAGATATCATATACAGGCAATGATGTGGAAATATGCAAACATGGCTGCCAGGTTATCAGAACAGAAGCTGTTGCAAAGTCCATTTAAACTATCATGAAACATGGTCGTTAAAAGCCTGTAAGCAAAAATGTATTTGTAGTCAAGTTTCTATTAACCTAGAAAAGGCAATGTCCATCTACTTATATTTGTCGCAAGCACCCCAGTAAAGGATGACAAAGTTCATAAAGAAATTACCAAGGAGAAATGTAAGGAATTGAACAGCATCACATGTGAAATCGTACACGGAAGGGCCAGAAAAAAATCCTTGCATGAGCTGGAAGCTCATCATCTGGGCAAAACTGTGAGAAAAACGAAGGTGAAGTTTTATTTGACCATAAAATGAACAGTAAATAATAGCGTGAACACAGCCATAAAAACGGAAACAAAATCCTAAGATGTGCAAGTCAGAAGTCTCTTCATTAGGAATAGAAATTCATCTGGTGTAGAGCATGCCATTACCCTGTCCTGGGCTGCATCGAGCAGTGTGGGCAGCAGGGCGAGGGAGGGGATCCTCCCCCTCTACTCCGCTCTTGTGAGACCCCCCTGCAGTGCTGGGTCCAGCTCTGGACACCCAACATCAGAAGGACACGGACCTGCGCGAGTAGGTCCAGAGGAGGCCACGGAGATGCTCAGGGAGCTGGAGCACCCCCCTGTGAGGACAGGCTGAGAGAGTTGGGGGGGTTCAGCTGGAGAAGAGAAGGCTCCAGGAGACCTCAGAGCAGCCTCCCAGGACTTAAAAGGGGCTACAGGAAAGCTGGGGAGGGACTCTTGATCAGGGAGTGTAGGGATAGGATAAGGAATAATGGCTTTAAAATGGAAGAGGGTAGATTTAGATTAGGTATGAACAAAAAATTCTTTAGTGTGAGGGTGGTGAGACCTGGCACAGGTTGCCCAGAGCAGCTGTGGCTGCCCCCTCCCTGGAAGGGTTCAAGGCCAGGTTGGACGGGGCTTTGGGCAACCTGGGTGAGTGGAAGGTGGCCCTGCCCAGGGCAGGGGGTTAGAACGAGTTTAAAGTTCCCTTCCAACCCAAACCATTCCACAATTTTATGATTCTATGATTACAGGAACCTTATCTAAAAAAGAGCAACTCAAAGTGGAACTGGCACAGAGAAGCTCTAATAGGATGACTAGAAGAAATGAGAGCTATTATTACAAGACGAAAGTATAAAAAAACCCCCAGACTTGTTTTGCATACAATAAAGAAGGCCAAGAATAGATGTTAATATTTTCTACCGAGTATTTTAAATGCCAGGGAAAGAAAAGCGCTAATAGATATTAATCAACTAATAGTTAATTTTATTCAACTAAAATTAAATTAGGTAACTGCTTTAACCGGAAATTTAAAGAAAGTTTCATATAATGAAAAATTAGACTCTGGAATAGCTGGAACACTGCATATAGAACTCCTAATTACTTTTAAGATAGAGCACAGTGAAGGAGATTAAATTATGCAGTGGCTTGTAATACCAGGCAATTGGATTCAATGATCTAGAAGTCTCTTACAGCATGTTTATATCTGAACAGCTATTGTAATTCTCCATTGTAAAGTTCGCCCTGAAAATGTTTACTTAAACTTATCAAGACATATACACATTATACTTTTTACATGTGTATAAACATACTCCAGCCTAAGAATAATGTATCCCTTAGGTATATTCATTTTATTTTTAGAAAAAACTAAACTGAATGCATAAATACAACATCGGCACTGAAAAAGCTTCTTTCTCTTAATTTTTCCCAAAGTGATTACTGGGGATTTTTGAACCAAACGTAACACCGGTATTGACTGGCAACTGCTATTTTTTGATAGCAAACTCAAAATAAGACACCGCGCTCATATAAAATGATTTTTAGCTTTTTTAGATTCAGAAGAGAAAGCAACTCCCAAATCCTTTTGCTGCTACAAAAGGATGATTAGGATCCCAAGGTCAACAACTTCTGATTGTTACTGAAGGAGAAGTCCAGTATCTGTTTTTCCATAGAGAGCAATAAAAAGAGTCTAAAGGCATTAACTTAATGGGATATAAAAGGAAAGTTCTGCAATACTCTAAAAAAAAAAAAACAAACAAACCCAAACCAACTTACGCCAGTAGTATTTTAATTATATTTATTTCCAACCAGAAAAGAGAACTGGCTTATTATCTGAAAAGAACATTTTAACACTCTGCTCCATGGCTTGGGACTTTGTAGGCTGTATTTCTCTATGTTTATGAGCACTTTTCCATCTGTTTTGCATAGCAGCTGATTCCTCATTTAGACAAGTACTTTCTTTTGTATTACTAGCTTTATTAGAGGCTAAGATCTCATAAGTAAAATAATTACAGGTAATTTCCAGGGTAAGCTGAATGCCCTTTGAGATGCTAGGAAATACACAGTAACATGATCTTGACAGGCTTTGGAAGAGAAGTAGAGTCTACTTAGCAGTTATTTAAACTGCAGTTTCTCAAAACTGGAATTATGCAAGAACCCATTTGATCCACAAAATGTTCAGACTGTCACAGAGGACTTCTTTCTGAGGTGTCATCTTTCTACCTGAGAATCACAGAATCAGAAAATAATTTGTCAAGAGAGAACTCTGGGGGTCTTCTAGTCCAAACCACTGCTCAGTGCAGGTCTAATTAGATGGGGTTGGTCAAGGACAGGTCCAGCTGAGCCATGAACACCTCCAACAAGAGGGATTCCACAAGCTCTCCAGGCAAACCGTTCCAGTACTACCCCCCTTCTAGCAATTTTTCCCCCCCTAATATCTAATTGGAATTTCCTGCCTTTTAACTCGTGTCCCAGAAACTCCAAAGGACTCCAGCTATATGGCAGCCCTCCAGGCAGGTGAAGAGCTTTAGTGCAAATTGTTCAGGAAGCTGGAATAGGGTTTTAAATTTTTTAAGTCTTCAAGAACACTGTAGATCACTGATCCCATTTTTGATGTTTTTCCAGAATTATAAACTGGAAATCAAAATAAAGCAACTGTGTATTTAGTCCAATTACAAAACAAGTGTAGTTTGACACACCTTTGGAACATTAATCCTTGGGTATGGTTTGTCACACAGAAAGCTAAAGAAATAGTTCTGAATCATTCACATACTTACTTCAAACAGGCTCATTTTCCTTATCAGGGTACTAATATAAGACTAAAGGTTTTTGATGTTGGATTCTTGGCAGGATATAAAATAATTGCTCATCATTACCTGATGACATGAAAATTTAAGAATCAAACCGTAAACACAAGCTTATTTACAGCTTGGCATTTTTGTACATTCTCAAAATAACTTAAATTTTTCAGTTATGATATGGTTTCTCTTTGGAAATGTCAGTAAATGCAGTTTCATTGTTCTCCATTTGCTACAATACTCTTTTAGCATAAACAATTCATTACTGAGTAGAATAATGCTCACTGGAAGAAAAGTTTCATTTTTGTCACTATACAAATATATTTGTGCTCTTGTTCGCACGCTGGACTACTGACATAAATATAAATACAAACACCAACATTTCAAGCAGAAAGACCACCCTTTTATTTTGAACTAATTTTCCTTTGCCATGGCAAAAACATGGGTAATCTGTTAAATTCTTCAAAAGACACTAGATGGCTCCACTGGTGTTCCTACAACGTGCTCTGGTAATGTTTCAAATCTTCCATGGGAAATAGTAAAAGAAATAACTTACTATTTCATTTCAGCAGTATAATGTATGATGTAGAGTATATTCTTTCCTAACGTCGCATAGCATAACATTAAGTATAACTCCCATTGAAAAACTTCTATAAAAGAAACTTAAAAGACACAGTATTTCCAATAATGAAATATCACATACAATCAAACGGAATTCAATAAAACCATCCAGCAGAACTTGTTTAGGACAAGCATACCTCCAGTTTTTCTCTGCAAAACACTGCCATGAACTTGGCACAGTAAATTCCATCCCCATCACACACCTCCTGCAATACCAATGACTTTTGTGTTATATTCACAGTATGGTTATTAGATTTGTTACAAAGTGCATAGCTCAATTTTGTTTATAAAAGTAATCCTCAAGTGATCCCAGAGCTATTGTTCTGTCTTACAAAACAATCCAGAAACTATTGGCCAAAGAACTTCCTCTGTGAGTCTGACTGCTCAACATTCATGCATTTGGACTGACTTCTCCATGTAAAGCAGCTCTGAAGTCATACTGCTTTTGTCCATAAAACCAGTGAGTTATCCGATACACAGATTAACAAATAAAATGTTACAGAAGATGCTGTGCGCTCAAAAGATGATCAGAGAGGTCTGGTTCTGTTATATGGAGGGGGATAAAAGACATCTTTATTTCATTACATTGATTTTGCATCATTCTTCATGCAAAGAAGCAGCTGAGTAATCAATTCAGGCAAAGGCTTAAATCATGTCAAAAATTATTTTGGGGTCTTCTCAAAATACATTGCTCAACATTTATCACTTGTTTATCTGATACCACCTCTGTGTGGATCACCCTGACAAACGCTAAGATGTTGTCCAGAGGGAAGAAACGAGAAGTGCAGAATGACATTCTGCACAGTAAGTGTCTGTCATGTCTTCTGTGTGTATACATATGTATGTATCTTCTTCACACTATATTAAGTAAAGGGAGGAGATTTCTGCTGATGATCCTGAGGACGTGAATCAGAATTCTCTCACAGCTATGAAGCTGGCACTCCAAGACCCCTTGTCAGAAGCACTAGTGTATAGCCTGATACACCAATGTTTTAGATAAGAAGTGAGCCTTCTGATCACCCTCACTTACTGCACTTTGGTTTGCATTAGAGTGGCTTCAGTGCACATAATCTGAATTCCTGTCCAAAGACTCTAAACATGAAGGCGAGGGTTTAACGTGCTCTGAGCACGAAGGGGCATTCAGTCCTAAAGAGTATTCAACAGCAAACATGGCAAACCAAAGTACAGACCTCAGGTCAAAAGCACCACCACTCCTGTTGCATCACACGACGTGTTAATGCAGGCAGGTCTTCTGACTGTGAATCTGGGCACTCAGATGAAGGATTCCATCATCAGACAGGCTCATGTTTCCAGGCAGCACCTGGCTCACTTTACAAAACACCTTCAAAACAGAAGATTGGAAAACCAGAATAGAAGAGAGTAATTTTCAGTTTGAAGGCACCTACAACGATTATCCAAACCCAGCTGCCTGGGCACTTCAGGGCTGACCAGAAGTTAAAGCATGTTATTAAGGGCATTGTCCAAATGCCACTTAAACACTGACAGACTTGGGGTAACAGGCAACAAACCCCTTTCTTTCGAGGCTACAGATGAACCAATGCGTAAGGACAAAACTACATAAGCGTTTTGCAAGAAGGTTGCATGAAGTCCCTATTTTGGTTAAGAGGAAATAATTTCTTCCCCCCTCCCCCAATTATGGATTGTGGATATAGCACACAGTGCTAGACCTTGACTGTTTGTTTCACAGACGTTATAGCAAACTAGGAAGTTATGGTGGAAATTTCTGTAGTATAAAATACATAAAACCAGTAGTTATAAACAGTCTGTAGCCAAACAGGTGGTAACCCAACAGGATTTTTACAGGCACCAGTCCTAGCCTGGTGCAAGTCAGTCTTTTCTATACTGACAGAAGAGTAATACTTTTTTTTTTTTTTTAAGGTTTGAGACAGCTCTGAGCTGAAAAATCACTTATGGAAAAATGACCATAACTCTGAAAAAAAAAAACCTCCAACCCCATAACACCAAAAGTGGAGAATTGCACCATTCAACAAAATACCCTACATTAGAAGATGATGTTATTAGGAAAAAAGACAAATATTTTCATAGTATAATTAGCAAAATTATACATAGTATAATTAGCAAAATTAGCCAAGCCTCATAAAAATAAAAAGTCAAGTATTCCATGCAACACAGAACTCATTAGGTATCACCTGAAGTACTGGGCCAAATTTTACAGACCATGCTTTAAAAAAACCTGGTCAACAAACACAAAGAGATCAGGGACCAACAAAAAAGGTGGTTAGAAAACATGACTCATATGGAAATATTGAAAGTTGTGCTTGGTTTTGTTTTTCTTTCTGGATAAAAGAAGGCTAGAAGAAATCAGGATCCTTATCTCTACAAGAAGTTGTTAAAAAGACGTCAGTATTCAGTCATTCCTATGTGCCAAGCAAGAGCAAGTCAAGAAATGCTTGGCTGAAGTGGCAGCAAAGCAGCTCTGGAACCAGATTTAGAAAAAATTATTTATGTATAAACCATACAAAATTACCAGGACAGATTATTTATGTAATTCCTGTTACTTAAGAAGGCTTCTAAGAACAGGAAAGGAAAACACCATTTAAAAATTCCAGAAGTATATTTGACTTTGGATTAGATCAAGAAAAATCAACTGGGTAATTTCTTGACATTGTTTAAAACCCATGTTTCAGACATCCATGATCTCTTATTCTTTGAATTTCTTTTTGGAAATAATTCAGGGTTGAAGTTGTTTCATTCCTACTGTTGACCAGGAAATCTGCAGTTATCTGATTTCATACCTTAGTAAAAGTGACTGGTCAAATTTTTGCCTATATCATGCCATTTTGTTCCGTCTTAAGACTTCTAAAACTGCATCAGGGTTTTTTTTGTTGTGTTTGTTTTTTTTTTTTTTTAATCACAGATTTATTTCTCTGTGCTAGAAATACAGGCAGAATAGCCCCATTTATGCTCTTATCTATTCCTGCAGTCAGCAGTCTCCCACGTATGATTTCTAAAAGGTAGAGATCATAGTGCCTACTCTTTTCTGTCTATTTATTAATAAGGTGGTATTCTGGACTGGTAAACCAGATTTTGGATATAAAGAATACTTTCTGCTTGAGTCTGCAAAAGTCATCTTTGACTCTCCTTCCTTCAGTAACATGAATGCCAAAGTCTCCTTGGTCCCTCTAATAAACTGCAGCTTACTTAAAACATAAAAAAACCTCCTCAGAAAAATTAGAATAAAATTTTTCTAACGTAGATAATTTTTTTTAAGAGTATAACATATAGAACCTACATTTCTTTTTTTGAGTGTTTCACATATTGCAAGACTGCTTCCTGAGAACCAAAATCATTACCCACAGGACTTAAATCATCCTTGTTTCTTTTCCTGCGTGCACAAAAGGTACATAGGATTTTTTTCAGAAAATCTTGGCTGGCCAAATATGACAGGAAATGCAAAACAAGTTCCTGTAAATTAAAATAATGGTAAGAAAATCTCTAATGTAATCAGACATAGGCAACTACCGCTCATTTCAAATGAGAAATTGAAAATTTTAGCTCAAACCTGAAAACAGATGTTATAAAAAAAAAAAAAGCAAGCTCCAGAGCGTGCAGAAGAGCTGAGTTTGAAGGGATCAGCGTACAATTAGAAGCTTTTTCACTGATGAGTTTCAAGCTGAAGTGGACAGAGAGGTGTAAAGACACGGTACTTTCCATGGCAACTGTTAAGAGATGGCAGATATACTTTTGCTGTAGAGCAAAAAATGAAGCAAGACAGAAATGCACAACACCATGCAGTTTTTATTTTTTCCCCTCTAAACAAACAAACAAAAAAACCCACAAAAAACAAAACAAACCAAAATCTGTCTTTCACTCAGTACTTCCACCTAGAACTAGATATCCTGAAGACATACCCTGAGGACTTCTCTAAAGCTTCTTCTTGGCTGTCCCTGAATTCCCCACAAATTTTAACTACTGATGTAGAATGGCCAACCAGTATTTAACTTCTGTCCATTACCATTTTGCCTCTCACGTTCCACATTTACAACTTTTCCATTCATTTCACCTCTGACTCCTCTATTATTCCTCTTAAAAATGCCCTATCCCCTTCAATCATGAATTATTCAAGTCACTTGGCCTTTTGGTATTTTCTGATGCTCCATTTTTCACAGCAAAGCGTGCATATAGTTCTTGTGGTCTAGACTTGCTTTTTATTCTTTGCTTGCTATATTTTTTTCAGTTGTCCTCATGTTCCTGAATTTCCTGCTCTCTTGCACAATCCTCCCCACTGCTTTTCCAAGAAGTATCAATGCAATCCTATAGGTATTCTTAAGATACTTAACTTCCGCAGTCTCTGAACAAAAAATGGGTGTTCACCACAGAAAATATAACTTTCAAAGCTTTTCCTACTTTCTAGGAGAAAGAAGTCTTCTTTTTCTTAGGATGCTTCTCTCTTGCTATTACTTCTCATTTACCAATGTATAACCCAAAGTTATGAGACATGCTTCTTTTTCACTACATCAATATAGATAGAGATCGAATTAAATATATTCATGACCACTACAAATTCCATCTAAGTTAAATGAAAACACTGAAATTTCACAATTCTGCACAAATTAATATAAATGTCTGAAGCTAATTACACTTACAGCTTTCCCAAACTGCAATTGAAGTTAGAGGACTGAAACAGAGTTGTAGATATGACTCAGTTCTTCACAAAAAGCTTTCCATTACAACATTTCACCACGTGGTCTTGAAATAAACAATCACTTGTGTACCTTGTATCTCTAGTTTCATCTAGCTCCTGATGAACGTTAAGAAAATAAAATCATCTGAAATTAATTTGTGGATCATCGCTGTTCTGTTACACACTTTATTTGTTCCCGTGACAATGGGAAGAATATACTGTGCCCGAATTACAGATATTCAGTTATAAAGGTTAACGTAGCATATTGAAGCAGATAAATATTCTTGAGCAGATTCATCTAAAAAGATAGAATTTGTGATAAACGTATCTGACTTGGGGGGAGGGAAAGGAATGCTGAGAAAAAAAGGAATTCAGACTACAGTGAAACTGTGCAAGATTGTCTGTATCATAACAACGTATGAGCAAGGAAATTACTGGTTTAGGCCTTTCACAAATACATATTCTACGTAAGGGCAGTTCCTGCACTGAAAATTTCTTCACTCAAGAACCTAATCTCACGATTAATAAGAACTTGCACATCAGGGATATCCACATTGCAGGTATGTAGATTTTGCAGGTTGTAACAGCCTAAAAGTGAATTTATTTTGAACGCTTACTTGAGAACTTTTCATAATGTTACTCTAATTTCCTTTTTCATAGAAAGTTCTCCAACAGATGGTCTTTGCCCCAATTCTTTCATGTGCAGTAGCAGGAGAAAGGCTACAATCACTATTCAGATTTCCAGAAAAGACAGTTCTAAATATGTCCATCAGGAAAGGGCATTTTGTGGGAATTTTAGAGGTGGATTAACAGCAGACTGTAATTCTTAAATTTGAGATGTAAAGTAGTTTTCTATCTGTCAAAAGTAGTCAACCTTGTACTCACTTTCACAGTTAGGTTTCTGTACTAAAACAACTAGCTAACAAATAGCTGGAAAATATGCATATTCCAATGAACAAAAGACTGTTAATGATCTCCCTCATGACGCAAAAAAGTATAAACAAGTGATCTTCCCACTAACAAATGTCTTTAAAAAGAGTACTGAAAGGATCATCCATGAAAACCACCATGGTTTCTGACGTTTCAGACTTCATCGTGTGGGTTCTCTTATGTCATGGCAACGTGTATAAAATTCAGAGTGAACGTTTGAATAGATGCAAACAAAATGTGCACACAGTAGTAACCAACAAGGCCACTTTCACCTTCTGGAAGACTCATCTCTTCCATACAGTTGCTCAGGCAGTAAAATCATTTCTCCTTCTGTTAAGTGCCTTACTTGCCTTTCCCAAGGAAACTTGGAAACCTCTCATGCAGTTTGCATTCTCTTCTAGAATCAAGTGTAGCTTTCCTCCTTTTTGTTTTGGTCTCCAAATCCCATCACCTCTTAGGCAGTCTTATCATTCAGTCCCTTGGGCAAACAAACCCCTTCTTTGTCAGTCCTCACAACTACTTTTTTTCTACCCCAAGTTTCAACAATTTTCTTAGTCATTACACTGCAAGAAGAAAATGTTTATCTCCATTAACTTAGTAAGGTCACCACAACAGAGGTTGGTAAAAGACAGCAGAGCCTCTGTCGTGCTGTGTCAGCTGTCAGGTTCTGCAGGACCCAGAACAAACATTCAAATTACAGGAGATAGCAGTGAGGGCTGTCAAAGGCTCCACACATGGCAAATAGAAGAAATAGAAATAGAATATCCAAAATTCTTCCTCCTCGTGGCTGCTCAAGAGATGGATGTACACCTGGAACTACCTGAAAACCATATTGTAACTATATTACACATAAATGCAGATGCTTGATACACTTGAAGATCAAGCAGCTTCTATTTACTTGGAAAATTAGGATGTAGCTGCCAAAGTTTAGGAGCTTTACTTTGCAACCATAACCATTTATGCAAAAGATTAAAGTTGGCCGATTATGATAAAAATCAGAGACTTCAAGAGAAGCTTTTTTTCTGGGAAACAATCTATGACAAAAGCTGACAATATCTGCACTACTGATCAAAGAACATAAGATCATTAATAAAGTGCAGGAATGGAAAAATCTTCTGCTATAAAAGGGCATTCCCTTCAAAACAAATCTGCAGTACACTAGTAAAGCAACACGTACTAACAATGTTTTGTAACTTTTGTAGACAGGCCACTCCAACTTCATGCACGAAGGCACAGTGCATATTACCAAGCTCCCAGGAGATCACCGAAAATGACACAGAAGGAAAAAGTGTCTGTTGTAGGTTCTGTTTGTACACAGTGGCATTTATTATTGCCAGAACAGACAGTGCTCCTCAACCAAGAACCAGGCATCCGATCCTATAGCACCCTCCTATGCAGCTGTTCCATCACACTGTACGTAGCGCATACAAACATGCACCAAGCACTCTGAGGTCTAATGTTGCTGAAATTTAAAATTTTGGGGGGAAGAAGCCAGCAAGAGAAACCTCTGCTGAAATTTCACTACAAGACATTTCTTTTTGCCAAGCCCACCTCCTCTGCCCAATCTTCCTCCACACCCCCCGTATCTCCTTGGTTTTCTCTACCTTACGTCTTCCATCCCTTTCACATCCTACTGAAGCTACCAGACTGACCTGCAAGCATGACTCAGCTGTAATTACATTAAATTCTAATAAAGGCTCACACATTTGACAAGGCAGCCTACCTTAACCCCTACCTCTCAAATACACGTGTACAGCAAGCAGTCCATCTGAAGTGTGGCTCAATAGTACGTTTTTTGAACTCTAAGTGCAATAATTCATATTTTTATGCTGTTGTCTTTGGAAAGCTACATTTAGTAAGTCATAAAGAAGATCTCTTCCCTTATTTCTATATTGAGAAAGGATCCTAATTGGCCAGAACCAGTCATAAAAATTTAACCATGTTTCTGAAAACACGAGTGCCAAAGGGTAATGCATTGCTAATGGCTGCCAGTGGAATAAATAGCAGTTCTGACGTCAAAACTTTGTTACACTCCAATAACTGGCTCACTTGGGGTTTCAGGTAGAGCAAGTTACATGTCAGTTTTAAATAAAGTTATAAAAATAGAATACACAGTGAAGCATATTGTCACTATGCAACCTGAAACTACATGATTTATGTCTAATAAAATGTTAACAAAGGTGATAGATGGTATAAAAATAGTATTTTCTACCTCATAATATCTTCTTACTTGGATTTGAGAGGGCAAAACAAGCAGATATTATTTCTCTTTCGTTTTTTCAAAACATATGGCCAAAATCAGAGTAAGCAATTTCAAGTGAAAGTGACATTTTTAAAACATTTATAGCATCTTTACCCACAAGACAGTCTAGTAAAATTCAAGCTGTAAAAATCTGCATTACAATAGATCTTTGATTCCCTCTGTAATAAACACATTTAAGTAGCAAGTGGCTTTCCCTTGCCTTTCAACTCCTTCTACAGAGCAACTCTTTAACAAAATTCTCTCTCTACATTTAATTCTGTAAAAGATGCAAGTCACGGGCCACTCTTGTATAACTAACAGTTTACAGGTTCAGTGATACAGCCACCCAGATGATGGACAAAACTATGGTGCATGTGTAGAACTTAATACTTGAATCCTTCCAGCTACGCCTACATAAAAATAGAGGTTTAGCTGTGCAAACGATGGCTGCATCCATAGGGAAGGAAACGGATGATGCTCTCAAGGTAACACACAAGGCTAGAGACCGAAAGACTGATCTGACAGCAGGATCCCCAAATCGTTATCTGGGGTCCCACATAAATAAGACTGCACCGTCCTGACTAAACACTAGCATTAACCGTAACTTATCTTTTCCTTTCTAAATCAAAGTTTGATCATACAATCTTGCCAAAATATAACCATTAACTCTTAACATTTTCCATTTAAGGATACCTGAAGTGCTGAGGACCTTCCACAAAAGAGGTCATGTCATATGTCCAAAAATAAGAATACGCTGTTTTGTCAAGACTTTATGATCATTTATTTGAGCACACCCAGCAGCTAACAGTGCTAAAGCTGGAATCTGAAGGGTGATGACAGTGTGAGATGCAGCTATGATGAGGATTTGGAAGGAGGTGAAAGCTGTCCACAATTAAACCCTCTACCCTGTAACTTGGGTACAAAATGTACATGTATCCTGAATGTTACCAGGGAGGAGACCACAGGTCCCCTAAGCCTCACCCTGAGATATGCTTTTCAAAGGTTGCCACACGGAGTCATCCTCCTTCAGTCAGGTTATAAACCTCTGAAAACTGCTGCCTCCTAATTGCACAGATGGTTCAGCTGTGGCCCTGGGGGAGGGGGTAGGAGGACTGATCTTCCCTGAGTGTTATCTGAATTAGAAGTGAAAAGGTCTTTCTTTTCCTGCCATTTCTCCTCACTGAGGCTGGGGGTCCATGGAGTAAGGAGGCTGGTCCTCAAATGGAATTCCCCCGAGATCGTGCTTCCCCCTCCTCCCTTCAGCAGGAGGCTTGGCCAGAGCCTATCAACTGTTCATGTAGCCTCTAATAAATCTCTTTGACTTGAATAGCAAGTCTTGTTCATCTGAAATCATTTCTATCTTGAGCACCTTTTTTAAGTATTCCTTGGAGAACGGGGACAATAGGCATTATTTCCATTTCAGAGATCAGAATGCGAGCTAACTAATTTAAATATTTGTACCACGCTCTGCATGTCTACAAATACACACAAAACCTCTTGTTCACAATTTAAAAAAAATGCTCAAGATGTTGCTCCAAGAAAACATTAAACCAAAACAAACTCAGTTTGTCTGTAGCCCTCATAGAGTCTACCAGTCTTTCGTTACAAAGTTTAAGAAATTGAGTTTTACACTCAGCATATGTGATCATTTAAACACTGATTCAGATGATACTAAATAATAAAATTGGTGTTAGCCTTCAACACCTGTTCCTTTCAAAAAGAAAGGCCATTAGGACAATTGGAACCAATCTGAAGAAGAAGAAAAAAAAAAAAAAAACCAAACAGAAACAGGAAAAAAACCTGCTAAAAGAAATTCTTACATGTTATCATGTGTACCTAAGGTGTGGCAAAAAGTAACTTACTACATATACATCAACATTTTCATTGCTGAGTTGTCTACTCCATTTTCAGTACTTGATCCTGAGTGGAAGAAAGGTAATGGAAGCAAAAAATGTCTGCAAGTACCTTTTAAATAGTAAATTATACCCTATTATATATTGCAAGCATGCTCTTTTCACTGCAGAATAGCCCTAATTTTCCAGTAGGTTTTTCCCTCCAGTGAGTAGCAGCAAATGCTAAAAGGAAAAGAACAAAAAGCAACAAGCAACAACTGCCCTTTCCAAGTACAATGAACAGTAAATTTATTTTATAAAGATAGGGCAACTTTTAATCCTCTCAATAAAGGTGACTATTTTACTTACCATATTCATTTAATTGCAGCGCACGTAACTTTCTAACGTTGTTTTATTTCTAACACTGCAGAATAACCATTACATTTTAAATACATTATTGTTCAAAAACAGAGACCTAGCTTTGTCTGGTTTGCTTTAACTATTTTTTTGCTATTATCAGCTAGTCCGCTTGTCTAGGCTAGCAAAAAGAAATTCATCTCAAGAGGGAACAAGTGTTTCAGCCATAGGTTTTTACGAAGAACTAACAGTCGGAGTGGTGACAGGACCGTCTAAGACTGAGCTTGCCAGGGGCAGCGGTGAAGCAATGCACATTTGTGGCCTTGGCTATGTCCCCATTTTTATCATTATCTCTAATCTTGTGCTGCACTGCAATTTCTATCTTTTGTCTTCCCAGTGGGGAAATATAAGTTTAAACCCTTTTTTATATGTCAGAAGCAGCAAAATATCCCGCCACTATGAATAACATTCCAAACTCTTCATTTGTTCAAAAGCTATTAAACGTTGCCATTAGAGAGGGCAGTTCACTGGCAGGAAAGGCACTGCAGCCTTGACGGCTTCCCTCCTTGCCAAGGGCTGAGTGGGCATCTCTACACAGCACACGTCCTTCCACTGCTCAGTTACTTGCATCTCTTATGCCATTGTGTGATGCCCTCTTGCCATCACCTGACGTAGCCCAGCAAGGAAGCTGTAATTTCACTTCTTACAAACAACACGACTCGAGTCACAGTTTGGCAATTTCAATCTTTCAACTCTCCCCGAGTAGTTTCCAACAAAAGCCAAAGAAAGTGTGTAACAACCTGGGACAACCCTTGATTCATCACTGCAAGTCAAACACTCATCATCCAGAAAATGTATCTTAAAATTCTAGGTGACACTGTAGATCAATTATAAAACAAAATTAGCAGTATAAAACCTGACAGAACATCAACGTGACAAACTAAGGGACATTCCCTCACCAAACTGCTCCACTTCACTCCAAACTTAAGAAAAGACCTTATGGAACGAATCCATCTTCTGGTCAGTACATAAATTTATTCAAAATAAGGCAGGTTTATTTTGAATATATTAAATAAGAAAACCTTCCCAGTAGTGTCCACAGGAGGTTACAAAATACTGTGTACAACTTGCAGACTTCTCCAATTTTTCCATGTGATACATGCTTAACTTTCTACCACAAATGTAAGAGTTCCTTCACTTAGGACAGTGGTTCGTCCCAGGTGTATAACCACTTTTAACTGTATTTAGCAACTATAGTACTGCTTTCATGGATGGGAGACATCAAAAAACGCTTCATTTTGCTTTCAATGATCTTTATTTGTTAATACTTACAATATTTAGGAATTTAAAAAATTTTAAATCTAAGATAATTTTCCCTAAATAAGGAAAAATCCTATTAATGTTGTTAATAAGGCATTCACTATACCATTTTATCACATTAGATTTAAAGCAAAAGCCGTTATGATTGCAATCAGAAGACATTTAACTGCTATAGATTTGGTTTCTTTCCTTCTCTTAACTAAAAATAAAACCAACACACCTATTGGTTTAGCATTTAAATCACAGAGTCTCGCAACAACCATATATCCTTCAAAGAGTTTTAAAATTATCAGAACTAAAATATACATTTCCAGAAAAAAAGCGTGACTGAAGCACATAAATTTCAGTCCCGTTTAGGAATAACGATTGTTATTTTGATCCATAGACTCTCCAATGTTTAGTTCAGGAATATTAAGACATTCATACCATTACATGTATCTCCCAAAGCAAAGGAAATTCAAATAGCTTGCAGCACTGCAGATTGAAGCTCACATACATGAAATCCCACCCTTACAAAAGGCTGGTGACACAAGTTACCTATACTAAGTCTAAACTTTCAACAGAAAAGACATTATAAGAGCCTGTAGAAGCAGGGGATTAAACTCGGCACCAACTGCAAAATTCAGTATTTGTAATCAAATGGTGTAAGTACTAATATATAAAAACTGTGACGAAATTTTTGGAGTGAGAAAGTAAAGTTTGTAAGTCTTGTTCAGAAAAAAAAGGAATTGCCTATGTATAAGTGAATGCAATCAAATACCCTGGAAGGAGCAAGGTTAAAAAAAATGAAAATAATATACCCCATCGTTTCACATTCAACAAAGTTTTGTCTCTTTGGGAGGCACTAGTTATCATTAGTTAAATGTTTATAAAAGACTTAATCTTACTTGAAAGGAACCTGAGTTTTAAAAGGAACATACAAGAAACGACACTCTTTAGACAGAAACCTTCAACACCATCATGGAAATGACCGGTGGTGTTGCTCTTCTAGTTCTGCAATATTTGAAGATATAATACCTTCCTGATATAATAACAACCTTCAGAGAGATTCATGAATAGCAGAAAAATGAAAAAAGAAAAAAAAAAACTGAAAAACTGATATATTAAGACTGATATCCACTTGAGTAAATGTTCTTGAGAAAAAGCCATAGAGCAACATTTGATAAATTGAATAATCACTGCATTACATATAAAGAGGAAAGTTTAGGTTCTACATAAAAATACAAGAGAAAAATCATTATTTGAATTGGTTCTTTGTATTCCTTACAATAAAACAAATTTTTATAGTTTCAAGTACAACCAATAAAATAATACTTATTTTGACTTCTATATTTTTTTTTTTCTTTGTTCATCAGCATCAACTGCACCACAGGCTCCTGCTGTTTATTGTCCTGGTCGATTTTAAGCCCTTAGGTGACTTGTTAGCAAATGATTTGGAAATAAAAAGTGACGCAAAAAGCTGCGTAAATCCTTATTAATCGTTAACTCACTCCACCTCCAAGCCACCTGCAGTACCTTTTAAAGTTGATTATGGGACAGAAAGACGTCAGAAAGCCAAAACACCAAGAACATTCTGGTTCTAGTTAAAGGGTGCACATTTTTTCATATAAAGCTCTATTGAAATTGTCATTCAAGCTTGAAATATTCGCAGAGTTTGACTAAAGCGTTTTAGAGACGTGTTAAACCTATGACAGGTTGCAACTGGATTGAACATTGCAACAGGGAAGAACAAATATAACAGCTCGTAAAAGATTTTTAATCCAAAAATGAAGAAAATCTCACTGGTTTAATAACTGCCTTTCTCACCTGAATGTTGTTAACTTAGGGTATGACCTAAACCAATAAAGTTCTAATGTACTTTTTTCTTTAAATCATGTAATTCTAAAATAAAGTCAAATGTAAATATCCAGTCCCCTTTTACCTGCACAGAAAACCTTCCAAGACCACATGCCACTTCAGAAAGGGGCTTAGATTCCCACTGAAAACCACAATTCTTTTCTTCTTTTCCTCCAAATCTTATCATAGGTGGTAAAGAAACAAAGTACCAAGCCATCATCAGGTGTAGTTTTACTTTTATACAGTAACCTTAAACCTCAAATAAAAGAACTCTCAGCACTTGGGGAGGACCCCACAGCGGATCAGGTGACTGTGCCTGAAGGAGGCTGGCACTCCCGGGGAAGAAGCAGCCCCCACTGTTGTAGTTTGTCACTCTTCCCAGTGCAACGCAGGGAGTGACCCATGCCAGAGCAACAAAGGAGACACCACAAGTCGTGGGAGGGATTCATGTCAGAGGAAGATTGTGGAGGACTGTCTCCTGTGAGAGGGGAACCACCTGGAGCAGAAGAAGAATGCCAGAAGTTGCCCCTGACCCTGAGGAGGAAGCAGCAGGCAGGACTGACTGCACACCCCCTTCCCTGCCCCCCGTGACATGGCAGGACAGGAGGTAGAGATATCAGGAGCAAAGCTGAGCCCAAAGAGAAGGGAGGGGTGAGGGAAAGTGTTTTTAAGATGGGGTCATAGTCCACACAGTACTACTCTGTCTGTTACATGTTGCTGCTGTTAGTGTCTGAATTAAATTTATGTTCTTTTTTCCTTCACCTAACAAATCTGTCTTTTGCCTGTGACTAATGGGTGAATCATCCCTCTCTGTCCTTACCTCAGTTCACAAGCCTTTTTTATTTCTCCTTCCCAGTGCTGGTGGGGAGAAGAGGGAGTGAGTGGCTGCTTGGTGCTCGGTTGCCCTCTGAACTCAAACCACAACAACTATTCATGAAATTTATCAGAAATGGTCTTCAATATATTTAACACATGATCACCATCCTCACATTTAACTGCTTTCTGAGAATCAGTAAACTTTCCTGTAAGGAAAAAAAAAAAAAATTACAATAGAATGTAGAAGTACATGAAAATTGGACAAAGGCTGTATGTTTACATAGTAAGAAAGTTGTGGGCCAGTTTCATATTATGCCAAAGGGAATACTTGTAGGAAACTATACAATACTCATACTAACAAAAATATGGAATTGGTAAAAACTTTTTGGTATCAGAAGCATTCCAACAATATTTGCCTTCTGATGTCTCAGTTCCTGAAACAGCCTCAGACAGATTTTGGAGGAATGACTGAATGGTGCATTAATGGATTATTCTTCATGGAAGGAATAAAACTGTCTAAAAATACTTTTTTAACATTGTCATCCCAGATTCTAGCCTAGACAGTGCCATTTTGCACTGTAAGACTTTAGGTAAAATTGCTGATGATCCTGATGGTAGTGAAGAACACAAGTAGCAGACTAGAAATCCCAGAATTCAGGAAGACCTGAACCTGTTTAGGGAATGGGTAAGCAGGAAGTCTTGGGAAGCATGTGAAGGAACTCAGGACAGTGGGTCAATTCCCATGAACAATATCCAGAAAGCACAAAAAAAAAAAAAAAAAAAAAGGCAGCCACAGCAAGAGAGAGGCCAGCTTGCTACATAGGAAAATCCTGGCAATACCAAAAAAAGGAGGGCCAACACTGAGAAGCAGGACAAGCTACCACGGAGTATAAAAGCAGAAACCCTGAGCTGGATCACACTGAGCTAGAATTAGGAACACCTAAATCTGTCTGCAGCTAAAACCTGAAGAAATATGTCACGAAGACGTGGAAGACTGGAGAATGGCACAGATGACCTAATCATAAATTTCACCGAAAAGGCTGAGGTAGTAAAATAAAGTCTTTGCCTGAGTATTTATTGATGAAATCTGCTCCAAGGGCCCACTATCAAAGACTAGGAGGGAAATGTGCTACCACCACTGTACAGGAGGACTAAGCAAGATGGTCACATACAGAAGTTGGACATGTACAAAGCTAAGGAATCAGATGACAGCTACCTGAAAGTGCTGCGAGAGCTGGCTGATGTTATCACGAAGCTACTCTGTCAGCTTTAAGACACTGTGGTGATAAGGTCCCTGATGACTGGAAAAAGGTCAGTGCCGTGATAACTTCAAAAAACTGTCAGGAAGGATTGTCCAGAGAACTGCAGGCTGGCAGACTTCACCTTCATCACTGTGGAAATTATACAGTAAGTCCTCATGGAAACTATTCCCCAGCACATGAAGAGCAAGACGAGAACAGACAACATAGATTTATTGAAGGCAAAACACTCCTGACCAACCTAATTGCTTTCTAAAACAAAGTAACTGGCTCTGTGGATAACAGGTAAACAGTAGATTTAATTTGATTTTAATACAGCTTTTGATTTTTTTCCTCTATTACCTTGGTAACCAACATGAAAGGCACAAACTAAATGTATGGGCAAAAAGCTGGATTCAAAGGCTGTTGGTACAAAGGATCAATGTGTGACTTGCACCTTCTCACAGGAGAAAAGAGCTTCTTTACAGAGAGAAAGCCCTGTCAGAACTGACAGGGGAATGCAATTTTGAGTTTAAAACTGAAGAAAGCTTCAGTAATTGAAGTGTGTACACCACATATGTGGCTGCAGAATGAAGGGATAAACACATTTTTGTGTACTGGAATTTTATTACATGTTAATCTATTTCTAATAAACTTCCAACACTGACTCACTGAGAAGCTTCCAGATTGAAACCAAATATTGACTTTTCTTTTTGTAGTTATGGTTAGAGAGAAGAGAGGACAAGCCATTTTTAGTTCTGCACACCTCTATTTCTCAATGTTCAGGATCTTATTAACTATGAGAAGTAAAAATGGAAACACAGTCCTTTGAAAACAAGAAATTGCCCTGATTATACAATAAGGTTCAGTTCTTGTTTCTAGCCTTAGTGACATAAAGGTCTTTGAGCCATGAAATCATTGCACAGAAAAAGTATAGAATTTTTTGAAGTTTTTAAAATACAGTAGAATTTTGTTTTATTCATATTTCTTGCTGTAATATATCTGCATTTGCAATAAACTAGTGTCTCAAGCTATGAAAAAGGACATCAAATTATTATCAAAAGCTTACAACAGCTTCTTTTTCAGTCCATCTGTTTCCTGAAAGTTATCCAAAGAAACACAATTCAACGTTTCCTCTGGACATAGCCCTGATGCCCTGTCCATCAGGTACAGGACCATGCAAAACAAAGGAACAGATGAGACCAAGAACACCAGTGTCTTCCATCGTGTTGCTTGTTCTATTAAATTGCCCACAAACTTGTAGTAATCCAAATACCTGGGAACAATAAAATAGAAATTCTTTATCACAAGAATGATGTGAGAGGTCTCATCTACTTTGTACTATAAACCCTAATTCAAAAATCCTACCTTAAGCACACTGTAAAAATAATCCTATTCGTGGGGTTCCCCTCACTAGCATGATAAAGAATATCACACTGTCATTAACCTTCATACTCTGTCTTTCCTTAACTGCAGGTTTTGACACATGTAATAGATTCACCTTGGAAACAATAATTCTCTGCATAAGAAAATTTCATGTTATATACACAATCTTTTCTTAGCTTGAACTGAGAAGTTGCCCTTTATAATCTTGGAGTCAGTATCCTCAACGCTCTCCAAATACCCTCTAAATGAAATGAGCTTTGCTGCACCGGAAAGTTTCACAAACTGACAGCACTGATTATTCAAAATGGGCACACATTTTTGGTTCTGCTAGTTGGAAAAGCAAACTGTACATTCAATTCTGCTGTGACACAGAATTTATTTTTTTTTTCAGAAGATTGAAAGGTACTAGCATAACCTCATATATTATTAGTTCTTAGATTAAATATTACTAAATGCCAGAAGGTCGTATCTTAATATCGGGCTCACCAAGTGCTAACATCCACTTCTTTTACAAACACAGACTGGGAAAAGGGTTGAATTCAGGTACACTCTTCCACTCCATGCTTGGATGGTCACACATTGCTCCACCTTAACCTAGGCTGTACTGCAAGGAATAAAAACTTGTTCTGATGCTCAGTCATCTGAATGAGATTTTTGCCTTGTCTTTGGCAGCAAATCACTCTGTTCATTAAAAACAGCTAGTAGTCATGACTGAGATGGAGGAGGATGAACTACTACCTTAAACTTAGGGAAAATAACATGCAGCACATTGTCTTCAGAATGGGTGGGAAGAAACAATGTAGAAGTGGATTAAACCCTACTTGATAACAGAAAAGTAGGCTTTTTAACAGCTGCTCTCCCAATTTCACAGGAATTGGCTCCTAGTTTCTCTCAAGGGGCAAATGTGCAGGTTTTCAGGTCCCCACACAAACACTGGAATAAAAATATAATGGTGCTTTCCTAAAGATAAAGACACAATAGCTTGGGGGAAGGGAGTACTTCTTATCCTCTTTCCCTTCCTAGCCTAGCAGGTGGTACAGATCACCTTGAAGATGAGTGGCCAATCTGGACATCATCATCAGAAAAAAATCTGGTTTTGTTTTCCAGACTCCTGTTTGAAAACTTAAGTTTCAGCAGCCTCTAACTTCTCATGATCAGTGTAAGACTGTTGAATAAACAATACCAATATTACAAATTGTTTCTGCTGTTGAATCATGTCATTTGCATTATTTCTTATAAATCTATGTGTGTCCAGAGTTAGGACCACTTACTAGTCAACACTGGTCTCAAACACTTGCATTATTCAGCAGTGACAAGGCCACAGCTAACTTCCATTCCATGTTATACATCTTTTCCCCACCGAGGTTTTACAAAGAAATTCTCTGAAATCTCTCTATCCAAATCTTTGCTGCTTCATCAAGATAAGTTGCTGTATTTTTCAGGCATCCAAATACAAAGGCAGCAATTAACCGTCTGATTTTACTTTCAGTCCTTTGAATATTCTGCACAACACTTGGCACAGCTGAGTCACAAAGGCCAAAATCAAATTAAAATGCAAATGATGTTTTTTATTATTATGACAAGAAAAAAACCTAGAATTATGTAGTCAAAGTAATTCATTTTTATGGTCTATGTCACATATGCATAATCCTAATGTATCTAAAATAAGAATAATAGTATTCAAAGTACGACTCAATCAGAAAAATAATCTGAACTCCAAATAACTTCTCTATATATTTGTGTATTTCATAGTTAAGTGTGAAGCTCAATACTGATACAAAAATGTGTTGACAAATATTTTCATTTAGTTACCTGCTTTTCTTTTTATCAAATCTGAAGAAATAAAGTTATGAATCAGAGGCTGCTTTTTTTTTTTTTTTTAAGTTACTTAGCAAACAACATGTTTAGCTTAAATACCAACACATCTTGACCTTCTCTTAGTGACAAGCACTTCTTTGTCCACACATTTATATCATCTCCACCTTCATATGAAAATGCTGGAATCTTCTCCTCTTAAAAATTAAAATCTATATACTGATGAAATACACTTTCGCCTTTATTGTCTGATACAAGAAGGAGTATTTCAATACAGTTTATGTCCTCTTGTTTTGTGCAGAATGTCTCAATGCCTCCTATTGTAAATGTGAACGAAAATAAGCTAAATATACAGCTCTTGACAAACAGAAAGCTAAAATACTAACTTTGCTGAGAAATATGAGGATATCATGTTCTCAACAGGACAAAAAGATCTGTAAACAACTATCAAGTGTAAAAACCCTCAAATAAGAACCTATGCTCTCTTCTCTTCCTCCTTCTCATTGAACAAGCAGAATCTTGAGTTCTGCTCTTATGAAAAAAAAAAAAAAGTACGTACTCTATCAGTTTTCTTTATGAAACACTGATTATTTTTATAAACACCAAACTGGTTTGTTACTTTGATGAAAATACATCCAGAACTCAACTGCTCAGCTACAAAAAAAGCTTTAGATGTTTATAAAAGCTATTTCTAAATATTCTTTTGTCAAACAGGTTTTAAAATGTTTTTAATTAGAATTTAAGTTCAAACAAACAGAAAATTTTTTACATGTATTTTAGTAATGAAATGGTTACAAAGGCAATATAAAACTACCTAAGTCATCTAAACATCTATAAGAAACTGTCTCATGAAAACCAAGAGATGGCAAACTTGCTGAAAGGAAAAAAATCGATGTCTGCTTTATGGATCATGTACATTGAAAAATTATTTCAGCATCATAATTATTTACTTTAAAAAACACAGACATTTGTTCCTTTTAGAAAAAAACTACAACCAAATTAAGCTTCACAGAAACGTCCTCAGAAACACTCTAAGAGCTATAACACTAAACTTGAAAGATTTTCTGAGTAGTTGTATACCACACTGATATAGACGAATTAAAAAAACAATATAATGAACATGTCTAAAAGTACTGCTGGTTGAAGTAACATTTGGCACTGCATTCCATATGAAGCTGAGCTAGAAGATATATACAACGTCCTTAAAAATAAATTAAGGATCTGGACGTTTGTACTGAAAACAAATTCAAATCTCTCACATTCGGTTCCGCTTCTTTAAGCAATGCCTAGAAAATTTTTTCTTTGTTTTAAATTATTTCAGAAGCTTCTTATCCCTCTTCATCAACTTAAGAAATAACCGTTTTCTCATTCCACAAGAACAGTTAGCATTTTACAGTCTTCCTAGAAACACTGACGAAAAACTGTGATGGAATAAAACCAACATTTGACAGAATGTTTCTTCATTACTTGATCACTATCTGTGGTCTAAAACCTGTAGTTTCACAGGCTGGAACGTAATTAAGCTGCTTGGCTTATACTTCTGTTGTCTAAAGGTGTCCAAGATTGCTTAGATACTGTACATGTGTAGATTATCACATTGACTGCCCAGACCTAGCAATATCTCAGACAGACAGTATGAAAAGGGCTCCAGCCACACCATCCAAGATGCAGAAGGCAAAGGCGGGGTCTGGGAGAATGAAGAACCACCCACTGTAGTAGAAGATCAGGTTTGAGACCATCTAAAGAACCTGAAGGTGCACAAATCCATGGGACCTGATGAGATGCATCCACAGGTCAAGAGGGAACTGCTGGATGAAGTGGCCAAGTCACTATCCATCACAGGTGAGAAAATGTGGCAGTCCAGAAAAAGTTCCCACTGACTGAAAAAGGAGAAAAATAACCCTCATCTTTAAAACAGGAAATAAAAAAGATCTGGGGAACTACAGGCCAGTCAGCCTCACCTCTGTGCCCAGCAAGATCATGGAGCAGATCCTCCTGGAAACTGTGCTAGGGCACATGGAAGATAAGGAGGCGATTGGTGACAGCCAACATGGCTTCACTAAGGACAAGTCCTGCCTGATGAATTTGGTGGCCTTCTATGACGGGGTTACAGCGTTGGTGGATAAGGGAAGAGCAACTGCCATCATCTGCCTGGACTTGTGCAAAGCACACAAAGTTGTGCAGGCCCTGGTACTTGGCCCTGTTGAATCTCATACAAATGGCCTTGACCCATAGATCCAGCCTGGCCAGATCTCTCTGCAGAGCCTTTCAAACTTCACTCAACACTCCAGCCCAGATTGGTGTCATCTGCAAACTTACTGAGGGTGCCCTTGATCCCCTCGTCCAGATCACTGATAAAGATATTAAACAGAACTGTCCCCAATACTGAGCCCTGGGGAACACCACTTGTGACCGGCTGCCAACTGGATTTAACTCTGTAACAACGCTTTGGGCCTGGCCATCCAGTCAGTTTTTAACACGGCAGAGAGTACACCCGTCAAGGCCACGAGCAGTCAGTTTCTCCAGGAGAATGCTGTGGGAAATGGTGTCAAAGGCTTTACTGAAGTCCATGTAAACAACATTCACAACCTTTCCCTCTGAAGTTCACAAGGTTTTAAGAAAGCACTAAAAGGCCAAGTTATAAAAGAATGTCAAAAGTAGAGGGGGGAAAAAAAAAATAATTGTTAAAAGTAGATTCTTGCAAGTGTTTTGCATGTCAGGGTAACTTGGAATTGGGCCCAAATTTGAACAAGGAACCTGATGTATTGAAGGATCAGACTGTACGTATGAAAGCAAGCAAAAGTCTCTAAGTCATTCTGAAACCTGCACAGCTGGAACTTCAGCAACAAGAGAAAGAATTTTTATTTCTTATGTTTTTATAAGGAAGCATATCTGGGTTTGTTACCCAAATAAACCTTTTGGGGAACAAAATAAATTACAGAAAAGCATCATTTTAATGTAATGGCATTTAAAGGTCTTTTTAGTGCTCTCAATTGCATTTTTCTATCTCATATTTAAGGTAACTCATTTATCTATGTTGCCTTCATCTGAGAAGCAGCCAGATGTTGACATAGATGGAGAATTCTTTAGAAAGCAAAAATGCTATAGGTAACTAATTAACTTACTTATAAATAGTCAAGGCACCATTATAAAGATTATGCCTTGATTGAACACTATTAATTGTACCCCTTATGCACTACAGTCAAAAGTTAAATAGCAGCCTACATAAATACCACGTAGCAGCAAAAGCATCAAATTCAGCTACAATTCACAAGCACTTAAAATAAGCTTATTGCAGCTGAAAAAAGTTCTGTGTTCCCTAGAACTGAGTAAAAAAAATTTGCATTTTCCCCAGAACAAACAATGCACAGCTGATGGTTCTATATCACTTTTTCTGTAAATTTAGTGTAACCCTGAAAGCAAAACCCACAAGCACCCTCACACCTCAAAATTACTTCAGAACTACAATAAAGTGGTAGTTAAATTGTATGAGGAATTTTCTCCTATTTATTCTTACTTTTGTGGCACCATTTCTTATTCTGCTCACAGAATTACAAAGAACATATTGTCTCCTCTGCGTAGGCTTTGCATAGGCTTCTCATACTTAAATGCTTGCAATGATACCGATTAATTGCCAGATTTCAGCCACCTCTCTAACCTCTCCCTTTCAGTGGGTGTGAAAGGGTTTACTTGTAATATATATTGCTACTGACTGAATTTTTTCTTGTTCTCCTGGATTCTCAGCAGCAATTCCCAAGTTAGAGGCTTCCCCAGAACGCACGTCAAAGGATTCCCACCCACACACTGAATATCTAACAAGCCCTGACCCATTTTCTCCTTATTAAAGCAGCACTACATGTTATAAAAAATAAAAATAATAAACAGAGAAGCTAAATGAATGCAAGAATTGCAGTTGGAACTTCACCCTCTTCAGATTTTAGATCTGACAAAATCACTACCAAGAAGCAAAGAGATATAGTTAAAATACAAACATCAAATGTATTTTCCCTCAGTGTTCTCAGTCAGTGACTTTTTACCCCAGATGTCTTTTGGCTAAGTGCAAGTAGTACTTCACTTATTAGTTCTGAATATAGAAAAACACCCTAGTGGAGCCATACCTATCTCCTCTCCCAACCATATCTTTCGACATATTTCTGCAACTTAAGTTTTAGTAATCTTAAAGATTTAAGACTTAAGATACAGGATGCTTAAGAAATGAAGCCTCATAGCGAGTAACAGTACTACGTGATTTTACTGGAATTATTTATGTTACCTAACCAGAATAAGCAATAGCAATTAACCCTGAGTATTTAGAATTGAAGTTTTTTATGGTAGGACTGCAAATACTACTGCAGGACTCAAGATCTGTTATGTAGTTGATACGCTCTAAGTTATTAACATGCTCAGTTAAACAGGTACAGTATTCTGTTTTAAGTAGAAATAAACCAGCAAAAGACATTTCAGTTGATGTATGACTGAATTTGCCCAAATTTGCATTCACCATTTCAGCCATAGTGGGAATTAGATTCTATTGGTCATGGTTGCGTAACAGCCTTTTCCCACCCTTGTGCTGTCACCTCTAAAGGAAATGAAGTTCTTCAGCAAGGCAAATAACCTGTTCCCAAAACAGCAATGTTAAACAAAAGAGGGGAAAAAAACCTAGAACAGAAAAACAGTGGTGAAGTTTTATACGTTTGTGCTGCAGGTCTTCAGTCAGTTACCCCTATGGCTTTGCTTCTTCCAAAAGGGACATCTCTCTCAGCTTCCAACTACATGCTGCCAATGCCATTTTTAAGATAACACAACTATTTCTGTGGCTCCCTGGTGAACCAGGGAACTGGTTTACCTGAGAGTAGACCTGACCCAATAAAGATGTCAACTGGAGTTCCCTGAGCTTTTGATGCCAACACAGATTTGAATTAGGCCGGTAAAATTATGGCAAAAGGTTTATTTCTAATGCAGTGCAGAAAATAGACAATAAAACCTCATAATATTAGATCAACTATCTTTTAGCGAATTCTGAAAGAAAAAAATCCATTTACAAAAGGCCCCATATCTCACAAGTAAATAATTTATACTTGCAATTGATCTGTAAACAAACCTTAGCTTTACCTCTTATCTATAACAGGTAAATATCTATAATTATATATAATTATGTAGCTCTTCCTTTGTCCTTTTAATTTAACAATGCTTATGCAACTGTTCCCAGGGAAAGCAGATTAACAATGAGCACGTACACTATATATGAACATTTTCTTAACCTTGATTTTCAACATAAACTATTATGAAAAAAGATATATTTACCTTCTGAAAAAGAACCCACCTGTTCTTTCTAATAGGAAAGTTGGGAGATAAGGGAAGAGAGCAAAACAAGTAAGACTACTGCTCTGTATCTTAAAATATACGTTCAAGTGGCACTCAGTCATCTTTTGGTGATTAAGACTCTTCATTAACACTAAGTTATTTCAGAATCCACTTCATTCTAATGATAACTTGCATCTGTAAAGGTGGACAATGCCACGTCTGGAGTCCATGTAACCAAGTTTGTATGATTTTACAAACAAAAATAGGAACCAGGAGACCTTCTTTGTTTATAAAGCCATAGGAAGTTACATCAACTGCAATACTATATTGATTAAAGTTCATCTTTTCATAGACATAAGCAAGTAGAGAATTAACAATGTCAATCATTGGCAGAACAACATCTAACACTTGTAAGATCTCCTCACCCATGTGGAAAATAAAACGTCCTTCACACCCAGGTTTGCTAGGATACTTTACAGATGAACAAAGATTGAGTCAGAGGACTGTTCATCATTGTATCATGTTGCATGAATGTTTCTGAACATTTTTATTAGATAATATTAGCTTTAATTTGGACTTTTTTTTTTTTTTGTCCAATGACATGAAGAACAGAAGACATTACCGCTCCCATGACATCTGGTGGAAAGTGTTTGCAGGCTCAGTTTAAAAAGAAATGGACTGCCCTTGACAATATTCTCCACATTATTCTGTCAAAAAAAGCATTCTCTGGAGAAATAACAGTTGAGAGAGGAATTCCACAAATATTTAAGTATACGCTGCATGTTGCTTCAGCCCACAAAGAAGGGAAAATTTAGAGAGATACATTTAAGTGGTCTTACAGAGTAGGATGACTGGAACTAAGCTATGCTGTCTTGTCACACGCTTGCATTCTTCCCACTGGGTCTCTGACAATGGCACTTGAAGAAAGGAATGCACAGTTTAGCCTTTTCTTTTAGAAAAGGTGAGGAATACCTTCCGCATTGCTTGAACAGTGCTGCTGCCTTAGAACTCCTTTTTATGTGGGGAAACATGATTGAACAGCCAACTGTTTCTTTATCTACCTCTTCCAGTTGTTTTATTGGAAAGGATTGCTTTTCCCATGTAAAAGTCTTTTGAAATAAATAATGTTTTCAACCTACAGTAGGTGTCCTCTGCTTCCTATTTTCCCTAAATTTCCAAAGTATTAATTATTTAGCATTATTTAATTTTTTATCTACATATTTTTACTTCTTGGTCAAATTTAAACAATAGCACTTTCTGAAAAGCTCTCATTCAACTCCATTTATTGCACACTCCTGTATGAATGTACTAATGCTCTGACTGGGCTGTTTCTTGAGTAAAGGAACAAGAACTTTGTATAACAAGAAACCTTAGCATTTTCATTTACCATTTTTTCTGTTTAGCAAATTCAACACTATTTAAAAAGAAAATTGAAGTATGAGCTTTACATAGATAGAACAGCTTATTAAATTGTTTAGTAGTTTCTGAAGTCAGTGGCAAAATATTTATCAAAAGTAATACTGAATTACAATTATTTTTTGTTTTTTAAAAATGACAGTATACATAAGCCATAAATTAATTCATTATGTGTATTAATTTCATTCTTTTTTGTGAAATATTTACCACAAACTCTATGTTTTTATAAAACTCGGCCATTAGAGCTCATGAATCTTCTTCAAATAAATTTTTAAATATAAAATCGGCTACTTGATGCACAGTTAAAATTAACAGAGTACAGAAGATGCGTTTACCTCCAAAAAAACCTCAGAAGAACTTACATGCAAATACTCATAAATAAATTGAATTGGATCTCTCATTTAATGGGGTACATAAAGCATATAATACTACTCTACAATAAGCCTTTTAAAAGTTTATATAAAAACTATAAAAGTATATAAAATTGTCTATGTAATACAACAGTAACAACCTTAGCTTGACCATATTTAAGACAGGAGAAGACAACTTACGGGTACGATTCGGAAAGCTGCTGAGCTATTTTATAAGCTGTGGGGTCCCTGTCTAGTGCATATATCGTAATGTCGCTGGCTTTCTCTAGAAGAGCTGTAGTATGACCTCCGGCTCCAAACGTCAGATCAAGGAAACGCTGTTGAGTAAAAAAGACAACACCTTTACCTTAGAACAGTAACAAACCAACTGTTAATTTAAAAACTTCTTTTGTTGATCTCATATGCTGGAGGAAAACATACCGTTCAACATAGTCATAATGCCTTTTTTTAATTAATTGAATATTTAAATAGAATATTTATTTATTCTGCCTATTTTAAGCAGAATTACAGTCATGTCAGAGTAATCTTTTTAAGGGCTGCAACCCACCACCACCACCACTCCCAGCAATCCTTTCAGAACAAAAGGGCAATCATTTGGTACAGCCAACTGCAGATTCATACTCTTCCCATTTCCTTACATTCTGAGTTCAGAGGAATGCCACTTGCTTGATTGCTTTGTTTGGACTTGCTCATTCAATGGATACAAAAGGACATGGGACTATGAGAAGTACTCAGCACCAGCTGCTTTGTAAGAACATGGCTTCAAGGAAGGCTGACATATTGTGTATCAATTTAAAAAATGACACTATCATAGTTTCATACCACAGATCAAAGTGTGATGGCAGCAGAGGCACATATCTATATCTATATCTATATCTATATCTATATCTATATCTATATCTATATCTATATCTATATCTATATCTATATCTATATCTATATCTATACACACACATACCTCCATCCTGACTGGAACTAACCTAACTAGCACAGAAAATAGAAGTTTTCAAGACACAGTACCACTGATTTTGGTTCACTGTGCAACGACAAAGCTCTGTATTTAGGTTATCAAGATACAACAGGATTGGGCTTCAGTCTATCTTCTCTATCGTCATTAAATGTGCTAATTAGATGTAGGATAGCACAGGATCACCCACCTTAACAGCAATCCCATTTCAATCACTGGTGCTCTATGGGCTTGAGTTACACCTTTTGATAATATCTATTACCTTGCTCCCAAGGAATACTTATTGCCCATGAATACACACCATGTCTGTTTTTTTGGGTAAGACTAGAAGTTTTTAGTAATACCAGGTAGATAGAGTCATACTCTCCAGACTTTGGACTAAAACTCATGACACATTCAAGTAGCTTTGAAAGCACTCTAAAACATACACAGGTACAAATTCAACACAAGTTGGGTAAAACTGGGCATGGAAATTCCTATAGCAACTCTCTTGAAACCTAAAGTTCTTGAAAATAAATAGAATTTTCACATGCTCACCATCAAAAACTTCACAAAAAAAAAAACCAACAAACCCAAAAAAGGTTTTCTATGTCATACTTGAGGAGGGTGATAGGGTCATCAAATTTTGCACAGAGATAAGATGACTACTTCAAAAGACTGATTAACTCCCAGCCACACCACAGACAAGAACATCTGGAGCAAATGGTTTGCCTGCAAATATGGGAGACTGAGCATCTGGTGTGCAGCAGGTCCTGACAAGAGAAAGCAAGGAAGCAGCAGAAGGGCAGCTGAGATAAGGCTCTGGAAACATGAACACTGCTCTCCTGATGAAACTGCAGTCTCATTCTAGAGAGGTTTCTGTAGTCAGGCTCCATTTGATCAACAGGCTGTCTAGGAGGCTTTGCTCCTGAGACTTTCCCAAGAAACAGTGACTTGGGACACAGTCAGTCACCTTGAACCAAGGCAGGTTGGGCTGCATGATTCCACTAATGGGAGAAACACAAGAAAATTAGGTAGAAATTAATGTTGGTTTAAGTCTTCATTTATCTGTAAAACAGCAGTACTGTTTCTAGAAGCTACACCATCTGCATTCCTCCTTTGGCCTGACAACACTGGTACTTAACTGCTTAGAAGTCAAGAACTATTTTGTTGACAGAAATAACTAGCTCTTCACTTAGCAAAGCAGAGGTTGTATGACTGCAACCAAACTTAGGAAATAGTTCCTTTTCAAATTACTAAGAAAGTATCAATTCTACACCGTACAGAAAATATACTGGAGCTTAGAAAGAGACAGATTTTTAGTGTTTTCTGATGGTTTATTTAAACCAAAGCAGAAATGCAACTGAACAGCATCTTCTCTAGTTTCTGCATCTCTGAATTCCCATAACTCTTTCCTCTCACTTGATTTAACTGACCTCTGTTGACTTGAGGGGAAAAAACAGACTTCATGCAAGCTAAAGTAGAAGAACAAATTCTCTGTAACTGCCTGGGTTTTTTACACTTCCCAAATTATTTTTTATGTGAAACAGTTTCTGAAGACTACTTATCAAGTTCGATTATATTAATTAGAAATTAATGTTAACTAAACTTATTGACAAAAATTATATACTCCAAAGTTAAGTACCTTTTACTTAACTACGAGAATTTTTTTTACTTATCTCTTGAAAGATTCAACAACAAAATCCCTTTGGATAAAAACAGAAATTCAAAGACAACGAAGGAATTATCAAACATTTTCCCAGAAAAAAGTTTTTAGAAAATATAAATAAATGCTTTTTAATGGAAATCCATAATAATCAAACTGAATATTCATGAGACTAATAATACAACAATATTGTAGCTAGAAGTGAAAATTATGATCTTTCAAGATCTTTAAGTAGTCATGATTGAATTTCTTTGTGTTATACCATCATGCTTCCTAAGCCTATGCTCTAGAAGCAGAACTTTCCCATAATATTTTACAAAGTTTATGAAGGAAAAATTCTGGTTGGCTCATCATCCAGTATTACATTGCACCATCCATTCAGAGAACCTCTCTTATGATATGGGGTATGGGGGCTTTTTTGCACTCTCTATTTACTTAATATAATCCTTGTAAAAATCTGGTATGGGCTATTGAGTGGGGTATTAAACTAATGAGCAAAATCTGTATTATAGTAATATAAAAGCATAAATGGCATTTAACTTACAAAATTGCAAAAATTAACATGAACTCCAGAAAATACACAAATCCTCTTAAAATACTCTTAAAAATTCCAAGTAATATTTGATATTGATTTCCACTCCAGTTATTTCCATGTAATCCTTACTAGAAATAATATACATAAGCAATAAGCAGACCTCTCGCTTTTATCTTCCATCTCTGTAGAAAAATCCCTTTAGAAAAATGTGAAGGATCAATAGAAAATTAAAAGCACCTTTTTATTTCTTGCATAGGATTGACCCACTCAAAAAACTTGGTCACAACAGTATCAAGTGCTATTTAGGATTGAAGTTATTTTGTAGCAACACAAATGAAAGCCAATCTAAATTACAGCATAATTCCTCACAGAAAAAATAGATTTAATCAACATGAGTAATATCTTCTGGGCTGGGTTTGGTTGTTTTGTTAAAAAAAAAAAACAAAACAAAACAAACAAAGAAATGCTCTTATTTGACATCATAGCTAGAAAACTACCACTAAAATTTTTGAAAATCTCAACATTGCCTGTCCTGAAACAGACTTACAGCATTGGCAAGAAAAGTCAAGGAAGGTATAGAACGTACTAGAATCAGCTCCTGATATCTTCCAAAAAGAAGGTATCTTCTTTTTGGAAGGTATCAGCAGTTTGGAATCAGGAAGTTTATTCCACTTAAACTCATTAGTAATGTTAAAATTCCAGAAAACAGTCTTTCTTCACCAATACATTTAGCAATTCACTTATTTATTGCACATGTTAATTTTCTAAACAACTAATTCTTTGGTGATCTCTAGGAAGTATTACACAGATTTGATCCTTTGTGCCTTTCTCTCACCAATGCTTCTGTTCTACAGAGAAGATCTTTCATCAAGCTTGAACAGCAGAAAATGAAAAGATGAGTTAGGGACCTTTTCAGCCAAGCATACATCCAGACAATTTTCCTAGTTAAGTAATACTTAGTACTGCCCTTTTTTTTTTCCCCCCGAACAATTTTTCGAGGATCTTGTCACTCATTCAAGGATACTTAGTATTTGTTATTTTGCTTAGCAGCCTCACCTTTCCTCACACACATCTGCCTCTGTTTACAGTAATTTTAAATTTGATTAAGCTCGATAAACCTCTTATACATGTGGAACATTAACGAATAATACAGATGATCTTATAAATAAACCAAAAATTAATACCAGCAAAGGAAAAAAGACGAGAACGGATAAGGATCACTGTACCATGACACAGTGAGAGCATCTAAAAGCTTTAGTTAAGAATTCATGCAAGCATTCACTGTGAATAAACACAAGCTCACCAAATTGTATTGCCCTTTCTGAAAGAACCAACACAAACCAACCAAACCTTTAAGCAACAGCAGACAACTGTAACATGATCTTTAAATTGGGAGCACTACACAAAAGAAGATACAGCTCTGATTCAACCAGAAGTGACTGCACGACTGAACACACAGTGCTGGACAAAATACTGCATCACCAGTGTTAACAGAATAGGCTAAAGTATTTCTGGCATCCTAGCAAACCTAATTAAGGCTACATTAAGTACATTTTAGCATAACTTTTTAAAGACAAGACCTTCCATGAATAATCTTTGAACTGCACGGATACATATGCCTAAACCAGCAAGCAAGAACTCATACAGACCTAACTGTTCCACTCAAAAGCAACACTTCGCACCTAGAACCAAAAAAAAGTAAATATCACCTTAAGTTAATAATAATAATAATAATTTCATTTGTTAACACAACCATTTTGGAGCACTGATCAGACTTAACATTAATTACTATACTATAGTGCTTCATAAAATGCTTTTACTATATTCCATTCTTCATTCATTCCTGAAATAAAAGAAATATACTTCTTTTTTTTTTCTTCCTCTTTCTCTCTTCCCTATTAGGTTTTAATCAAATAAAATTAAATGACATTTTATCCTCCTGGTCCTATAAATACCAGAAAAGATTATTACATGAATTCCTCCTGCAGTGACTCACCATTCCATTGTTAAGTTATGATAGCCCCATCAGAGTTCCCCTCGGGATTTTTATAATCAGTTTGTGACTGTATGTTTTAGAAACCATTTGGCTCTTCCATGACACTCAGATAGCAACAAACAAAAACTTTATAGCCTTCATTTTACAACTAGCTCTGAGATAGAGATACAAGGAGTTCATCTTCCCCATTTCTCTATACAAGACTTTACATTGACAAACTATCTTCTGATAAATACCTTTTAAGAACTTCATTTTACTATGATGACTGAAGCCATCTGTAATTCTGCTTATGATTATGTTCTATATCTAATAAAGCATACTGCACAATACCTGATAGCCTTTGCAATTATTTTTCCTTTACTAACAAAATGAGACTGCAGGTTAGACAAAATTGAAACTCAAACATGAC
Source organism: Athene cunicularia (assembly GCF_003259725.1). Classification (NCBI taxonomy): domain Eukaryota; kingdom Metazoa; phylum Chordata; class Aves; order Strigiformes; family Strigidae; genus Athene; species Athene cunicularia. The sequence continues at coordinate 4,956,266 of NW_020799103.1, forward strand.
ATACATAAACTGAAACTATGAGACTTGCATTTTACATATTTTTAAAAACAAGTTTTCTCGCTAGTTCCAGTGAGTTCTACTCTCTGTTTTCTTTCCTTTTTAAAGACAAGAACTTCATCGTGTTCTTAAAGTAATTTGCTCCTTTACATGTACACCTTTATTTTCCATTACTAACCTTAACTCCTTCAAGCACTTCATGGCAATCAGCTGATTGTTCACAAAACATTTTTTCTTTCTCTTGCAACCCTGACGTAGTCTCAAAGACTTTGACAAATTGTACAAAATCTCAAAGAGACTTTGGCAAATTGTACAAAATATTCAAGACATACTGAGTCGAAATATAGTACATGAAGTACTATGCCTTACAGTCTTCTATCCCAGGTATCAGTACATCATGAGCAGTCTCTCCATCGACTGTATTTCTGCTGTTTAACTTTAGGTCTAGACAAACTGGGTCTCACATTATTCAGTTATACAAAGAGATCATTACTATGCTATAATTAACTAGTACACATAGGGCATTCTCCATGGCTCTTTCCAACAGATAACATGAATTTCTTCTAAAAACAGAGAGCCTGTTATTCCCCCCAAAATGACCTTGCACCAAATAATTTTTCTTCAAACCCTGTTTATCTACTTTTTTCTACTAAAAAAAGAAAAAAACAAACCAAAACCTATATTGATAATAACCATCCTCTCTGCCTTCAGCAAGTGTTATCACCTGAACCATCTTAACCCCAAATTCATAAAAAAAAAAAAAAAAAAAAAAAAATTCAATCTCAAGTCAACCTTCCTGGAAAAATGCAGTTCTTTCCTCCAGCTGTTTCACACTTCCTCCAAAGACTTAACACGCACTCACAGAAGGGACAACCACATAATAATTCCCCTCTGATACTCCTGTATCATATTGTTGGCATTTTCCCCTTCTTGTCTAAAGAAATTTTTCTTTAAGTGGCAGTCGTTCAAGTATAGCAGGATAATGTATTGAGCAGAACATTTTGCAGTATCCTTCAAAGTACATTTGTTGGAGTATCCTCCTCACAAATTAAATGCTCATAAGAACCAAGCACAGCATGAGCAAATCACTTAGAAGGTAATGAAGACAGCTATCTCGTCAGTCAAACAGAATGTTAGGCCAGTCATGGAAAGACAAACTAATACTACATCTATTACAACACACAACCTCTGTACAACGTAGACGTAACTCAATTTTGCTATTTACAATGTATGCATCAAAAAATAGATCAGGTGTAGTTTTAAGAGGGAAATGTTACTAGTAGACCAAAAGAAGGGAAAAGAAGCCTACTTAATTAGTCACCTCTTTCATCTAATAGGAAGGATGTACTTTCTTGTGTGCAAAACCAAGCCAAGAGTAGTGCTCTTTCCAGCATAGAAAACAATACGAATGCAGAGATTAAAATATGAGAAAAAATAACTTTGAAAAACTATACACATCACCTATACTGTACCAATATTATATATGAACATCATATTTTAACAGTGATACATGCCAGATGGAGGACTTTCCACTCAAAAGTAGGCTTCACAAATGGTAACTAAAAAATCACAGAACTTTCCCGTGGGAGGTAGAGACAGGAAATATACCCACAAACCCTGCTGCCACAGCAGAGAACACAGCCCCAGCCCCAACATACCCTCACACTCCCATGTTCTGTCCTCCAGAATAAAAATCAGGAGTTAGTAAGAATAACAATAACAAAATTAGTATCTTTTCAGTACTTGCATATTTTTTTGAAAGAAAATGGCACTTTTTACAGGCTTGAAACAAATACCATGATACCGATTTATTTGAACCAAACTTTGCAAAGAAAAAGGGAAAAACAACTGTCCTGCATCTATGCTGCCTAACTTTTCAGCTCATTAGAAGAAAAGAAAATACCTGGTATCTACTGCTTGAAGAAAGAAAAATAATCAAATGGAGAAAGACTCATGCAATTGAGACATCAAATATATAAATAGTAATTTTTGTTGACATGCTGTTATACTGGATATTCTAACAAAAGTAAGTTCACAAAAACAAATTACTTATTTCTTTGATACTGAAGCCACCCTCCACTAGTGTATTCCAAGCCAGTCATGACCAGGTCACAGCACTTCTCTTTGCTTTCACTGATTATTCTTAGTGGGACAACAAGCCAACATTTGTCACAATAATAAACTTTCCATACTGGAAATGAGTGCTAGTGTTTTCCTGTAAATGCAAAGAAGGTCCAACTACCAGTAGCTTGTATTTTGAAGAGACATGTTTGTTAAGACTAACGATAAATATTTAATGTATTACTGCATTGCCAGGCACTATTGGTAGGTATGTAAGTACTTAGCCTTATTTTATTTGTATCTATTCCATCGGTTTGTGAGGAAAAAAAAAATAATCCCAGGAATAGAAGAGTAAGATCATAAACAAAATAATCAACACATTGCAAGATGGTTTTTGCTTCTTCATTCTCCTGGTGTTTCTACGATGAGTCATGTTCTTTACACTTGTTGTCTGAATTTCCTTGTTATTCATAACAGAAATTGTTCATTGTCACAACACAACTTGTTTTCCACTCTGCTTTATTTTTCAAATATCAACTCTAAGTGCATTAAAGCATAAATATATCTGACCTCTTGTTCAAACATCTTGAATTTGGCACAACTTACCCCTTTAATACACTGAACTATTTCATATACACGAGGAGAACAAATTGAGCTGAAGTGGGGAGCAGAGACAAGGAATTCTATAGGAATCTTTTTCTAGCAGTGATTTTTTTTTCAATAAATAGTTGATCTGCTGTATGTTTTTATTACACTTTCCACAACTAATAACTGCAAAGGTGTGAATTAATATAGACATCTTAAAAATAATTACTGGAGTAAATGTTTCTTGAATAAAGCACATAGACTATTGTTTGGGCATATATGTTAAGGTCCACAGTGAGAAAAGGCAGTCTTCTCAGTTACTTAATGTTTTCCTTCCCTTCTGAAAAGCTCAAAATCCACCAGCACTAAATTGAAAATTAATTCTCAGTACTGGCCTTTGTTCATACCAACCTCACTGAACCTATAGTTTTTCAATGAACAAAGATACAGAAAGTTAATCAGAAGTCTAAATAGTGATGCTCAGAAGGAAAACTATATCCAAACTTCAACATATTTCTTTCCAAGCTTCTTCAAATAGGCATATTGTGTTAAACCACAACAGGAAACAGAACTGACTGTCACTACAGAAGAGGATGGTGATCCACCAAAGAGACTTCAACACCTATTCCAGCCATCAGGCTGGACTGAGAATGCCCAAGACGCTGAACAAGCTTCTGTTAGGAGAGAGTGGCAAACACCACTTTAAAAAGGCAACCTTCCCAAAACCACAGCTCGCTCCACATCCATCCTCCACACAGAATTTTAAAAAATATTATGATTAGTGTGCATAGAGAAGGAATGGGCGCAATGTATCAGTTCTGACCCCCCCAGACTACCAATAAAACACAGCTAGTACACGCATAAATACACATACACATGCATGTTTCTAATAGCAGGAAGAACTACCATTTGAAAAGAAATAGTGTTTAATGAAACAAGTTAAATTTACTAATCTTAGAACTGTTTCTATTTGCAGACTCCTCCTTCCCAGCTAGTAGTAGTAATTGATGAGAACAAATAATACAGCTCATGCTATTGCAACTCATTTTCTGATTTCAACAGAAGACCAATTGCAACTTCAGCGTACAAGCAACTATTTTTTATCCCAAAATATGTCTGGTCAGTATGACAGAAGATGGAAGAAGAGGCTCTGTTTCTCTGAAATCTGTAATACTTAGCAGAATGAAGTTATAAACATTTCATTCAGGCCTTTTTAACAGCTATTCTGACATTCTTTGGGATACAGTAAAAAGTATCAGTGCTTGTATATTTTTGAGGTTTTTCTTCGATTCCACTCCTCTCTTTCTTCATCAAAATGCTTTACAGTATGAGATTACCATGCACCTTGGAAAACTGGGAATTTATGGGCATATCCAAGTGCCTTAATTGTAATATAATTATCCAAGTGGATCAAGAAACAAAAAAAGAAGTAGAATAGAAAGTGGAAAAAAGAGAATAAATCTATCCTAATTGAAATAAACTTCCAATGTCGCAACATGTAGCAATATACTACACGATAATTTTAGTAACAGAAAAACATTCTGTTTTGCTTTTTTAATAATCTTTTTAATTAGATATATATATAAATTTTAAAGGGCCTGTAGATTGCCTTTCACATTGGTGCATGCATACCAATGAACAATAAAAAAATGCTGTTCAGTAATTTTATATAATATGTGTGATAGCAATGATGAAACTAGTAAAGTCAATTAAAAATAATTATACTGATCCTTTTTGTCCAAATTTATTTATAGTCACCCCAAAACCTGAAGTTAACACTTCTGTCTCGCCAACATTAACCTGTGTACATCTACACATTCTGTGCTGTACAATGAAGGTTAATCAGGTATAGCAGAACTGAACAACGATGTACCGTGGAGCTCTAACAGTCACTTTGCCCCAGTGACTTACCACCAACGTGATTTCAAGCATTCCCATGCTACCAAAACAACCTACTTGTTACAGAATGTGATTTTTAATCAACAGAAAAGATAATTATTCTGCGATGCCATGATGCTCCAGTTCAGATGCTTTCATAAGAAACTGAATGAATAGCAAAAAAACCTGTTCTGTGCAGCAAAGTATTTTAGACTAAAGCAGAAAAGTGTTGGGGTGTTTTTCACACCAGCATCTGATTCAAACCTCATTCGCTGCTGAAATTGTTCACCAACAGAAGGACATAAACATTACATTTCTCCTACCCTCTTTCTCCATGTCACCTCCTAAGAATGCATAACTCAAGCCTACTGTCAAGATTTCCATGAACTGTTGATTTTGAATCAGATTACAGCAGTACAGATTATCCTATACAGCTCTTAAAAGACAATTATGTTAAAAATATTGTTTTGATACGCTGAACACAGTAATTGAGAAGGCACGCTAAGCATATTTTTGTATTCTTTTGTAATTTTTTTACATTCAAATGAAAAAAAATATCCTAAAGGCTTATGTATTCAACATGCAGGCTTCTTACAGCATTTCCCTTTAATCCACTAGATATATTTTATAAATATTTTTTATGCTAAAGCAAACAATCATCATGTCATCTTTTCCCACATGGACAATGACCTTTCTCAAAGAAATTTTAAGATTAGTTTTTGCAAACTACAGCAAAACTTCCAACATAAGCCTCAACGATGTTATTTGAGGTACATTCAGAAAATCTTTGTTCTGCAGCACATCACTTTTGAAGCCACATGTCAACATCTGTTGGAGTAGTTTTTATGGCCAAGTATAATGGAATAGAAAAATGAAATTTAGGATTGCCTTTTTTTAAACACATATTCTGAACAACACAGACCAGAAAATTATAACCACCAATAGGAATCTAAACTTCATTTTTGTAATCATTTAAAAGGTGCTATTAATATATAACTTTGTCAGAGACAAAAAGGAAATCATTTCAAATCTCTCTACAGAGCTTATTTCAGGTATCATTTTGCATTTTAAATTATTTTTACAATTATTTCTGAACCAATTTTGATGGTCACTGTGTGCAGCAAATAAAAGAATATCATCCAAAAGGAACTTTGAACCATTTCCCTTAGGTCACTGTAAACACGTTTATGTAAGAGTAAAAATGTAAAGTGTTTCTTTAAAAGCTTATTTAAAATAATATTTACAAACAAAACCTGCAAACCTATTAATTGCAGTGCCACTGCAAAGTCACACACAGGTAAAGTCACTTACACCAGCTCAGTTACACAGAACAATCCAAAATGTCTGTGCTGACTTTGAAACATCTTATTGTGGTAACAAACAATCTATTTAAAAGAGACTAATGGAAGTAGGATCACTTTTCTTCTGAAAGACATATGGAGTCTTTTTCCTGTCAACTGAAGTTCATGGCTGGACTCAATTTACAACTCTGATCAGACTAACATGCTTAAAAACCTAGAGTGTGTAGAAATCTCACAAATGTCTCTTATCATTAGATAATAATTATATAAGTCTGTAACATTATAAATAATTATAACAGTCCTCCTGCTAATTGTACAATTATATGAAAATCACAATGTAAATATACGCTTAGATTGGTTTTGAGCCTACCACAGTACAAAACAAACAAAAAGAAAAAAATAAAAAACAAAAAAAACCAAACAACAAAAAAACCCCAAACACACCACCACAAAAACCCACAACCAAAACTCACAAACAAAGGACTATGACATTCTCCAGGAAAAAAAATCTCCTTGAAAAATAACGTATTGTTATTGTTCATCTTTGACAGACAAATAAAGACAAGATCATAAATTGTACATAGCTACCAGTTCAACTACATTATGAATGAAAGGTGTTGTTAAGAAAAGTAAGTTACCTTCAACATAAAAAAAAATCTACTCATCCAAACTCTTTAAATAGTTTTCTCTTGGTAGTATTATTTCATGTAATATTCCCTACTGATTAAGTAATGGACATTTCAAAAAGTTACATCCTTTCAAATACATTATTCTTCTATAAGAGGAAATCCAAAGGCAGTGATCTAAGAATAATCTCCCATTTGTTTTTAACATTATTCATGCAAAAAGCTTATTAACATTTTTTCCAAAACCAACTCAGCAAGTTCCCTTCACTCCTTTTCTGTGCTACTCCTTAATTTCATTCTCTGTAACTCATATCTGAACATATTAAAAAATAGGTTTCTGAAACTCACCAGCTGAAGGTGAAAGCTTTAATTATATATGCAGAAACCCAAAGTAACATGGCATTAGCCATCTCTTAAGAACGGTTAGCCCCCAAACATCATGAAGCACTGTTTTCTGTGAAGTATGTAACACAAGTTCCACTTCATAAGAAAGGTTTAAGAAACAAAACAAAACAAACCCCACCCATAATATTCCATATACTCCCTCCCAAGACAACTCTACACCATTACGGTGTTGGATAGAACTACAAACACACAATGGACATTCAAAACACTTTGGACAATCTTATCATGTAGTAATATGCATTCAGAAATGACCACAATGTTTCTCCTACCACCCTGAACCTCCAATTATTCATTTCCAATTATTTCAATTGTGCAAAAATTGAAATGTTTATAGGGGTGTTTTACTTTTTAACACACACACTCACTCTCCATGGCATTGGCCAGAGGAAATCAGTATGATCAACATAATTAATACTGTTCTTTAGGAAACTGAAGCTCAGATGATTTGCAAATGAAATACATATTCTATAATCTATAGCTATTTCTCTTTTATTAAAAACATAAATGTTTGTAAAGCAAAAATCAGGCTATTCATATTTCTTACTCAACATGCTTAATACACAATATCGTCCTCCAGCTCCACTGTGCTATCTGTCTCAAGAAACACAGCAGTGCTCAAGAACTGTGAGCTTGGGGCACGTTCAGTAAAACATGACATATTACCAGCTTTACTTTTGATATTAGTGAGCCCAGGCTACTTTACTTCAGCTCTAGGATCAGTATTTCTTTGAAAAGGTCACACCTGACGACTTTTGCTTCCTGCTCAGGATATGAACAATTCAGTACAACGCTGGAACAGGATGCGGTGCACAGAGCTGCCAAAGGTAGCCTGTAATTTAGATGCTTTTCTATTTGCAAACGGTTGGGTTGATGAGTGGATCATGAGAAACAGAGAGTTTGAGCAACTGTGCAGTGGATTTACAGTCTTATCATGTCAGTTCATGTTAACCTATCAAGTAGCATTTGCTTCCCTAACATGGTATGTCAAACACTGTGCTGATAATGCCTCCTTCAGATACTGCAAGAAGGTAAACTAAATGTTATAAAAGGGATGTTCTACTTAGAAGCACAGACCACTGCAGAGGATGTGCTGTTGAGGGAAGGACTGTCTATAGCAACAAAACATTGTGCTACAGACTAGCATAGGTAAGAGCCAAATGAATCCTGCTATCTCCAGACCTTGACTGATGCCCTGTATCTTGCACTGGATGTTAATCATGTCTACTAATACCGTGACTTATTAATAAGATTTCTCATGCCATAATATTATGCTATTTTTGCGTATGTCATTTCTGTATTGTGTTGATCAATCAGACCTTGTTCTAAGTTATCTGAAAATTTACTAGTATCCAAACAAATCACATAAATAGATATATGAATAGGGAGCTAAGTTAAAATATCACCAGAAATCATGTTCCAGGATTAGACCAGCACCCTTGCTTACAATGCTTTTCAGAAAAAGAGGCAACTGCACTGGCTCAAATTCCTACTTTACATCACAGCAATATTTTCAGTATGGCAACAACAGTATTAGTAAAGTTCAGCCTTCCAATTCATGAGTGCAGTTATTGCTAAACAGCAGGAAGCTTTTGTACACCTAAATCCTAACACTGATAATCAAAAGCCAATAAAAATATTATCTGCAAATCACTTGGTCCCAACATATTTCAGTGTCCTTTCTAGAAATTTTACATTACTTTTAGCAGAAATAATCTCTGCCTGAAGAAGTAAAAGGTCAAGTGCAAACTGGCAAACGAAGAGATGCTGCTACTGAGAAAGCAGGTTACATTAGTCATCTTTTCATGAAATTAATATAGTATTTTTGGACCATGGTAGAAATCAGCCACGTATTTATGAAATACTAGAAAATATTCTCAAATAATTGATACAATTTTTAAATTTTACATTAAAATATCTCAACATTATTTACAGTGACAGTTTTTGTTTTTTTTAAAAAAAGAATAATTTTATAGCATGTGCTGCAGCAATTGTTTTCCGTATTGTCAAAAATCCCTATGGAGTTACTTACAGAGTTACTGTAGCTAAACATAGCCACTCTAAAACAAGCAACAAACACACAGTACATTTTTCAGTAATTAGAAATGCAGTGCTACTAAACTTCATAGAGCAGAGAAGATTTAATGACCTCCAATACACTGTAACTGGAGATGCTCATATTCTCATCTAGTATGCAGGTACAATACACTAATACATAATTAAAGAACAGGCAGTTACTGATTTATATTTATGTGAGATCAGCTTTACAAAAAGGAACATACTTCAGACTCACAGGCAATTAAAACCAGATTAATTTCCTACCACAAATATGAGTTCAGACTCCTAGTGAGAACAGTATGACTTATCATTTACTTTAATACTCTTTATTACATTAATATAGCAATCAAAACATAATACAGACCCTGAGAAAAATCCTGTCATTCACCACTGGCAGAAATAATGAGCATAAAAACCTTGTAGAACTATAGAGTTTTCATAAAATTCATTGATTACAGAAGGTACCTACTCTGCCCTTCAGAGCATATAATCGAACACCAGGAACTTCCAACCTCTTGTGGAAACTGCAGCTGGTTCAATAGTAGTATAGGAAGTCTTAATCAGCAACATGTCACCATAGTAATAAAACATGTTTAAAGTGTCCTCAGTGTTGACATAAGTCACTGAAAAAGAACATGTATCCATAATCTGTAGTCTGAAAAAGTGCCCCTTGACTTCCTTTTTAAGGTAAAAAACCCATTCTAAGCTGTATAACTTGTGTATTTTAATATAACATGCAACACTGGAAATCACAGAATACAATGGCATGACTAAGTTAAGCAAGTTTTTTGGAGGGGGGTATTATTTATTAAAAAAAAAAAAAAAAAGACGTTCAGCTGTGTTAATGACAAAAAGAATAATCAAGTGCATTAAGAACTTAATAAGCTACATTTTACAATGAATTTGTTAAACTAATTGCTTGCACTTCAACATGACAATACAGATACTATCATAAGCCAAAAGCTGGAAAGAGGCAGCATACCAAAACTCTGCACTTTCTGACAACACTCTTTGTTTACGCAGTACTACCTGTGGCAGCATGTTATAAAACAAGGAGCTGATCTGGCTCACCTCTTAGTTCTTAATGGCTGAACCAAGAAGCACAGAGCACCTGCGTCTACCTTAACTGCACAGATTAGATATACCCCATAACTGAATCAACCAGTTCTAACACAGCATTAGGTTAAAACACAACAAACAGGAGCAAGGCTACTTAACATGCTACAGTCTGTGTGAAAAAAATGTTTTAAAAATCCCTACAAATACACAGGAAATAAGACAGCTTTTATCGTGAGAGTGTAAACACAGAAAACTTTCTTGCTCCCCTTTGTCTATTATTTATTGCCTGCAAACAAATTGTTTTACTGTTTTTCTATAGTGATGCTTGTATGCCAGAATCATTTATTAGAGGCCAAAGAAATCACCATTAGCAAAACTAATTTGCTTTATGAACCATACACACATATAATACAGTTCTCAAACAAACTTGTTATCTAACTTAAGCCAAGATCAAACAAATGAGCATGACAGAGCAGGAAAAACCATACAGATAACAGTAACAATTCCATGTAGTTACACAGATTAATAGTCATCTCCCTCGGAGCAAAGCAATTAAACATATGTTTATCTTCAGATGTAGTTTCATTTACCTCCAAAAAAACTGTGCATGGGTTTAATGTTATGAACACACCGAGAGTGCTTAGCTGTCTTGGAATCACCGTGCACAACAAGATGGGTTTACTAGTTTCACAGTTGTTAGCTTTATCCTGTATTTCCACCCAAAAGTTAGTTGCACAAGAAGATAAATTAAAAAGCAATTAGAATTTTGAATCCTCTCTTCCGCAAGCACAATCTTAATCCATGAAAACCTCTTTTTGAATCTAGCTTTCAACACATTCAGGACTTTTGAGCTCCTGCAGAGATGAACGTACAGTTACCCTTTCTTAGTGCCTGCTGTTGTATCCACAAGCTTGTGCTGTCCTGGATGCAACCAACCTTATCTTCACCGTCCTGGTACTGTGTCACTCCAGGCACACGCTGGGGTGTAAAATTATCTGAAGTGTTTCCCCAAACTGTATCCATCTGCAGGTATTTCATCACACCCTCCTTACTGTCACTATTCCAAGGAAAACTAGGTTGATGTTTTAAAGTGATTGCATCGGCTTTATTGTCAAAAAAATAGTTTACAGTTAACGGCTCCAGTTTGGAACTTTGCTTCACTTATCATATCCTAAATGTATAGATTCACAAGGCTAAATAAATACAATCATCCTCAAGTACACATTACTTCTCCCTAAACAGTTCTGTATGTTCCGGGGGAATATGGAAGGGTCAAATCCCTCTACTGCTTAAAGAAAACGACAGTAGTAGCCCCATTATCATATGAGCCCCAGTACAGTTTATGTATTATTGGAGAATATTTGTGTACATTTCCGAAAAATCCACCTTAGCAACAATTACTCCTGTTCCCTCTTTAAAGCACATAGTAAGGCAATACCACTTTGGAGAAACCTAAATAAATAAAAGGAGTGCATGCCAGAGGAATATCCTACTTAGCCTCACTTGTTTTTTACCCCGAAATGTGCCAAGCTTGTGTACGTTCCTGATTTGAACACAGCACCCTAGAAAGATGGAGTCCCTTCCCACACCATGGTCCACACAGGTAAGGCCAACACAGGCAGGGCTGAACAGAAGCAGAAACCTCTCGAATGTGTAACTGCTAAGTGAGGGAAATTTTTCCAACAGCTATCAAAAGCATAGCTCAGCATTCAGGCAGCGAATACAGCAACCACCAGTGAAGATCTAACACCAGTTACTGAAATAACCGCATGATTTTCCGAAGTGGTTAGTTTGTCCGTTGTATATCAACATTAGGGGAGCATTTTGTAGCGTAGGGCTGATGGTTGGACTCGATGATCCCAAGGGTCTTTTCCAACCTGAATGATTCTGTGATTCTAACATTCAAGTCTTCTTCAAATGACACTTGCACCGATTCGCTCAGTGTGGTCTAATCCACATCAGACATTCAACTGCTCCAACAGAATACAGAAGTACAAATAAAAGTTCACCTTACCAGTATAATACATTTTTTTAATGGTTCATTTAGTAAAATCTCACATAATTCCTTATGCTAGTAAATTTACTAAACTGGGAAGATTCTTCTCCTTTGAATACGTGCGGTACTTAGCCACCCACCATCCTTATCCAGGCTGATGCACCCAGTTACTCTGCCTATACAAACAAGATACAAATGACAGCACCTTAGTAAGAGGCGTTGCCAGCCAATCTGAATTGTCATCCCTTTTCTTCCAAAGAGTGGAATCATTCAAGAAATGCAATATCTATGTCAAATACACAAAGGTGTGTCATTACCCTAAAGATCAGTACATGGAAGAGTTAAATACCTCAATGCGAACCCCTAGCCCCAGTGTTTCCTTTCTGTCCAAGTCTGTGATAAATCATTCACTATCTTGTATGCGTTATTCAGCAGCGAGTAATATGACAACACACCAAAGTTCCAGGGGAGGGCAACAGTGCAACCAACATCTCAGAAATGGTACCAAAATTCATATAAAATGTGGCAAAATCAAGTACTATTAGTAAAATAGAGGAGGGGGTAGGGAGATGACAAAAATCGCATAAAAGTAACTGAACAAGTGTAAAGGCAAATTAGAACTTTTAATAAAGGTTCATTGACTAAAAAACAAACTCCTATTACCTCAGCTTTTCTAAAAGCAATGCAAAAGACAGAAATCTGTCGCTACAGCACAGTTATGACTTTTTATACATTATATAATTTATACATGAAACTTATTTTCCACAAAAATAACATATATTCACTTTTCCTAGCAGCATATCTTATACACATTTTTGAGAGTAGCTCATTTAAGGAAGCTGGAAAATAATCCAGTTCTTAACACTGAGGAGTGGTACTATGTCTACAAGAATCTGAAGTATATGGTCCATTCTGACAAACTCTTACATGTCTGAAACTCCAGATGATCCTATTAATCAGCATTTTCTGAGTAAGCATTTGCCAAAAATGACGGTGTAAGATTTTAAGCATTCTGCTTCTCCAATCCCATTCTGCTTCCCCCCACAAAAAATGTGAAGTATACATTTAGCAACAGATAATAGTTCGAAGTTTAATTTTAATACAATGCTTGCACTTTTGACATTTTCTCCAGAAGGCATCAAGAAACATTTAAATTAAAAGGTGACATAAAGACTGTTTCCTGTTGCTATGTTAAATGGTACTCAAGTTTAAAATGAAATGAACTAGAGAATGTGAGGCAAGAAAACTGGATCAAGTCTCACTATCAGCATTCTTTACAGGACACGACATTGAAGGGAAGTAGCTTGTCAGTGTCACATATATGTCTACACTACAAAGAATTATTACTGATAATTCTTCTTAAGAAGTCACATCACACTACCAAAAAAATCCATACCCCATATCACCCCAAACACTACAAATTACTTTTGACAGCATCAGTGACCACAAATTTCATTCTTAAGTACCTGCATGAAAGCAGCTCGGTGAGAACTGAACAGAGATTTCACCCTACTCGATCCAATAGATGTATGTCTGCTAAAAAAGCAGGATATGAAACTACAAAGATCCTCTAGAAAATCCAGGCAATTTGATACGGCTTCTGTTGAAGAAACCGGGGAAAATAACTAATTTTGAAACTTAGGTAAGAACAAAGACTGAAAATCTCCATGCTACAGTAACACAGAAAAAGTGCCCCACTTGGATGAAGACATAGTGCTTAAAGACACTGCAAATTCAAGTATCATGTGTGGGACACTCATGATAACAGGTATAACAGGTAAGCACAAATACATTCCCCAATTCTTCTGCTGTAGACGTACAGGCGTTTTATATCCTTTAAACTAAGACTACAAATAGTCAGAAAGGGACATATCTGAACATCCAACAATGTAAGCCTGCTGACCTCCTGAAATACCACTGCATACAGAATCCTTTCACAAAAAAGTTAACACAAAAAAAACAAACCACACCACACAACTGGTAATTACCACCAAAATGAAATATTAATAAAATTTAGATACTGAAAGTACTGAATGCAATGGGTATTTAGATCAAAACTTGTCAATGGAGAACTGTGCAGAATGTCACCAATAACATTAAGAAACAAGACAGCAAAAGACATTTACCAAGTAAACATGTTTGAAAAGCAACCTTACTTTTAGCCTTTCTGCTCTTTCAGCATTAATATTTGCTCTAATTTAACCACAGTCACGAAAATCTAGTAGGTTTCACAACTGAGATTTGACAGTTGCCTCCAAAAGGAATCAAAAAGGACAACATGTGCCATGAATGCCACACAGGCCACCAGTATTGCAAAGGAGTCACAGAGACTCCTACTAAACTTGAAAAATAAAAAACCCCACTCCATTTTCATGTTCATTGACATAAACAGAAGAATATGAACCCATGATTGGTGGTGATCTGCAGTTTCCCAGAACACACACTACAAGAACCCTGTTTGCATTCAAAAACAAGGTTTACATTTGCCAAGCTGCTCCAGCCAAAGTAGATGCAAACTAATGAAAATGTATTTAGTAGGAAAGTCAACGTACAGATGTAATCCAAGTTGACAAATCAATCGGGTGTATACACTACTGTGATCTTTCACCCTACAACCTCCTTAACCCGGATACAAATGTGTATGCAACCATCTCGAGAATAAATCATTGCTGAAGCACGACAGGCACGGAGTCAGGTTCTCACAGGTGCCTGCTGATAGGCATGACTGGCCATGATGTTCAAGCCTCACATGCTGCCTGCTAGCTGATGCCTGCAAGCAGTTGGTGCCTGCAAGTTGAGGCCTGTAACAATTAGTGACCCATTATACCTTAAATATTATGAAATTCTTTTACCAAAAAATGTTTAACTTTGTATTTAACAAGGCCTGAGTGATTAAAATGTACAGAGAAATATGCTAACCTTAAGAATAGATACATCCTGGCAGAAATTCTCAAAGAAGGTGGATAAGAAAGAACATCTTGGCCGGACAATAGAGTTAGGAAACATCCAAGGAAAAGAAATTGCCCTCAAAAGACTCGACCATAAAAGGGGAAAAGGAGTAGGGGGCTAACTCCCCAAATGACTACTGACGACGACCCGAGACCCCCACGAATGCTTACTGTAATTTTGCAATGCCAGCATTATGTAGATAGGCAGAAAGGTGGAGATTTCTTGGAAAATGTATGAATATTCATGTCTTTAAAGTATGTAAAGGATGAAAATCTGGTTTAGTGTCTGCACATTAGGTGGCATGAACCCCCATGCATCCAGCACTGCAATAAATAATGCGTGCCTTGTAAAAAATTCTAACTAGGTCTTAGAGGGTTCTTTTGAGACCGTATTTTCAGTAACACACATACTTCACAGAACAGTAGTAATGCAGAATGCCTGACCAAAAAAAATTGGCATTACCATCATTTATAATTATTAACATCCTTTTACTCAAAATGTATTTCATCAAAACTATATAAACATTTTCAACCTTAGTTCAATATCGTAACTAGCAACTGTGAGCTCTATTTCCTGAAAATAAGAGTATGGATATAAATTATTGTGGTAAGAATCACTGTTTTACCCAACTTTTAATACTTGCCTTAAAATAATTTTAGTTGATTTTGATAATTTGCCCCTTGTATACCACTCTTTTGCTTTTAATAGTTATATATTTTAATATACTACTCAAATAGGAAAATCATAATGCAAGCAATTTGACTTGCTAAGAATAAAGACATTCCTATAGCACTTAGAAAAACTCTTCACAAAACCATAAAAAACATGGGGCTAAGAGTATGTTTCCAAGTGTACTTACTGGTATGTCTGTTGAATTATTTTAACTATTATAGCCTCTGAAATTATTCTAAAATTGGTACCTTAATTGTTTCATGCCTCAGTAGGTGTTAAAATTTATCTTCTGGATTTTCTAAATGCCAAACTCCATCAGGTTCTGAGCACTTACTCTTGCCCACTCAGAGTCAGGTCAACAAGACAGAATTTTTGCATAACATTTGCTGAAATAAAGTCTTAATTCTCTAATTATTCTCTCCTCAAGCAGCCAAGAGACTAACAATTACTTCAAAGACTAGTGTTTCTGACGCCATTTAATGGTAATTTTCCTTACCTGTCTAGAACAGAAGAACTAATCTGATAGAAACTTTGTGCAACATTTATAAAAGTAATCAATCTGCCACAGCAAGGCAAAACCACTGGCTGTAACATGCAACATGTCAATGCAGACAGAATACAACCTTTAAATATTTCACTTAAATGTTCTATTGAATTACAGAGGAAAAATATTAGATAGTATCATTAGTTATTTGTTTGTGTTATGAAGAAAGTACTGTCCCACACAATTAAAAAGGCATAACTTAATTAGTATATGTAAACATTCCTGATTATTTCCTCTACCTAAAGTAAATGCAAGTCCCACTACTGGTGGAAAGTTCCAGACTTCTGTATTGAGATGCAGAAATTCCATTAAGAGGACAGAAATCTCAATTTTTTCATCTTCAGTACTCCAACTCAGAACATGCTGATTCTGTCCAGCAACGACCTAACCCAAAGAAGTTCAAAGTGCTAAAAACCAAAAAATGCACGTACATTCATATGGACAGTGTGGGAAACAGCATGAGAAAAAATAGGAAATTATCACCACTTTTAACACTGTAACCAAGATTTTATGAGCAACAATGCACTTGTCCAAGGAAGAGTCATTAATACTTTACAAAGGAATCACATCACACAACTTCATCACTGAAGATACTACTACTGCTGTTACTGTACAAACCAGAATATGACAGTTCCTAAATTACTGAGTTTAAAATCCAAGTTACAAGTCTCCACCACAGAAATATTTTCCTAAATCTTCTCCATAGAGCAAGAAAAGTTCAGCTGAAATGAAAGATTTTTATCTGATTTTATTCTATCTAGAAGTTAGATACCTCCAAGTAGAGGTTTATTCTCCTTGGTGACTGTAAGGTGGGTGGAAGCTTTGCCTTAAATCTTTACTTCTTCTTTCATATTGAAAAAGACACTTTGAAATATGCTGCATTTTTCTCTCAAAGAATTAAATTTATTGCTAGTTTCTAGGATAAATATTATTTTGGTGACCATATTCAAAATATCTAACCATCGTCATAAACTGATGAAAAAGAACAAACACCTACATGAAAAAGTTACAGCCATAAACCTATTAAAAAATGTAGGATTGTAAAACTTTAAATTACATGCAAAAGCAAGCAAATAGATAATTTGATAGAGAATAAGAGTATAATTGGGGAAACAAGAAGAACTGCTAGAAAAGAAGAGGAGCTGGACAAAATCAAGATAAAGAAGACAAAGGAAAAATGCATGAAGGAGGAAACCCTATAGAAAGGAAGAAGGCCGAGACAGAACTGCATCAGTACGCCGTGCATTCCTAGGAGAAAATTGATATGAGGGAAATCTACAATCCAGAAAAACAAGAAAACCACATTCAAAGAATAAACTTCAGAGATAACTGAATGATCATTTCAGGAGAGAACACAACACCTTCCGTCACTGCTGCTTTATATGAAATTCAGCTTAGATGAGGACAAGAAGATAGGAAATGTGGAAAAGGAGTCCCTTAGGACACATCTCTCTGGTCCAATACAACTTCCAAAGGCTCCAGCAATTTTCTGTGGAGGACTATTAACATTGCTTTTATACAGCTGTAGCAGATGGTATGATTCACTTATCTCAAAATACAAGAGCTCAGGGAACCTGATGATATTATCAGGCATCAAGTTAGAACAAATAAAAAAAAGTGCCTTTCATGCAAATATTGAAACTATGGATATCATCTTGCAGGGAAAGGTCTAATATTTAACACATTTTTTTATAGAGATCAAACTTGAAAAAGGTCTATGCCAGTGATATTACACAAATACAATGCTCAACTTTTTTTTTTTCCTTCCCCCCCTCAAGAATGTCCTTAAACTACTGTCAGAGCTTTAAAAGTAATGCAAGGTAGAAAAATAATCATTCTCTACTTCCTCCTTCTGTTAGGCTACCATTAGCATCTGCTGTTAGGCACTGCCAGAGACTGGACTCGTCAGACATACTTCTGCTGTGAACCAGTACTGTATTACTGATGGTCTTGTGATTTAGCAAGATCTTTCAGATCTAAAGAGCTTAGGAGAGAAAAAACTGTTCAAGAGAAAAAGAATGTCATCAAAATATTTTCTACCTCCTCAAGTGTCTAGAAAGACATTTCTTCACCATTCCAGCTTCAGTATTTATCACATAGGGAAGCAGCATACACAATTTCTGAATTTCTTAAAATTATTGTCTCAAAAGGTTTTAAAAATAAGAAAGTCAGCTGCAGAGAGAGCCATCATCCGTTCAAGTTTTCACTCCTCAATTCTCAGCTGGACGAAGAAGGAATCCTACAAAAAGCCAGTAAGGTGTTTTTTTTTTTAATCATGCAAATGATTAAAAACCAACAACTAAACCTTGCTTTTCTTCCAAGACTCCAAGGTTGGCTTCTTCCTTCGTGACAGACAGACAGCTTCAAGACATGTCCTGTTCCCCTGTGTCCTCCATATAGCTCTTTGCCTCCTCAAGCTGCACCATGCAAAGAAACACACACACAAAGGAACTGAAGAACAGGAGGGAGAAAGGCTCCAATGATACTGGAAACCACTGCCATCATCTGGGGATGGTGGGCAGGCACCAGGATAAAGAAAAGCCATTCATTATTATAAAACAGGGTACAACACAAGATGAAGGTTAGAAATGAAGACAAGCGCAACTGCAAATGTCATCTGCAAGTCAACACAAAACATTCTTTAAGCTTAATTTTTAAGAAATTTTGCATAATGCTTACAAAAGGTTAGGGTAAGTGAAAAAATATTCATCAGTGCTAATAGGACAGTTCTTAATGAAGAGAACTTTAAAAAAATCCTCAAAGGACTCTAAACATCTGTAAATCCACAGGCATGGTAAAGAGCATAATTACTGAATATATGACCTAACAGGGGAAACAAAAATACAAAGTGAGTACTATAAAAATCATAAAGAGGATTGTAAAACATAATGGCAATGGCAGGTCTACTCAACAGAAACAAGATCTTAAAACACACAAATTTTAACAGCAAAGAACAATTAATGTAAGTTGCTAAAAACAAAATACTTCAGTGGGATGTCAATCAGTAACACAGAGCTGACAACTGTGCTTTAATTAAATTTGAGACTGTTACCAATTAGTTAGTCTAGAGCACTACAGGCTTCATGCTGCCTATGACTCAGTGCACTGACTCATCCACTAAAACTTTTCTTACAGAAGAACTATCCAGGCACCCACAAGGATGCAAGATCAAAAGGAAAGTAGTTTCATTGACCTTCTTAGCAAAAGTCTTGTTTTAAATTTAGATGACCAAAAGTATATACCGACACAACTACTCAAATAGGTTTACGAAGGAGAATTTTAGAAGCATTGTTTTTACTCCATTTCAGGTAAACATCTCAAACAAATCAAAATACAACTAATGCTTTGTACAGTTTGAAGCTGAAGCAGCAGATTTTAGATTTTTTTAACAAGCTGCCCAAGTAGCATTATTTATTGTTATTAAAATATCTATCATTTTTCATTGAAAGCTCCTGTTTTCCACTGCTTAGAGTCCTGACTGATTTTAAAAATTGAAGACTGAAATGTTTCCATGTTGGAAGTAAGGTCTTTGGCTAATGGGAGGTAGGGGAGGTGGGAGCAAGTCTTCTGCCATTTCACTGTTCAGGGAAAAAACATTTTTGCTTAGATTTTAAAATTATAACAATTCTACCATTGCGCTAAGCAGTAGTGGCATTTTCAGGTTCTGAAATAAAAGTATCCGGAGGATAAACTTGGATGAAAGGCTCTTCAACTGATATTCTCATGGACCTCCAAAATTAGATTTAAAAGCAGGACTTCTCTCCCAGTTGTTCTTTGTGAATGCTCAGGCTATGATGGCGAAGCTGTCAAGTGCAGGTATCAGAAAATGAAAGCTGTCTCTTGCTCTCTCAGATTCTGCTCCAACAGTGCCAATGCACAGGGAGCAATCAGTGGACAAGAGGTGTCCAGACCCAAAACAGGCAACCTGTTGAGAAGCCCTACAGTACATATGTATAAACTGATGTAAACAGCTCACTGTTTCTCTAAACAACCAGCTGCTCACTGTCATCTTCAGCTCTCACTGCATGCTGGCCCTGTAGTCATGGGCTGGATCAGCTCGCTTATTCACCATCTGCAACTGAATTAAAGGGTTTCGGTGTGAGCTCACTCCATGGCTGCACAATCAGCAGAGTGAGAGAAAACAAGACTGTACATCCAGATAGCAGCATCTGTAGTGCAGGTGGAGATCTGTTAAGCCATATGATAAGCAGGACCAGACAAACTTGAAAAAGAACTTAGGTTTCCTTTTCAGCCTGGAGAAAAGGGTGCAACAGGTAAGGCTCCTGAGGGTTAAAATGGGCATGAATGTTGCAGCCGAGAGAATCTTAAATTAAAGCATGTTTTCCCCAGATCCTACAGTAGGATTTACAAATCTCAGTATTTATCAATTTTTACCAATTGAAAAAGCTGTAACTTCACTGGGAACAGGCATACTTCATCTCCTCCTCACAGCAAAGTCAGAATGACCATCTACCGAAGATCCATACCCTTTGGTGTTAATCCCCCTAAGTTCTGCGAAGTAGAAGTAATATTACTGTGCCACCTTATAGGACAGCTGCCAAGATAAATTCTGTGTAATGAATTTGAATTCATTTATCTGTGAAGATCATCTGTGAAGAACTCAAACATTTTGGGAATATAACTGGAGAGACAAAAATCTGAATTCAAAGCAGAGTCTGACTAGTGAACAGCATGTAAGATGTGTCCATGCAGAAGAACAAAACAAAGTAAATAGCTTATTCACCCAGCACTCTGCCTATGCCTACCTTAGCAGGCCAGTGGAAGAAGATTCTCAAAGGGCAGAGCAACCATTTTGTCCGAGACCCTACACGAGTGCCAGTGGGATTCACTTCAGACCATTTCTACTTTGGTTCTTCAGGCTGAATATTTATTAACAGTTGGAGCACAAGGTGCACTCTCAGAATCTATCTCCTGGCTCAGTTTAAAGAAAATCAGTTTGTGCACTGCAATGTGAACCATTTGCTTCAGGCAGGGATAATCAATATATTCTCTCAAAAGCAGATTCTTTACTCAAGAACTGAAATGCTAATGCAGATGAACCCTGTAGTGTGCTAAAGACAAAGTAGTTTATTTAATGTAATTTTTTAAAATACAATTTTTAAATGCAATTATGCTTTAAAAATGTATTTTTTAAAACATAATCTAAGAGCATTTTCCAAAGGAAACTCACAAAATACAAAACCAATGAAACCTGGGAAACCTTTCAATGCCACAATTTTAAGTGACAATTAAACAATTCAGCCTCTACTGCATTACTAAAACCCTACAAACTGGAAAACAGAGAACATAAATGATACCTGTCATGCCAAGATGCACTTTCATATTTAGTTTAGTCTTCTATAATACTTACCTGAGGCTCCAGTCAACTTCCTTTCTCTTGGTAGAGTTAAGATTGGATATCAGTGTAATGCAACTTTTTTGTCAGCACCTATACAAACAATACCTATAGAGCCATAAACCAGTGGTTAGACTGGTAGTTGTACAAATAAGAGTCTTGAGTTGAAAAGAAGAAAGTATTTTTTACACATTTGCTATAAAAGATCATTCTTACTAATGCTTCCAGTATACCAACTATAGAAATCCAAAAATACTGCAGAAAGTCATCTGAAGTGCTACTTTTCTTTCTATAGGCCAAGAAAGCTGTTAAATATTTTTGCTACAGAAATCTGGTATGCTTCTTCATGTTTTTATTATACCAGATCAAAGCAGTCTGTAGTGAATAACCATTTAACCCATTCCAAGCCATGCTCAAAACATTCGAAGAAATTCATAAACCAAATTTACAGAAATTAAGGTCAACCTTTTAATGTCTCAGCAAGAAGTAGTACAGCAGATTTTACTTACCTGACACTGTCTTCAAAATTCTTGAAAAAAGGAAATCCAATCAGATCATTTCACTATGATAAAATAATTCTGGTGAGTCTGCAAATATTTTCAATATTTTATAACTGCTTAAATCATTACAATGAATCACACCCTGGACATTATCCCAAATGATCTATGAAACACAAAGGAATCCTATTAGCATTATAAAATATAGGGATACTAGAAAGCTCTCTAAAGATGACAAAATTAATATAATATTGAGGAAAAAAACCCACACAACTAATTAAATGCTAGTTGTGTCCAAGTAAAAGTTTACTACTGCAGAAATAAGGGTTTGCATTCTACCAAGAGCTTTTCAATAGGATACCATTTCCCAAGGTCACTGTTGTTTTTATGCCTTCCCTAGATAACTGTTTGCTTATAAATTCAAGGCCAAGAGGCATGCATTCAGTCCCGCTGAACAACGGCCCATCTACAAAATCTGGATTAAAAAAAGATAAATCCTCTCTACTCAAAAAATACCATATGTACCCTCACTTCAAACTTTGTAAAAGCAGTATTACTGCTTTTAGAGACTGGCATCTGTCAAAACTTAGGAAAACTTTTTTCTAGAACTATTAAGAATCTGGAACTATTTTTGCTAGAACAAAAATACTGATAAAAAGAGTCATCAATTTGAGTTCATTTTTTTCTTCACGATGTTAGCATTTCAGCCAACAAAATACTAGCAGATAACAGAATCAACCACGAGAAACATGAAGTTTCTATGATTTTCTCTTCTGGGTGCACTTACTGCTCTACTTGAAGTGGTGACACCTGTCAAATAAACATAACTCATGTAAGCTGAAAGATGTGCAGCTTCTCAAAGACATTTAACAAGGGCTTTAGACTAATCTTGAAAAGCAAAGTCTAACTACCTACCCCTGAATAATTCCAAAGCATGTATCTATACATTTTCATGATTGTATTTCTCAGTTCTAAGTGTTGTTTCTTCCGTTGACTCAATACATGGCTTACGATGGATAAAGCTCCCACATCCTCCCCATTTATCCCAAATCTGTTTCTTGCACCTATCGCTATGTCCAACCCAATGCATGTATAGATCAAACATTGAAAGGGTTATCTTTTTATTTTTGCACAACTACCTAAGAATTTGTCTTTGATTCCCATTAAATATACAAAAATTAAGAAGGCATACTTTTAAAGTTATTTTAAATAAAACAGATTGTTAAAAAACGTTGGCACAGTGAGACATGCTATAAAAGCTGGTTACTTGTGGGATCACAACAACGGTTTATTAACAGAGAAATCTACTTTTAGAGAAATGCTGGAAGAGTTTTAGTATTTCTCTAAATAAATTAAGAAGCTATGCACTCAAAGCCACAGCTGAAAAAATTATTAAAACATACACTTTGCTCTTATTCACATGTCAATAAGAAAAATTATCCTAGAGCTAAGAAAATCAGAGGTCAAAGACAGTCCAAGATACTCTTGCATTTTTATCAGGATATTTTTATATCATTGCAATTTAGTAAGAAACATTATTTAGTCTTTGGCGTACTAATAACCTTCCTTCCCTCTTAGGAGGCTATAAAACATTTGGCAAAGATGTTCAGCTTCATCAGGTAAACCAGACATATCTGCTCTTAAACTAGACAGTATCTATTTCGATTTTTAATAATTCTTTCAGAACTATTGCCTCAGAGGGGAAAATATTATTTCACAACCAGAAAACCACATACTGTACATAAACACCTAAATACTCTCAAGTCCCCACCACCCATTCTGAAAAAGTGGCAATATGCATTTGCATTCTGTTACTTCTATAAGAGACTCCAAAAAGTAGAGACAACTTACTATTTGAGTATGTGTTCTCATGTAATCTCAACTTCAATCAGTAACAAAATACTGCCATGTTATAACATGATATTACTTAACAATGAAAAAGGAATAAAAAAGGACCTTCTAGAAAACAAACACCTGTGGCAAATTGTGGTTGGGGTTATCCTGAAGAGCAAGCTTCAAACTGTTAAAAACACATGCAAGGTAAACAAGCTTTCCAAAAGTCTGCCCCTACCACTGAAAAGGTGATGTTGATGACAGTGCTATAAAATGCATGAGCAGGTACATTGTACAGATTAAGCCACAGACCTGTAGAGGCACAATTCCCATCCAAAACTTGCTTAATATACAAGAGCTGAACTTGTCAGTGAAAATACTATAAAGGGATTAAAAGGTCTTCTGCTTTATGACATCACCTGCTAGAAAATAATGATGAACAAACCAAAAAAATCTTACAGTTTTATACTTCTGCTAATGGTAATATCCTACACCATACAAAACATTTTTTCTGATATCTACTAGGGAGAAGAGAAAGAAGAAAGTAAAGTAAACAGCAAAAATGACTTTTAGTTGCAAGCAAAAAATATCACTGAGCAGTTCTATACAGTACAGGTCCTTCATCTATGCAAAAAGTTATCACATGTGATTTGAAAACATAAGGACTGATAAGTGGAACATAACTGAACTGTAATTTTCTTCCAAAAGCACCTCGGAGAGAATATGAAATGATAAAAAGTTGTTTATACTCCAAGTATAACAATCTACATTACAAAGAGAAATTTAAATAAATAGTTGGCATTTTGTAGGAAAACAACCTTCTCACATGAAGTATTAAGTACAATATAAAATGATTTTCCAGTACTGGTCTATTCAACAGTTCAACATAATGCATCCATTATTACCCATTTTTCCCATTCATCTCATCAGCACACTGACAGAGGATGCCACTAAATTATACTAGTATACAGTTGAAATATCTCTAAGATCACTGACTAGGTCTTCATAGTCAAGCATTTCAGTACCTGCATTCTCTAACAACCCTCTCTAGATCATTACACACAGAGGGGAAAAAAGATTGTTATGAATATGATATTTTGAAGCGCCCATCAATCATCATCACTCAATAGCCTCAAAATTAATTTCAAATATATTTTCTTTGCAATGGTTCAATTTTCTCATTACAGCTAAATATGAAACAGCAATTTTAGAGGCAAGATACTCTCTACTTATGAACATTTATTTATTAATACACAAAAATGCATTTTACCTCTTTGTTATTGTTTTGCCTTCTTCACTTATTTTCTGAAACTGCACACTTTAATTTGTGATCTTGATTCTACTGAACATACTGGAATACTCTACCTGTAAACACCTACAACTTATCTTAAAATACAATGACCGTTTTCCCAGACATCAGTTTTCAGTCCTTCAGAGAAGCCTGGCACAAGAAATCCGTTCGCTGGTAAACCACTCTGGTCCTCGCACATCCAGAAGCCAAGGGAGCCACGTCCCTGACCCTCCCAGTGCCATTCCTTGTCTAGTGTGAAACCTGCCAGCCACACACTGCATTTCATGGAACTGAGTGAAACATCCAGAAAAAACACTGGGAGCAAATCTCCTCAATGCAACCGAACACAGATGAGCCTTTCCCCCATCCCTCTCAGATCAGAAGTATGAGAAGCAAACAAAAACCACCACCACCTGCCTTTCTCACCTGCTTTTAGACAGCTCTGGCAGGCCTCGCTTCAGTATGCATTATTTACTTTACTCATTCTCCTAAGAGTAACGTTGTCTGGAATTAGATTTAACGACATTATGACTCAAGCATGCCATTATTAACATTTCCATAGGAAATTAAAATTTCAATGTCTGAATGACTTCAGCTAATCACTAGACTTAGGAAGACAGACCTGATTTCCTCAGCTACCTCAGAAGAAACTTCTTTCCTCAATTATAATTGAGGTATTTAAGATGCAATGAAAATTTTACAAAGGCTCAACTGAAAATCTAATCCATTCTTTAATATTTATGCTTAGCCAACCCAAAAAAGCCACGTACATATTTCTGATATGTCTTGCCTGCCAGGTGCCTATAGCAATTTGACATCAGATAATATAACTTTTTCTAAGGAGGAAGTCTGAAACAATATTAGTTGATCTCAATGTTTAAAACACTTATTAGAAAAGTATTTTGCCAAGATGCTGAGCACCAGCAAACACCACTGGAATGAAAATTATGTGCTCAAACTCCAGGAAGAAGAAAAAAATGTAAATAAAAATAATCAGACCATACATTTGGATGACTTCGGATATTCATTATAATCATCAATTTTGGTAGTTTAACCTTTTAATGATCTCTTTATGCATAACAAGCCTGTGCAAAGCTACTCACAACAGGATTATCCTAAACAGAAAGACAAGAAAGTAAGAAAAAAACCTGCAGATATTTCCCATATTCCAATTGTAACCATAAAATCCTAGTAATATTTTGTGTGGTAGAAAAAGTCTGTATTCCTGTTTGCAAACTCGAATTCAAATATTTAATAAGAAAGCTTAGCCAAAAGGCTGACTAAATAAGACACACAGTACTAGATGGGGAGGAAATGAGTAGCTACATATATTAATTATCACCCTTTCTGCGATCACAGGCTCACTCAAGTTAAAATTTAAAGCTCTTAGATTACTTTCTGGTGAATTTTATTAGTTTTCCCCAAGAGGTGCAAAGACTAATGCTGTCACAACAGAAAAGGAGAGCATATACAGCGTCATTACAAGCTGAGTCACCCGAAAGCATTGAATCTTGCTTTATTATAACACAGCATCTTAAATAGTCTCCTGAAGCACTATCATTTGTTATGAGATAGAGTGATAACAGCAAGCTAACCCAGTATTACAATAAAATGAAATCTGGTGCATCTGCAGAGTTTCTCAGTAGGCAGACCAAGTTCCCTTGCTGGTCTCTTTGGAGACAGCAGCTGCAGGCATCCCCTCCTCTACCGCAATAGAGAGAGAAAGACGCAGAATAAAGTTGGTGAGAGCTATCTTGTTGCTGTTGCTGATAATAACATTCAGATATGCCTGCTGAGAGCCATGCTGCAGGTGGGAAGAAGAGGTGGTTGGGCGGATGTCCAAGAATTACAACCAAAAAATTCTTCCCTGTGCAGCTGTAGCCATCAAGTAATTCTTCCCCCCATCCAAGTTCTTTAGGTACTTTCACTCTAACGAGCAAAACCTTGAAGTATAAAAAAGTAAAACAGAAGGGACTTCTTCACAGTGCCTCATTCATACCTTGTCATCATTCAGCTTCAATACAATATTCTTAATTTCCTGGTAGCACAGTCTAAGCAGTACCAGCTTTAAAATAGAGAACAGTTGTGCAGTGCTCTCAAATAAATTTGTGTTTTAAGTCATCTGTCATGAGGGAATTTATGATCCCTGTATTATTTTGGGACCCACTACTGAATACAGCAAAACAAGAAATTTCAGGTAATTAAAAAGCATGACTGGACTTTCTTCACCCCCCCAACTGACAAGCCGTTCATGAACACCATCTCCTGTCTTGTTTCCTTCCCTATCCCCTTCCTCCCTCTCTCATCTCGTGATGGAACTCACCCAGATGCAGATGCCATAGAACACATAGGACATTTGCTGGCATCACATTGTTAAATAATAGTCCTTCTACCTTGTTACTTTTTTATTTCGAGTGCTCGTCACAGCAGAGAGCAATCAGTTTTATGTTAAGGAGCTTAAGCAAATGGGATCTGGTTTTCCAAATCCCCATGTAGATACTACCATCATAAAACCAGTTAATATTTTTACTTTAAATAATAAAAGATATTTGAGGTACTATCTTGTGCAGACTTTAATTGAAACTCTTTTGAAAATATTTTGAAAAAGTTTTCTGTTGTCACGCACTACATTCAAATACTAACCTCACCAAAAAGATCCCTTTTAAAGTATGATTTTAGCCAAATACTTTAAACAGAGCTCTCTGATGAGATACCATTTAACAGGTTTCCTATTACACACCACAGAAAATAAATACACTTTACATACATACACACACTCTACACACATTTTAGTACACAGCTCCCTGCATGGCTGTGATCTGAAACCTGGCTAGTCTCTTCCGTAAATTCACAATATACACAACCAGGAAACCAGGCAGGACAGGAGTGACTGAAAGGATACCTACACAGGAACTACATGATCAGCTGAAATACTTCAGTGTTACTGGGGGAGTATTGAGAAGTATCACAGAAAAAAGTGTGCTCTGTAATTCCCAGAATATTTTCAGAATTTCTCTATATTAATTTATTGCCTCTTGCAAGTTCCTGTATCTTTCTTCCTGTTTTACAACAATGGCTTATCTTTATCAGTCACTACATAAATCACTGTACTGCTGCCACGGGGAAAAGTAACCATACAATTTGCATATAGAAAGATATTTTCAGCATGCTTCCCAGAAGAAAAACATATAGTTGTTCCTACAATAAAGATCACTATATAAATCAATTGCTTTATGTCGTCTACTTTCATTTTACAAGTCCAGTGGAAAATAGGCTAAACTGATAAAGACAGTTACTATGTCCATGGAGTGTTGTGCTTTTCCAAAACAAGTATTTCAGCATTTTATCTCATGATGTAATTAATATTTCATGCCAAACCCAGTATTTTGGTTGCACCCTACAAAATACCTCATACAACTTGAGAACTCAGAATTAGTTTTTTCAGGTCCCTTTCCAATTCCTGTTTACCTTGGGACACCCTTCAAAAAACTTCACTTCTGACAGCCTTTAGTGTAAATGGGTTGTTCCAGTTCTAAATTATTTGCAGATGGTTTTGGAAGTACTACAGTAAGTACACTGGTCACCAGCATAGCCACATAACTATTTATACACCATAATCCTTGGACACTATTCTCACAAAACAGAAGTCCACTCTGCAGGGTGCTGTACAGAGAAAGGTTATCTTTGTCCTTAAGAGCTTACACTCAGTATAAGGCAGAAAAAGAAAAGGAATACTGACATATGGACAAGAATATAAAGAAACTAAGACAACAATTTCATAACAGACTCTGCTTCTGCCCACCAGCAGTCTACCTCAGCTTCCTTTGAGTATCATCTATCACTTGATCAACTAGCTCTGCAGAACAGGAAGGAACTAACTATCCTCCAGACCAACAACGTCCAACAGTGGCAAGACAACTCCAGGAGGTGAAAGGGTACTGGCTTCAAACTAATTGCAAAGCTCAAGCAGCACTTCAGTGACAAAAGACCAATGTTTGATTGTCAGCAACTTCTTATGCTCCCTCTTGTTATTTTGAAAAGGCCATGCTCACCCCTCAGTTGAAAAAGAATCATCTGACATTTGGATGCATGAAAATAGTAGCTATCCTGAGAACAGTATATACCTGAAAGACCAAAAGGGAAGCTGATCACAAAGCTGAATGTTTTTAAGAAACACCTCTCTCTCTAGAAGTTAGGTATCACACATTATTTCCAAGACAAAGAGGATACCCTCTTCAATAAAAACTGGGTAGTAAAAACTAATCAGTATTATTAATCGAAGAGGATACCTCCAACTCAAGATGATGTCAGACAAAAATCTGTTTGGGGAATATTAACTGCCTGATGTTTTTAGACACAAATTAATATCATGAGAGGAAAAGATCATCTGATATTAACTCTCCCTTTGATGAATCACTTAAACACTGGGGAAGAGGGAATGGTCTCATTTATTCTTTCTTATATCAAGTTTGACCACCTCCATTTAATTTACAGGTATTAAAAAAAAGCTTCCAGAACTATCATAAACCAAATAATACTGCTAGACCTTACTGTATCTCCATTTTATTCTAGATCATATTTAACACAAAACTAAATATGTCATCAGATTACTGGCTTCCCCACAAAATCTGAGTACGGCATATTTTTTTTTGTTTTAGTTGAAGTTTAAGTAATATTATACATCAAGTTGTGCTGTTTGTGCTGGAGCAGCATCAAAGTTTCCTACAGCTTTGCAACCTTTAAGAACTTTCATTATAAGACCCCCATAAGAATAATTAAAATTTCAAAGTTTCATCCTCTGGCATTCACAGTAGAACTCACTGCTAATGAAATACAGCCATATGATGTGAAAGAGATCTGCAGCTCTAGGTAAAAGGCAAGCGACTTGCAATGTTAAAAACAAAAAAGATA
This sequence comes from Athene cunicularia, assembly GCF_003259725.1. Classification (NCBI taxonomy): domain Eukaryota; kingdom Metazoa; phylum Chordata; class Aves; order Strigiformes; family Strigidae; genus Athene; species Athene cunicularia. Next base: position 4,986,282 of record NW_020799103.1, read on the forward strand.
GGGTGAAAATTGGGAAAACATGCTTCTGGATGTCTAAAGACATTCATTCTGAAAATACACTTGGTTCTTTGTTATCTTTACAGTTTAAGAGAACAGAGAAAACTCAGGCTGCCCAGTCAACTGCCAAAACACTGGTTGAGTATATGTAAAGAACACTAGTGGATTGAAAAAAACTAAAATGTAGTTTAGTCAATACAGTAAACTTAAAGAGGAAATTACTTTGTGTGGATTTACTGCAACAGACTTTTCATTGAGGAAAAGTGAGGTAGATCAGTAAAAACTAATTTGTACAATATGCTTCCAAGACTGCTACAGGGACTTTGTACAAACAAGCTCTGAGGCAATAAAAAAAGAATCAAATGTAAATTGAAAATACTATTGCTTAAATCCCTGACAAACAATTTCCACAAAGGAGACAGTCAACAATATTCAGTAGGCGGGTACTAACATCTTTATCTCAGCTGTGACTCACTCTTAAGTAACATTTGTTGTCTTAGGAACCCCTCTAAGTAAAATGAAAATCCCCTTCACTGACCAAAACCATAAGGAGAATGTTGTCTTTCTAATTGGATTTTTCTTTATAATGGCTACTCCTTGTCTGAGGACACAACAAGAAATATGAGGCCCAAATCAGCTTTTTTTTTTTTTTTAAACCGAAGACTATAACTGTGTTAAAGCCCACTAAAGGAAATCTTCATGTGTATAGGAGGAGAAAGCAGAAAAACAAAATCCGAGATCAGAACATTACCTTCCCTATCCACAAAATAAAGTGTTCACAGACTTCCTAGTCATACTATAACCTTAAAAATGTAAATTGATATGACAGCCACAGTTTATATCCATGTTAACAGAAACTGTACAGCCATTCACATCAGTGAGAAACAGTCTCAATCTTTGTTCAAAATGTCACTGATGCTTACTCTAGCAAAACGATACATTGCATCTTTTGGCACACTGCTCGTTTTCAAAACTTGGCTTCAGAAAGTGCTGCAAAAACATGATTTACTCTGTCTTTAAAACAAAGAAAAATGGAAGCGCTGGTTTCATTTTCAGTTATGCTAAACAGGTTAGCCATATTAAAAATGCTTCTCTTCAAGGTAACACACTTGTGCTTTATTGTATCTGTTCTTAGCAGTTCACCACTAGCTTATGAATCTGCAAAACCATGCATACACAGACCTGAAAAAGTCCCACCCCAATAATAAGCTATTTTACAACCATAAATATTTAAATTATCAAAAAGCCTTCAGGGACAACAATGTTACTCTTACAGCTTATAACCACCAATAGAGTTTCTTTTGAAAGTTTTGTGCCAAGTAAGTTTTTATATATATTCAAACACACAGTTTAATAAACAGTCACTTCATCAGCCTGTTCTTAATTCTTATTTAAGCAGAAATGCACACAACAGGAAAAAAAGTTTTACATACAGTGTCACAACTTATATGTTCATTTAATGTGTGAAAATGTCATCATAGTTCTGACATCTGAATGCAATCTGAACTTTAAATTAATTAAAAATTTTACTAGTTTAGGTATCTTCAACAATAGGACACATGCAAGAGCAATGTGTATGTTACAAAAATAATGCCATTTGGATTCTCTCTGGTTTTCAACACACTTAAAATGATACGTTATCGCAGAGACTAAAGAAGTTCTCAAAAAGCAGTGCAAAAGGATTTGACCACAGGTTTTTGATCCCTGAATCCATCTGAAACTTGCCATATGCCTTTGCCACTGTTGGACAATGCCTTTTCTGAACAAAAATAAGCATACACGTAGACCCACTTTAAAATTTTTACTTATCATTTCAGTCTTTGTAATAAAACTACATTAATAAGATTCTATGAAGCTAACTTAAAGCACTAAAATGACAGATGAAAGCATCTGAAATGTGAAAATCATTTAAGTGTTTAAATAGTATAAGAAAGCTTTTTGACTTAATATTGTATTTAGGGTCCCTCAGATGAAAACTATTTCACTGTATATCATTTTTGTAAAGGGACTATGTAACATTATAGTTACATGCACACACCAACAAAACGTAGGTATATCAACACTGTGGTGTAGAGAGACCTGAGTTAACCCACATACCTGGTGGAATCTACTCACAGCACTGCAGCCAAGTAAGACGACTTGCAATATTTCCATGTCACTGATGCTAAACCACTCCTGATACCATCCCCAGCTAATTTATAACTACAGTACCTCTACAATGCATCGCATTAGGCAGTGTAAGCATACCCTACAGAAACACACTGCCTCGAACCAAGTGAAACCATGGAAATCACTATCTCAGAACAAGGTACGATGATAATGATTTTTTAAATCTACATACTACCTCTTCTACCACAGGAAGAGAGCTCTTCACAAATTGATGACAACCATACATGAGAACTCTCTGCTACTATTAGTAATTAACCTAACCCTAGAAATACACAAAAACAATCCAGAAAGACAAGCATAAAAGCAAGAACTTATTCAAATACTTGCTACAGTTTTAACAAATACTGCTTATTTGGGGATTCAAACATACAGCTACTAGATTTTTATTATTTTGAATAAAAACCAATTTGAGTTGAAAAACAATTTAGAACTTCTAAAAGGTGCATCTGATTCCTAAAAAGCATCCCTTTATCCCTCTAAACAAGTTATCCCTACACTGCGTAAGTTTTTCGGGGGGACTGCTACTGAATCAGAAATGTTAATTAATCATTTAACTCACCTGGCCTGGTTGGGGGGATAAACAATTAACAACCTCCTCCAGCATCACTGGTATGTGCAATCTTCCAAAGTTACTGTTTTGTGTACTTCGAGGCAACTCTTCAATTTCACATTTCTGGACAGTTTGTTCCTTTAACTCACAGTCAGAAAGCTTTTTTGCTGAAGAATGGATCCTTCTGGCCAAAGTAGCCACAGTTATTGAATGCAGTTTTAAGTTGTGTAAAACCAAACATTTGTAACCTTGGCACAGACACTGAGATAACATTTTGGAGCTGGTCAACCTAGAAAAATAATAGATGTCAGGAATTACTTTGAAACAAGCAGTAAATTTAAAAAAAGAAAAGTGGAGATGCTATAAGCATTATATAGCCCAAGATGGGCAGTTTTATAGATACGTCAGCAAAAAGTGAGAATCGCTTAAATAGTTTTCAGAATTTTCACTATTCACCATATATCACCATATTATTACCAATCACTCACTCAAGCAACAATAGTTTTATTTTCATAAAGAACACCATTTTCTTTTCATTGCCAGGACTCTAACAGTGTTACAAGGTCCCAGAGATGCTACATTAACTGACCAGCCAAATCTGAGCACAACCAGAACAGTGACTTTACATTCAAACTGTTTCTGTTCTGCCACACATAATGAGGCAATTGCTCTGAATAGTAGCACTCTAGTTGCCAAGTTTTACATATTTCTAGTTAAAAGGGGAATGGACAAATCAAACAGCACAACTGTATTTAGAAGTGCTATAATTTAGTGTTACGCCTGTAGTAAATGTTTTTTATTGTGCATTACATCTTGTAATACCAAATACTTTGAGTACAGCCAGAGGTAAAGAATTCTCCAGAGTATAACTAACAAATACTACTCAAAACCCTGGAAACATGAGAGTGGTTAGCTACATAGTTTGTCTTTTAACCACATGGAGAACTTAGGCTTTTTTCCCCTCTATCCAAAACACTCACAAATCAAGTCAGTAACCTACTAGTAACTATGTATGACCTAAGCAAATTTTTACATTTGTAAAAAAAAAAAAAAACCAAAACCCACCAAATTAAAAATTTAACAGAAGTGATAATAAGAATTTATAAGATATCTGCATTTCTTCACGGAGATGAGATCTCCTGTAATACTTAACTGAATACTTTCTTCTGCCTGGCAGGAAAGCTAAAAGCTTTGACATAAAACCATTCCAAAAAAGTTGTCATCCTACATTTAACCCAGTAACAGATGAGGAACCTTATTTTAACTAGCAGGTTTTTATTACATGATTTGCTTGGATGTACCTAGCCAGAAGCTTCACATAGTCTATCTACATTTCTAAAAAATGTGCTGAGTCATCACCTCTGGCAAATTATTCTGATAATTTAAGCCCCAGATAGGCATTATTTCCCCTTACACATGGGAGTGTGTATCAGTCTATAACCTTGCACAATTATGCTACAGTCCTGAGGTTTTTCAATGAACCACAATACCTTTACAGAAAATATTGTCTGAACAGGGTGAAGACCAACAATCATCACCCAGCTCACACTGCCCTACGATGGTATCAGCCCAGAAGGTACTGTTAACACCAGGGACACGCTTTGCTTACAACCAACCTCATTCTACACAACTAGGGATTTTTTTTTTATTTTTTTTTTAATCAGGAGTGAGCAGAAAACGTACTTTCTTACAGTACACATCATAACCAGCATTTGGGCAGTTTGAGGCAGCCGCCTGCAGACCAGGACTTGCACCGAAACAGACGGTAAAGGGACCACGGAACGAAAACTCGACTCCACAATGCTTTTTCCCAAAGGTGAGCGGAGAAGCGGCAAACAGGCCGCCCCCGGCCCAGGCCAGGCCGCACAGGCGTGCGCTGAGGGTCACTCACCGCCTAGGCCAGGCC
>NW_020799103.1:4990953-5066312 GCF_003259725.1 Athene cunicularia
AGCTCAGCTGGCCGGGCGGGGCCGGGCCGCGGCTGTCCCGGTCGCCGATTTCTGGGCGTTCCCGCCGCGTTAGGGCCTTGTTGTGTGGTTGTGTCCCGGTTATGCTAACGGCTGCGGGGAGGTTCAGCTGAGAGAGGGCGGGTTTGTCCTGAAACTGAAAAGGCGTCACCGAAAACCTTTACCGCGTGGGTCAGTGTCTGTTGTTAATAGTGAACGACCCTCTCTTATCAGCAAGGAGGGCATGTTAAAAAGAAATTCGGGTTTGACATCTATGGAATATTTTTTCTGTATCTCTCCAAGTTCTGTTAACGTGACTCCCACTTTAAATGTCTCTTTAAACCCACATGCGATGTGACTAAACCGAAAACCCACAGAAAGCAGACAAGTGTCTGCTCTTGTGTTTTGTTGAAGGACAATAAAATTAATTGTTTTGCTTTGTGGAAAACTGGTAGCTAGTCTGCAAACTTGCTCTGAAATAAAGGAAAGCCAGTAGTTGAATCAATAGTCCAAACTGTTAAAATAAACTTCAGAATTTCCTTGATAAATACTACTTGTTTTTATTAAAGCTGTGATGAATTAGGTCACTCTTATAGAGGAGTTACAGTATTATCACAAATTGTGTTAGTCCAGAGGACTTAAGAAGGGATGAGCAGAACCAGCACAGGCTCATAATGTTAGTCCCCGATTAAAGGTGTGAACTATTTGAAAGGTACGGTTGAAATATAAGGCCTTTCACTCTGTTTTGTCAATTTCAGAGAGAAGATTCATCTGCTTGATAGGAAAAAGTCTTAGAAGCAAAAAGAGGGACAAAAGGGATGTTGTTATGTCTGCCACTATGGAAGAAGATGTCTGTAATCATGTGAAAGTGGTGGTCCGTGTCCGCCCAGAGTCTCAAAAGGAGAAAGATGGCAACTTTAGCAAGGTTGTTCACGTTGTTGACCAGCATATATTGGTATTTGATCCAAAGGATGAAGAAGTTAGCTTCTTTCATGGGAAGAGACTGACCCATAGGGATATTAATAAAAGAAAAAACAAAGATCTTAAATTTGTCTTCGATACTGTTTTTGCTGAAAGTTCATCCCAGCTGGAAGTTTTTGAGCATACTACTAAAAGTCTAATTGATGGCTTCTTAAATGGATATAACTGCACAGGTAATTTTTCTATTTATCTTCAATTAAAAAACATCACTAGATTCAACAGAGCTTCTACCGTTGTATCTGACAGCTTCAGAAGCCTTAAAAAAGGCTGAGATATAAATAAAGCATTTTGTTTTAATTGACAAATTTGAGAGGCAAATTTTTTAGCCTACTGAACTTAGGCTAGCTCTAATCAATCTATTTTGAAGGTGAGTTCATTTTAAGGCTATAATAGACTTAAGAATTTTATCTAAAATATGGGTGCTTAGGAGGAGAGTCCTCTGGGAAGTTTTTCAACTAGGTAGCTGCATTATGCACTCTCTTTAAGAGCTTGGGGTTTAATTGGCAAATGGAACATGGTAAGGACGTGATATACCTACCTGTAATACGTTGATGATTTGGGGCTATGAGAGTAAACAAATAATGTTTTCATGTAAATTGCCAGTGGATTAATTTTGAGCTGAAAATTCAAAAGTAAACTAATTTTGAAATAGTTTTGATAATAGCTGTAAAAGGTAAAGTCTGAGTAAGAAATTTGATCACTTTATGGAAACAGCTGTGTGGAATGATGGAGGTGTGTGAATGTCCATTTGACTCCTGATCTGCTTACTGCTATAAAGTATATCTTTGTTTTGTTTTTTTTGTGAAAATTTAGTGCTTGCGTATGGTGCAACAGGAGCTGGGAAGACTCATACAATGTTAGGTTCCCCTGAAGATCCGGGAGTGATGTATTTAACCATGATGGCGCTTTATAATTGCATGGATCAAATAAAAGAGGATAAAATATGCAATGTTGCTGTCTCTTATTTAGAGGTAATTTCCCGCATTTGGTATGTCACTTTTAATAAGGCATGTTTTAATAAATGAAGAGAAGCCAGTTTTGCCTTCCCATGGCCCATTCTGGGACTTGTCAAAATGTGTCCCTGATACGAATGGAACTGAACTGTACTCCACAAATTTGGTGTTATTCATAGGTACCTCTTACTGTTTTACAGAAAGCTGCCCAGAAAGGCATATCTGTTCTAATATATTCACTAAACATTCTTATGATTTCTGTCCTGCTGATCAGTTATATCGCTCTGAACATCTGTTGATGTGTACAAGAAAATATCTTTTCAGGACTTCCCAATAAAATCCTATAAGCACTCTGAAATCACACAACAAAGTGATATCTAATCCCTTTTTGATTTTTTTTTTCGTTTTCTATTTATTTATCTGAGACAGTACAACTACTTGGAGTGCCTATGCCAATGGATAACTTTTTACAAATATTGCTTTTGTTCTTTGTTGCTGTCTCCACTCCAACCTGTCTTGGCACTGCTGTCAAGCAATAATAGTAAAGTTGTTACTGTCTAAACTCCTCAAAGGCTTAGTAGAAGAATAGTTAATATCTGGGGGAGGAGAAGGAGGAGAGGGATAAATTTCCTTTGCCATGTGCTATTTCAAGCGGTCCCCCAGACCAAGTAGTAAGATACTTAAGAATTTTAAGAGAAGTACATTTGGATTAAGAAATCTCAATGAAGTATAGATTATGGAGGTGTAATAGAGGATAATAAATCCTTTGGATTCATGCTTGCTGCAAAAGATTTTTGACAAAAAAACTTTTTTTTTTAATTATTATTTACGATGAAAGAGTGATTTCTACTTCAACTGCTAAAATAATTCATGCAAATTGAATTAATATTTCAAACTCAGTAGAGGAAAGTTGTCCGGCAAAAATTCTACAAAGAAATGATACTTTGCCTTGAAGTATTAAAAAAGATTGTGGGGATTTCTGGTTGGTTAAGTTTAATCCTGTCAAGTATGGTAGAAGAGTTTTATTTTAAATTTTCTCTCAAAGGTCTACAATGAACAGATTCGTGATCTGCTGGTAAACTCAGGACCTCTGGCTGTTCGTGAAGATACCCAGAAAGGGGTTGTAGTTCAAGGGCTAACATTACATCAGGTATGTAAATAGGTACTGAAATTCAGGAAGCCTTACGGTGTGTTTGAGAAAATGGTCAAGTTCCTATCCCACTGATATGTGAAAGTTGTTGCAGCTTGGCAATTTCCTAGTGGGCTTTTTTCTTAGCCATAATTGCCAATCCCTTAGTAACTTACAAGCCTAATTAATTATTGAAAAGCATATTGTAAAAAAACCTGCTAATATTCTTGACTACAAATGGCTACAGCTTTCATTTCTTATTGTCAAAGGCATACTGTTGGTTTAATGCTCATCTTCAGGTTTTGGAAGGGGTTTTTTTGCTATAACATCTTAATGCTTGAAAAAGAAATTAACTGCCTTCAGTGTTGTCTTGGAGTCTTCTATACCTCTGCAACATCTCAGACCGGGTTTTGTTTTTAAATAACCATGTTTGAAAAGTTTCATGCTAAATTACTTTTCTAGGCCAGCATAGCAGTTTTCCAGTCTGGAAATCAACTCTTGCGGACCTCTTTTCTTGGAGTTTTTTGGTGTATGTCACATGCTATGTAGCTTCCAGCTTTTGTGTACGTGGAATGATGTTTCACCAGAAAACAGTGTTATTAATTTGGCTCACTAAACACCATCCTTCCCAAAGCTTGGGTCTTGTGTGGAAAAAAAATTAGTATATCACTGTTTAATGCCTTAGTACAAGAAAAATTCAATCAATCATTCTTAAATAGAACCTCTTCTAATTATGGAGGACTTTGCATTTTTGTTTAATTTCTTTACTAAAAAAAATAATCTGTTTCAAATTTCTGCAGTTAAGTGCTTGCTTTTTGTACCTTACTGCTTTTTAGCTGAGAATGTTTGTTTGAAGTGCCTCACTTCCTGTTCCAAACCAGGAAATTTCTCTTATTTCTAGGTAACTAAAATTTTAAGTTCTTTACTTTTTTTTTTGAAGGTGTATGTTAATGTATTTTAGAATCAGTGTAGGATCTCCTATAGTTGACAAAAAAGAAAAGTACATTTATCTTCTGCTCTACCCTTAAAGCCTAAATCAGCGGAGGAAATCCTTCAAATGTTGGATTATGGAAATAAAAATAGAACACAGCATCCCACAGACATAAATGCCTCCTCTTCCCGGTCCCATGCTGTCTTTCAGGTAAGATGATATAGCAGATGTACGGTGGTCATTACTGTGAGTTTTTGTTTAAAGTTGAATACAATGGAAGCTTGCTTTTTATTTAAAACTGTTGAGCGCTAGTTTGGGTGAGAGGAGATTTAAGTTTTTGAGTTTTCTTATTGACTTCTCATTCCTTGTAAATATAGAAAGGATCATAGTGATTATATTTAAAAAAAACAAGTTTCATTACAAACTCTCTAGTTATAATAGTTTGAACTAATATTTGTTAGAAGAAATAGCATTTCTGTAAAGCTGTAATTTTGAGCTTTGAATATAGTTGGTAATCTTAAAATAACTTTGGGGCTTTTTAGTGCATTTTTGTTTCATTACATTGCTCAGCATTTTTTCTGCGAAAACTATTTTACAGAATGCTGTTATTTCTGACTAAACTGATAATCTCAAGTAGCACTTTCTCATCCTGTTTATTTTGGTTAATGTTGGTTTTTACATGAACGTGATTTCTTAATCTGGTGTGTACCAAGTTTCAGGACAATTCAAGCAGTACATATTCTCTGAAAATATCTCCATACACATCCTTGTGTCACCAAAATGAAATGCTGACTTTTAGTTTCCATAGATGAGTTTTGCATGTGATGTACAAATCTGCTAGAATTTAAGACTTCTCCAAATATTGTTGTTCTTTCCTAACCACTGCCATATCCTTCTGACTCCTCTTAAATACAAGTTGTGATACTTTAAAAAGCTAAGATTTAAAAATTAGTCTTGTTAACTAAAAAGTATTTTCTGTTTGCTAGTGCATACTGCAAAGCCCATTACCTTGAATTATTTATATGTTGCAACCCAGAACGGCAGAATGTTAAAATAAACTTTAATTCTGTTCCTTGCATTACAGCTCAACTATTTAACTGTTAGGCAGTTCTATCTGCAGACTTAGGCAATGCTTAGCAACTATAACCAAAAGTTTGGTTTTTCAGCAGAGATGATGGCAATGCAATTAGCTATAAGATAGCACTCCAGAGCTCTACTGTCAATGCTAATGAGAGGTTAATAACAGATAGTAAATGTGTTAAATGCTTCTAAAATATGTAAGGGAGCAAAAGTCATTCCCGCTCTTAAAAGCTTCTATGTTTTCTTATATACCTTTGACTTCTGTTTGAAATTGCCCTTCCTGTTTTTAATTTCCCCTGAGGTGTCTTGCCCAGGGCTGTACATTTAAGGCAAAGACTTCTTATGAAGTTGTTCAGTTTGAGAGCTGCATTGTCGCACATGTGTGCTGCCTTTAATAAGACATAAAGTACAGAGCCACAGACTGAGATCAGAGGGAACTGCTGATTTCTATTTCTTTACTTGCTGGGCTGGAGTGTCATGCCTCCCTCACCTTTATTCCTGAAAAAGCTCTAGATTGTCTTATCTGGCAGGGTTTGCATTCATCTTTATTCATTTCTAAAAGTGGCAAGCGATTAAATAAGCTAGGTGTATGTTGCAGGCTCCTAGTATCTTTAAAAAGACAGACAATTTTGTGAACAGGGATGGTGGAGTGTTTTTCTTCAGCCTACATTCTATATTCTGGCAATTTGATCTCACTGTAGATATATCTACTTGTTAGCAAAAGTTGCATATTCACCAACTAAACTGTACTGACAAAATTAGTGTACTTAAATCTCACCACAACTTTATTTCAATATATGACCAAAAAAGTGGATTGGTATACATAATCAGATTTACACTTTTTAAAAAATTTATCATTTCAAAATATTTCCAGCTTACAGACAGCAAAAGTGAACCACATATGAATGCCTGCAGGTGAAAGGATTGTTTAATTTCTGGCAATATAAGTAAAAACATAATGAAAACAAATATCCTCTCATATTTAAATATTGTAGGAACAGCAAATAGGTTATTTCTCTGTGTGTGTATATATAAAGCAAATATTTAGGATGCTGTTTGCAATGCACTGAACAAAAACTCCGTGGTTTTGTAAATGCTTTTCGTATTATGTTCTAAAATGGATAAGCTTTGGGGTTACACACTGTAAACTGGTGTGATGCATAAGAAAGTACAAATAACAATCCTTTGAATGTTTACCAAATACTGTTACAGTAAGCATTTGACTTAAAAAAGCAAAAAGTATATACTTTTGCAGCTCACATACATTAAGCTGTGAATTATTTTTCTTGGAGGTCATTGTTGTTGATAATAGAATTCTTTAAGACTGCTCAGACTAATGCAGATGTTTTTGTCTTTGAGCTTGAGATAATTGACAAAATAATTTCTGGACTAATGTCTCTGTTCATTCCTTGATTTTGTGAGTCCTTGTAGCAGCAGTGGCCAGCAAAGTAGCCTTGATGGTGTAAAATGCACAGGCTGTCTCTCAGCCAGTCTCCATATGCAGCTGTAGTCAGTTAAATGTCATCCTTGATTGAACTTGGTATTCATGGACAAAAGTCTGGGTGATAGAACTTTTTTTCATGAAGGAAAAGACCTTTGAATGTAAAGATTAGGCATTGCCATGTCATGGCTCAAAGTGTGTTCTGCTCTGTACTCAGCATTCAGTCCCAGGGCACAGTTCATTCACAAAAACTGTCAGAGTGATTATATTCAAAGATGCTGTAGTTAGCAAAAACTTTCTCTGATATTCTTTGCAGTTTTTCTAATCCAGTTATCTCTTGTAATGAGATAATCCTGAATGCTTGTTGCAATTGTGTTTTGAGATGCTCTAGCTATCAATCAAGATAACTAATTGCTTTTGTTTAAGTGTTATTTTCTTTCAAGTGCACACATTATTGGTAAACGTCATGATTAGTTTTGTTAGACAATTGTATCTTTAATGTGTGATTTATGTAAATATCTATCTCAAAGATAAACTAGTTCAGCCTTTGAATAATAGCTCATTGAAGAGTGAATGGCTTTTAAGCCTTTATTACAGAAGTGACTATGCTTGAGAGGAGGGGAGGAGGATTATGTCATTTATTTAGAAAAAAGTTTGTGTAAATAAATGCTAACATGCATGTAGCATTTTAAAGGAGTATTACTGTTCTTAACTAGATTGTTCCAATGAATGCAACTGGAAATTTAACAGATTTTAATGTGTACAGGTTGAAGCTAAGCGAATTGACAACCATACACTTTTTAGAAGTGGGATTCTTAAGATACTTTATCTGCTTGATCCACTTATTAGCGGTGTTGGCATCTGTAAGAAATAATTACAAAGTCAGTAGACAAGTAATCGCTTGTGCCAGTTGCTCGTTTATTTCTCCAAATCTGTGACATTCTGCAAAACATGTCTTACCTGCTTATCCTTTATTGTCTATTAGATTCCAGAGATATATAAATTATGAGAAATCCCTATTGCTCTCTTGATTACTCTCAATTTTTAAGTTTTCTGTTATTTTAAGAGTTACTCTTGTTTATAGAGATCAGTTCTCTTTTATGTCGGCTTTAGTTTTTGTTTACTTTATTGGAGCAGAATGTTTTCTGGAACTGACTCAGAAAGTAGTAGAAGTCTTGGCCCAGGATATACTGAGCTGATTTTAGAGAAGCAAGGTTTGCCTTACTGTACCATCTGTCTTCAGTTTGAAATCTCTATCTAGGTCAGGCAATTACTGCATCTGAAAGTAAAATCCCAATTGCCACACTTTTCCATTGAAAGTGTTCTGCTTACGGACAAAGAAATAGAAAAGATTCTGCTTTGGGGCATTTCCTGTATCCTCTGAATCTTTATAAAAGCTTGAGTCATACAACATAGTTTGGCTGTCACTCCACATTTCCCTACTTCGCTAATGATAGTTACTGGGTTCTGATAGAGTGCTGCCAGCCCAAGATAGCTACTTTACCAAGGAAGTGGGTTTTTCTTCCTTCTTTAAAAATACTGTACTGGAAATAATACAACAAACTTACTTGTATAGTTTGGTATAGAAACATGTCGATTTGGCATAGACATACATTTTGTGGCTAGTCATAAAGTTTTTGTTCACTCCCAATACTTGTCAGTCTTTTTTCTTGTTAAAAGTCACGGTGAAGACTTCGTTTCTCATGCACACAGCTTAAAGCTACAGAATGGATAAGATATTGTCTTTATTAGCCAACCACCTTATACCTATGGCAACTGTTCCCCAGTTCACTGTCTGAAAGTGTGCTCATGAAAGTGCCAGTAACCATTAGCCTAAAAATGGCAAGGCACCCAAAAGAGTGGGAAACTTATAGAGAATCCTGAAAGCATAAAAGCTGTCTGAGGATAACTTATTCTTCTTATCGACTGTCTCATAATGCTCTACCTACTTTCTCATAAACCTGAGGGAAGAACACCTTCACTAGCAGAAGGAAGCATAAACATTCAGTTCCTTGTATATCTCCTGTACCATGAAAATTTCAGGAAAGAAGGGATGAGGAGGAACAAGTGGCCTCAGGCATCATGACTTTCCAGAAGACCCTGAGTAGTATGTGCTTTCACAGCAGTAAGAGTATTGTTTCCCTATTATGGTAGTCAAGTTTAAATTGCTGAAAGTCCAGACTTTTTCCTGGTTTATCCCTCCATATATCTTTATGGCATGCTCTTAAAGGTGCCTTTGAAAAATGAACATCTTTTTCAGTTTAAAATGCAGTAGTGTGGTATACATATTGAGTGCAGAAGAATCAAGAGCTATTTTAGCTATGACATTCATCTGAAGCTCACCAGTCTTTGTCACTGTGGTAAGCCCTGGACAAGTTGCTCACTTGGTTCGGGGGAGAGAATCAAATGGGCAAAAGCAAGAGAGAGAGGAGAAATACCTTGTGGTTCAGTTAAGTGAAAGGCAGGGAGCAATTGCTTGACACTAGCAGACTGATGCCCAGCCACTCCTCGAGCAGTGGCTGCTTTGGAGAACTGGTTGGTTGGGGTCAGCTGTCCCATTGCAAGCTTCCTCCCACTGCCTTGACACTGTACAACTACTGTTTGGCAAAAGCTAAAGGCTGGGGTGTTATCAGCACTGTTTGGGTTACAAATTTAGAAGTACCATATGGGCTGCTTTGCAGATTAACTCCAATTCCATCCCAGCCAAATCCAGTGCAACCACACTCTGCTGCTTTTTCCCTACTAATACCTGAAGCAGGTGAGTTTAAGAGGTGTCAGAAAGGGATTCACTGTTTTCCCTTAAGCCGGACTGCTGTTGGTGTTAGATACGTACTGAAAGGTATAACTTGGGTTCTGAGAAGGGTTCCAGTAAGAATTTCTGAAAACAGTTGTTATACTGTAAAATTAACTTTCTGCTTAGAGTAATGACAGACTGGTGACTGCTTCCTGGTTGCTTCTTAATTATTTTCCTTTTTTTTATTGTAGATTTATCTAAGACAGCAAGATAAAACTGCTAGTATTAATCAAAATGTTCGCATCGCCAAAATGTCTCTCATTGACCTGGCAGGATCTGAGCGTGCCAATGTGACAAATGCCAAAGGAGCTCGTTTTAGAGAAGGAACAAATATTAACCGCTCCCTGCTAGCTCTTGGAAATGTCATTAATGCTTTGGCAGATCCAAAGGTATGTGCCGCTTTCCCATGCAGTCTTCACCTCCCAGTATCCTGAAAACGTTTTTTTAAATGGTGAGCTCTCACTGAGTAGTGGGGATTACATTGTTGACATGTCTCACATCATCATTTTCCTTTACGGTTTTCTTACGGATTTCCACCATCATCACTGTGATACCTGAAAGAGTCCCAATGGGAAAGAGTTCTCAAAACCCTTGTGCAGCTACCCTAAGGATAGAGTCAAAGATTAATGTACCTGCTTTCCTAAACCACCTTTTTCAAAATGAAGCATATGTAGCAAGAGAATCTTACATGAGTAAATAGCTAGCCTTATTCAGACAAAGATTTTTCCAGAAGTTTATGCCCTTTAATCTTAGGGAAGGAGGCTTTTATATAGAAGAGACCTATCTAAAGTTGTCCTTGCATACATCCACACATCCCCTGCTGTCCCCAATCCCCTGCTCACTGTAGTAAATTAGTCTCCTGATCTGGTTCAACATCTCAAGGGAAGAAATGTGGGGACATTTGTGTGGGAGAATGACAAAACCTCCTGAACTTTTGCCGCAGTCAAGTCCACTGTTTATAGTGACACCCCTTTTGTCCTTCTGGTCAGCTAGCAATTTTCCTTTTTAAATATTCCAATGGAAACGGATCAGAGTTTATATGTCCCTTCCTGGTGCCGCACATTCTCATCACCATCTTGTTGGAATGGGAGGCAGAAAAGATTCTTCATGTTGATTTATTTAGTGTGGGAATGGGGTCCAAGTGACCTGACTTGGTACTGTGAGATGAAGAGTCTGTAAATGCGATTGAAAAAAAAGCTTCACAAAGCAGACTGGGTTGCCTGGAAAGGTTGTGGAGTCTCTTATCACTGGACATATTCAAAACCCAACTGGGCATAGTCTTTGGCAGCTTAGTCTACCTGGCCCAGCTTTGAGCAGAGGGCTTGGACTAGATGAATCTAGAGAAGTCCTTCCCAAGCTTGATTATTCTCTGAACTGAAAGTAGGTTAATGTAGTCTTTTCTGCTAGTTACCCACATCACAAAAATAGTTATGTATCCAGACATTAGAAAGTAGCCTGGCTAATACATGCGTTATAAAGGTATTGAGTAGTTCCAGGAGTTTTAAAACCATTGGATCTGTATGTGAAATTTTGAGAAGAATTACTTATGTCAAAGAAAAATTCCAAGGCTGGCTTTCATGTTTTGTAGCATTGCTGAAATTGTAAGCAGACTTCTAGGCAGGTAAATATTTAAATAAAGTACAGTTGACTAATCCATACAAATGCATATAACTCTCTTTCTAGAGCAAAAAACAGCACATTCCTTATCGAAACAGCAAGCTTACTCGATTATTGAAAGATTCTCTTGGAGGAAATTGCCGAACAATAATGATAGCTGCTGTTAGTCCATCTTCATTGTTCTATGATGATACATATAACACTCTTAAATATGCAAACCGAGCAAAGGATATCAAGTCTTCTGTGAGTATGTTGGTATTTACTGATCTGTTGTCAAAGTATGGTAATGTATTAAGAATAGTTATTTCTGTTAAAAGATTATAATTTCTTTTATTTTGTTCTGTTATATCTTTTTTTCTTACAGTCAACTCTTCATCATTTGAGAGGTAGATGTAGTAGAGTAGATACTAGTTCTGTCTTAAAAGTAGCACAGCTTCATTAGTGGATTTATGCTGCCAGTTTGAAAGAGTTTGTTTTGTGAGCATCCAATTTAGTAATAACCTACAGCTTGTAGAATACACAGCCGGTTTCAGTATCTTACAGTTCTCTTGGAAAGTAATAGTAAAGCATGCTAAAGAAATGTCTGAGTGGTTGTTACAAGAGCTACTCCAGGTTTGTTACAGGTAGAATTCAGCTGGAGCCAAGAAGCTCAGTGAGATTATACTGATAAATGAAAAGCTATTGGGGTGTCCTGTCTCTTTCTCTCTATCATTCTGACTTTTTTGGTCGTAATCCTTGGTATTGTAGCTCCTAATTTCTTTGACTGTCGTTTCCATTTGTTGCATACCTAAAAGATAATTTTTATAATAAAATGGACTAGATACATATTAAATAGTAAAACTTATGGATAAATGCAGAACGTACTTGCACATATAAGTATAATTATTTTTTGTTTTGTTGAGGGAAATGACATGATCATAAAAGCTGTCATACTTTTGTTGTGCAAGTCAGGATTTTCTTCATTCTTTTTCTTGTAATATAGTGCAAATGTAATTACGTAGTACTTATACACATTGTATTTACTACACAGGAAAACGTGAAGAAGCCTTCTTAAATTCTAACTTGTTTCTTCTCTTTAACAGTTGAAGAGCAATGTTGTTAGTTTGGACAGCCACATAAGCCAGTATGTTAAAATTTGTGACGAACAAAAGAAGGAGGTATGTAAAAAATCGATTGTTATAAGTTTGAAAGCTTGTTTTAATTTTGAATACAAAAAATGTTTATGGGATTGAACCTATAAGGCAATGTTGTTTTAATTCTCTCATACAGTCTTTTGAAGTGAGAAAGATGTTTTGTCTTCTAAAAGGAATATCACATACAGCCCTTTGTAAAGCCTTTTAAGACATAAGCATGGAACGATAGGTTAAAAAAAAAAAAATCCCCAAAACAATATTTTAACAAAAAAGGTTCCTTTTTGGTTTAGATCCTAAGGTTGAAAGAGAAACTGAGAGAATATGAAGAAAAGCAAGCAAGCATTCCTGAAAATCATAATGCTGCAGTACTTCCAAGCAACCAACAAGTGGAAATACAAAGGTAAATTAATTACACTACGATATTGCTTCCGAACTGTGAGGGAAATTGAGAGAGAAGATTCACCTTCATTTCTTATTGCTGTGTTTTCCAGGCAGCTGGGAGGAACCATGTTTCTATGGATACTATGGAGGAAAAAAATTCTCTAACTGGTTGTGCAATAGATAGTATAGTAGTGCAGATTGCATAGATAGTAACAGTGTAGGGTAAAAACTCTGACGCTCTGCAGCTGGCTATTTTAATCCTTAAAGAAATACTATTTTAAATTCTGTGTGTTTTAGTACACATTTTTACTTAGATATGATAGCATTCTCTGGACACTTTTAGATATAAATACTGAATTTCTAGAAGTGTAGAGAAGAATTCTTTTGTTGATTGTTTGGTTTTAAAATAAGTGTAATGAAACATTAGAGTAAAAGACTCAGAGTTATTCAGATATTACACTATGAAATGGAATTGCTACTTCTGAAACACTGTCAAAAGTCAACTACATGGCAATAATGTCTGTTCAACTTGCTCTCTAGTTGAACCTGTGTGTTATTGTTACAGTATTTAATTTTATGATCTTTTATACTAAACACTATAACGACCTCAAATTTTCATGTCTTTAGAACATTTGCATGTGACACCTGTGCCTTTATTCTTATGTAAAGTTCTAACAACTCAGTAGGATGTTACAAAATGCCTTGTATGCAAGTTTTGTCATTACTCAGACATACGGTATCTTTTGGGCTGTTCTGTACTGTATTTTCAGAACTTGGGAGTGAAGTGAAAAAGCATCATTACTGCAATGGGGCAGTGCTTCCAGGTTTTCTCCTTAACCTTGTCATTCTGATTTGCATTGCAGACTAGGGATAAGCAGATTTTGAGGCCATTTAAACATCGGTCTCCTTGGAATAACTCAAGTACCTTTTATCATTAGTTTGGTTTCTTCCCCTCCATGTGTTAAAACATGATACGTGTTCTGTTTTTTGTTGTCCATTAGTGACTAAAATTGTACAATAGGGCTTCACAGAAAGTGAGCAAATGAAGACTCTTGTGGTTTTCCTTTTTGAGAAATAGCAGGTTGTTTTGAAGGATACCTTGTGTGTCTATGGCAACAGTTGTCTGATCGGTTTAATAAATTGGTATAAGAAGAATTTCATATCTTTTGGAGATAGAGACTTAGGTGAAGATGTTCCAGATGTTTGTCTTCTGAATCCCAGTGTCATCTGCATAAATACAACAAGGTTTATTTTTAGGGACCCCTTCAAAATTTCACATCCCATTTCCAGTTCAAGTACATAAAACCTTTACTGATGTACTGACACTTTATTTACTGTTCATCTGTAACAGACTTTACTTTTTTTCCTCTTAATTTTTTATATTTATTTTATTAACTTGGAATTGAAAGTTCCCTTTGTAAAGGAGATGGTCATAAAAAAAGTCTGCAGTAAGTAATCTGTTACTTATCCTTCGGTTATGATAGATACAAAGAAGTCCTTAAAAGTGTGTTTGCAAGCCGTGAGGAGATCAGAAAAGAATACCTGAAGCTGGAAATGCAACTGAAAGAAAATACACTGAAGACATATTACCAGAAACAGTATCATGAACAAATTCAACTGATGTGCTCTGAGGAAAGAGTAGAAAAGGTGAGTTTCCTATAACGTAATGCAAAGCATCGTGTCTCTTTGTTTTGCTATACTAATGTATGAATTTTGCTTAAGTAATTATATAATTACTTAATGGTTATCTAATTAATTAAAATGGGACACAGCGATTATCACTCATAACATTTTACCAAGCTGAGTAATCTGTTTGTGTTTCATAAGGAAAAGCGAAGGAAAGTGCTAAACAAGATGGGTTCTTATCATTGGTGGTTTCAGTTGTTGCCAGGAAGGTGTCTGGATAGTTGCTGAAGGACAGAGTCCTGTGAATGGAAATAATTATGTTTAGTTGCCTTGAATTTTAAGAGAACAATTTGGGGGCTAAGTGTGAGCAATTGCTGTTGTGCAGCATCAAATGCTCGTGTCTTTGTGGAAGAATCAAACTAGAAATAAGTAAGCATGATTAGATAGTATCTTAATAGCATCTATTATCTGATAAAAGTTAGCTTAAAGGAATATATTTTATGTAGACAGGAAGTTGAGGGTGGGGTTGATTTTGCTTAGTCACAGAAACAATCTGTATTCGGCTGAAAATGATAGTTTACCATATGACTATTTTTTTCCCAGTGATTCACATGAAATTTGGTCCTTAGATAAATGTCAAAGTGAAAATATATCTCACAGTTTTGCTTGTCATTAATGAAGATATTTCAAGTGACTAATGTGTTCTAGAATTCTCTTCTACGCCATAGAAACTCCAAAGCAATATTTTTTTGATCTGACGTGCTTTTTAAAGCTGCTTACAATGGAGCATAGCTCTATCTCTGTTCATAATGAGGAGTATTTAATACAAATGGTTTTTTATAAGCTGATTTCACTTTTTTATTTTCAATGTTAGAAGTGCTGCACTCAGACGTTGGGTTTGCCATTAGTTAACTTAGAGATGTGACTTACTAAGGGTCAAGAGTCACTGTCCTGCAATTGCAATGCCTTATTTATTAACCAGAGTAAGTCACTGTAATGGTAAAATTAGATGTCCTGTTGTGACTACTATGGAACAAATTGGATTTTATTATGGAATCCAGTCAATTAATTAGGAAAGCAACTGTTCACATTTCCTTTGTGTGCTATAACGCTTCTGTTCTTCCTTGTGTTTTTATACATTTGCTGTTATCCTAAATGTTTCTCGATTTTTGTCTCTAAAATACACTGTTAGGCCACAGGGGTATTTCTGAAATAATAATTTTTAAGGGAAAGGTTTTACTTGTATTTTCTCATTTTACACTTAATCGTCTGTGATGAATCACTAGATATAATAACAATTTTAGGTAAATTAACATAAAGCAAATGATATCTGCCCTGTACTTAAACAACCCTGGTTTGACCACTTTAAATCAAAACACTAAGAAAGAAGGTAAAAACTTACATAAGTTTAGGTTACCTTAATCTCTGTTCTTAAAAATGCTTTCTTGTTGCAAAAGTTTTGCCACAATTTATCTTGTGACTTTCAGTCCATCCTGGAGCACTAATAAATGATTTAGTTTTCCATAGAACCTGGATGCTGCCCATTGGAAGGCCTGTTTATGTCATCCTTAATGCCCACTTCTCCATTCTTGTTACCTGTATTTCTGCATCTGTGCTGTTTTCCTGTTGCATGCTAGGTATTGGCTACAGCAGTTAGCCAGAAAACCTTTGTGCCAAGAGCAGAACATTCCTCTTTGTATGGAAAAAAAAGTTAATGTGTGGCCCTGTATTACAGTTACTTTTAGCAATCTTGCTGAGGTATGAAGAAATCTATTCAGTTTGGATCTATTTTATCTTGAAGGTTTTGCATCAGTCATGGAATCCGTTTTAGAAATTTTTTTTTATTTTTAAAGATATGGCAAAAAAAACTGCTGGTACTTTGACAGGCTCTTAAAGTACATCATATTTAAAATCATGTCTACGTTTTTGATTGCCGCTTCTAAGTTATTTTTACTGCTTGGAAAAGGAGCGTATTCCTGGAAAGCAGTCAGTCTGTCTTGGTTTCAGTTTTTCTGCTTACTGCAGTTGGCCATGCTGGATTCAAAAATGCTTGTTGAATATGTCCCAGCTCTTTAGCTTGGGAGGGATGATTTCTTCTGTATCTCTTGGGATTTGGGGGGCTTTTTCAGTTACAAAACAGAGTAGTATCCCAGTATCTTGGTAGTATCTTGCCTAAGACTACATGTGTTCCAGAGGCTGTCTAACAGCTAGCACACACAACCATATTTTTTATGTTCTAGCATATTGATGTAGCATGTCCTTTCTTCCTGGGAGCCTATGGGATGGGTTCATCAAATGGTGGGATATTGTCAGTAACACCTTCTTCTACCCTGATACCTCGCTTGCACTGTGTAAAAGCTGAAGTATGCAAAACACTGCGTTTGAATTTCTCCGCTTTAGCGATCCTGAAAGCTCTCCCTTAGTCTCACTGGTCAGAGGGAACCAGTGGTCATTGTAAGCTTTAGTCTGACAGTTAACTTTTCTTCCTAGTACTTTCCCTAAGGAGCTGTCCTTTATAAAGTGACTTTGTCTTCTCTGGATCTTCTGTCATATTAACAGATAAGACAGCCTAAAGAGGAAGCAAAGTGAAATTCTGACTAGAATCTGATCTTTGACCTGGTAACTTGCTTGGAGCACAAATGTAGTTCAGGTGTCTTTACGATGCTGGCTCTGTGTTCTGCACGCCATGTGCTGAAGCAACCATTTGGAAAAGTCAACTCAAGAAATCACCCTGCATCTTTCCATGTACTGTTTCTGTTTTCTACAGGATGGAGCAATTTCTGATTTGTGCAACATTAGAGAGGTACATTCAGAGTTTCTTAGGACGTTGTACGATAGGACTAATTTGGCCTGCTATTCCAAATATGTAGATTTATTCTAATTGATGAAGTTTCATTTAGAGTGTTAATTTTGGAACATACACATGTAGAAACGTAGGCTATATAGTTTTCAAAAACTAACTGGCTTCTGTATGTTTGTGTGTAGCAATATACTTCAAATATTTGTGGTTTACTCTTTTGGTTTTTTAACTTACCAAAGTTTAGGCAAAGCTGAACTCTTATCTAAAACTAAAGTTCTTTATGGTTAGTTAGTGACCTGACTTTTAAAGTATACCACAAACTGTAGTTGTCCTCTGAATAGGAGGAGTCTCCTTTGCCTTGTTAGGACACTGCCCCATTCATATCCAGCTTGCTGTTGCTGGTTTTGTGTATTTTTGTTATTGGATTTCAAAGAAGTATCAGAAGAATTATGATGCTTGAAGATAGAGGGTTTTCTTTTTGCCGGATACTTTATCTTTTAGTGGACTTTTTCGAGGACATACTGCATTAGGAAAACCAAGCAGATAAAATTCCTTCTTCATATTCATGCTTGAGTACCTAGAAATTATGTTGTATCTAGAAGTGTGTTTGTGCACATGTAAGTTTTTCCAGTCTTTCCAACTTAAGAGAGTTATGGCTTAAAACAGAAACTGGATCAAATAGAGTGTACTATTCTTTAAGGGAACAGTCAAATGACTGTAGTCCCTGTTATAAGGTCTTACAGGAAAAAGAATTTATAAGTGTTTTAAATATAATTCAGCAATGCCTCTAAGGAGAATGTGCTACTTCACTTTTATTAAACTGGTCAAAACTGCAAAATGTTTGCTATGCCCAGTTGAGGATTGTCCTTGTTTCAGCTGGGATAGAGTTAATTTTCTTCCTAGTACCTAGCTGGTACAGTGCTGTGTTTTGGACTCAGTGCAAGAATGAAGTTGATAACTCACTGATGTTGTTCCTAAGCAGTGCTTATCCAGAGCTAAGGATTTTTCATTTCCCATGCTCTGCCAGCAAGCAGGAGTACAAGAAGCTGGGAGGGAGCATGGCCAGGACAGCTGACCTGAACTAGCCAGAGGGCTATTCCGTACCATCGAGCAGCATGCTCAGTAGATAAACTGGGGGGACTGGGCCAGGAAGGGCCGACTGCTGCTCGGGCATCGGTCAGTGGGTGGTGAGCAACTGCATTGTGCATCACTTCTCTTTTCTTGGGGTTTATTTCTTTTTTAATTATATTCCTTTTGTTTACAATAACTATATTATTGTTGTTATATTTTAGTTATGCAACTACTCTTATTTAAACCCATGAGCTCTAAGGCTGCCTGTGCTTAGTGGCTGGCTGAGCTTAAACCATGACAAGTATAAAAGCATTAAAAAAAAAATTCTCTTCAGGGATATTTGTGAACATCATTTGACAGCTTTACCCTTAAATGCTGATTTTTAGGCCACTTGCAAGCGGGATCAAAGGCTTGCAGTGCTTAGAACCCACCGCATACACATGCAGCAGAAGAAGGAAGAGGAGATCGAACACCTTGAGGAAAATACCAATTGGCTGCATCGTGTTGAAAATGAAATGCGTCTCCTGAGTCAAGATGGGTGTATACCAGAGGTAAAATGCCTTTCACTTCAAGGGCATATCTCATGTATTGTAGTATCATCTGACTAGTTAAGAACAGATTATCGCTATGTTTTTTTTTCCTCTTCATCTCACTTCTACTCATGACTTCTAGCCTTCAGGGTGGCTTCAAATTCCAGTGTTAGCTGTTTCGGTTATTCTGCCTTAAAAGTACTTCATTATTTGTGCAAGTATTCCTTGTTCATGGAAGTATATGATTACATACAAAAATGCATACTAAAGGGGAATAAGTGTGCTATGGGTGGGCAGTTCAAATTGCTGCCAGAGTGCTGATCCTGCTGCTGGCCATACACTTCTAGTCTTGCCTTTACAGTAGCTCCTGATGCTCATCAAACCATGTGACAACCTAATTCTTAGACTGGCCAAAAAAAAAAATTCTTTTTTGGAGGATGCTAAGGGAGGAGTGGGAAGGGGGAAAGAAGTGGAAGTTGTCTTGAGTTCTCTGCCAAGTTGTAGCAAGTAGAGTCAGCTCAGTGTGGCCTCAGACAAGCACCAGTGCTGGCAGAAGGGAAGGGATGAAGGTCTGTGCAGGAACAAGAAAGGGAAAAGAAAGGTGGGAGGTTGTTCCTCCCTGCCTTTTAGTTTCAGCCAGCAACTGGAGTGGCTTAAATGATTTTGTAATGAGCACTTGTGACTCATGTAATGAAATATATTTCAATACCTGTATTTTTATTGGGATGACTAAAATGTGTTGATACCTTAATATTTCAAACAGGATACTGGCATATCAGGAAGATGACTGTATACAGTGAAGTTTTGTCCCAGACAATGTCACTGAAATTCAGATATGGAGCCAGTACACAAGAAAAGAAGGGAACATATTTTTGGTCATGCACTGCTATACATCTGTGTGTGCCTATTGAATTCTTAATGATAATTACAGCACACCCACTATTGGTCAAAGGAATTTACAAAGCAATATTTATACATGTAAATAAAAATCAAACCATTCATACTTTTTTACCATAAAACTTTATTATAATAATATAGATCCACTCTATCTTTTCAATATAGGGCTAATGAATATTGGTTTTAATCTAAATTTCAGTTTTTACTACCTGTTTGATGTGATTTTGTTTTTCTTGCTAATTTCCCAAGGAACTCCGTAAAGATCTGCAGTGTTGTCATTTAAATCTAGAAGTTAAGGACCTGAAAGCCCAGATTGACCACATGTTATCTCTGATGGCCCTTCAAGATCAGCATTACAAGCAGACAGAAAAGTAAGTATGGTTTGATAGCAGGCGTGAGAAGTCTTTGTGTTCTTATTTAATTTCTTGCACAGTAGACATAAAATTATCTGTATTATACATTGTTAGTATAAAACTTAAACAATTAGTCAAACTGAAAAAAGCCAAATTTGCTGGTAAGCATTGACTTCTTTTTCTGTTACCAGTATTTTGAAAATATTGGAGACTAGCCTTCAGAGTGTGACATAAGGAATGGGAAGCAATTGCAAATCTGTTCAGTAAATAAGTATATTAAATTTATGATTAAATTTAAAGTCTGAAATGAATAACCAGCTTTTCTTTTTCCTTTGGAGAAAAGGCACCATAATCATAAAAAGTAATACATAAACCTGCAAAACTGAAAGCAAAATTTGTAAAGCTACCTTGTTAGTAATTACAAAGTTGCTTCTTGAAGTTTTCATATACATATCCCTTTCCCTTTTGCTTGAACCTACTGTTTAGTCTTGCAACTGACTCCACAGTTAAAAAATTCCTGAACTGTCGCTTTAATTTGATCTGCAATTTTGTGTGGATCTTAATGTATTCCATTCTTTAATTAAAGATACGAGTATCTAAAATTATTTGGATTAAGCTTCTAATAAGGTTCTATGCACACCTTATTAAGACGTGTTTGTTTTCAACTGCACTATTTGGTTTATACTCTTCATTTATTTGACAGGTGATTTTAAAAAGGCAGAACTCAATCAAGATATACTGACACTATTTCTGTAGTGTTTGAGGGGCTGAATATCTTGGACAGTGAGGAAATACTACACTTAGTAAATGCTTAGAGTGAAATATAAGATTTTGCAGAAGAGATAAATCAAGTCTATTTAGTCATGAATCTTTCTTCTCAGTGTCATGATATTCCCCGAAAATACATTAAAATTAATTACACAGCAGAACTTGGTGGGGGTGGAGAGAAGGGCAAAAAACCACTCATATTCCCAATAATGGCAGTGCTAGTAATGATCACATTAGTTACTATTTAGTCATATTTGTCTTGCCTTTTGTTGTTTTACAGAGTACTAAATACTTTGCTTCCAGTTCTTCGCAAGCAACACCTGACTTTGAAAGAGGCTGGGTTGATAAATAATTTAACTGAGACTGAGTTTGGGGAGGTTGAGCAGCTGATTCAAAGACAAAAATCAGTAGCTTGGGCTGACCAGACGGAAAGAAAGAAACAAAATCAAAACCATGAACTAGAGCTGTCAGCTATCTTAGCATTCCCACAACTTGTGAGCAGACCAAACACCCCATGCCGTAAGTATGTTATTCATTTGTCCTCTGCTGGAAGTAAAGTTACTAAAGAGACTATTAAATGTCTCCTGCAAAATGTCATCCATGAACACGATGAATGCACACTTTTGCACATACTGAAGTCAACTATAAAACCAAGACTCAGACCTGTTTTCTGTAAAATAAATACTATTGTTGATTAGTTACAGGAAGGAAATTTACCTTTTCATGGCTAGAAACACTCTGCCAACAGGTAACTCCCTCGTTCTCCTGTTGTAACATAGCTAGTGCTTTGGATAGGCAGCACTTAACACATGCGGAGCTTTTTGAACACAGCTAATAATCCATAACATTGAAAGACATCCATGGGTAACAAAGGAAAAGCAGATACTTCAGCTTCTCAAAAGCTGACAGTTGTGGAAGAGCAATGACCCCTGGAACACTGTGAAATTAGTCCCCTGCTTCCTTTAGTTTTCCTCCTCTACATGGCTCACTCAGAGATGGAGAATTATTCTGCCAAAACCTTTTATTGCCTCTCTTCTCATTAAGTGTGTATGTGATTTTTGGCATACGTTTGCATTGCTGTTAATCATACCAGAGAGTTGATGCCCAGTATTTCACTGTGCAGTGTAAAGGTCAGATTGTGTTGAGGGTGGGCTGGGGTTTTTTTGTGGGTTGGTTTTGGTTTTTTTTTTTTGGCTGGGGGGGGACACACTACACTTGAAAATTATTCTATGCTTGTAAAATAAGAAATAAAGACTCAGGGACAGTGGGATTTCATTTAGATACTGATATTGTGTATGTGCAAGACAAACATGAAGCTGTGCTCTTAGCTGATATTTATTTTATATCATAGGCATATTTTGATATACTTTTCCTTTTTGATGAACTTTATTTTTGTGGCAGAATAGGTAGGGAGGTCTACACAAATACAGATCCGGTAAACTTTGTAACTATATGTTGACTGTGGAGATTCTGTCTTGTCCTATGTGGGTTATCATTGTGAATTTGAATTCCTGACACAAGTAAGCGGAGTTCTTGATTAATCTGTTCCACCTTTCTTGAAGTCCTGTGTTGTAAGAGGCTAGATCTTCTTGTATTAAATCAAAATTACTATTTAAATTGCACCCAAAATTTGAAAGGCATAAACGTTTCCCTCCATTAAAATCATTAGACGTAATTTGAGGGGTTGTCTGTAAAGTCTTCTGTGAAGGTTTTTCAATTATTTTCTTGTTCTAAATGTTGTTGAGCTGGATGATCACCTAAGTAAGTGGACACCATATTTTTCAGTTAAGATGAACTTTTTTCAGCTGTAAATGCTGTCTTTCCCTGAAGATGTCCATCGAAATCTTATGTGGCATTTTTATTTTTGTTTACTCCTTGTTCTATGGAAAAGGAACTAGAGGAGACATTACTTTAACTCCTTTCCCTCCCTCTCTTATTAGATTCAGGACAAAATATGGTAGAAACAATTGTCCTCCAAATTTTGTAACCTTTACAGGAAAGATTATGATAACTTCTAACAAGACACTTCTCAGGGTTTCTCTCTTCGACTCTTCATCTGATGGCTCTTTCCATTTGCTTTTGACTAGTTGTTTAAATGTGGTGATAAGTTTAATGGTTGTTGTCAGGATTTTTTTTTTCCAAATTGTTGAAAACTTAATGTTCACAAAGAATCTACCTCTCATTAGGAGCTTAAGTTGGTGAGATAACATAAGTTTTTCTTCAACAGCTTTTTCTCCTCAATGCTGCTTGCTATTATAAGACTTATTGTTCAGTCGGTAGCCATTGTACAAAAATTTCTAAACATAATCCACTGTACAGAGTAAGACATACTGTTAATAGGTACTAAAGTACTGAGAACTTGATATTAGACATTTGAATTTAATTGAGAATTGGCTTTGCACACTGGAAGAAGTTAAAGTTCTAAAAATTATTAATTTGGCATTCAGTTACTTAAAACATTGAGCTAACAAGAAAACATGAACAGTAGCAGCTCTGCTCAGAAAACTAATTCAAGCAATATTTTTGCAGTATCGCTTTAATCTTAATGTGTCCTTACCTAAAATACTACTGGTGTTAACACAATCATTTTCATACATCCTGGGAGGTGGGGTTGAACTAAGTAATCCACTCACCAGTGCTTAAAAAATTTTCCTCTTGAGCATGAAATAAATGCAATGAAATAGCTCTTCAAATGTTGGTTTGAATTCACATTTAAGAGATGTTGAACTATTAGCTGATGTTACATTATGGAAATCTGTTTCTCTTGTGCAGAATGTATATAACAGGCTAAGAAAAAAAAGGTATAAATCAGAAAAAAATACAGTAGCATGGGAAAATGTGAAGTAGTACAACAGCAACATCCCAGGCAGAAATAGGAAGGATGTAGTAATTTCTTTTTTCCTTTAAAGATTAAATAAATTATTCAAGAATCCAATTCCTTCTCCCTAAAGTCATCTCGGAAGTATGCTTGGCAAATGTTAGCAAGAGCTGACCTAAGAACTTAGTGAACAAATAAAAAAGGAAGATTTATAGAGATCCCTTCACACCTTTGTCGCATTGATATTTTATTATTTACAATTCGTTCAAGATGTTGGGAAGGAAATAGTGTTTTGCACCAAGATGAAAAAAAAAAAATTCGCTACATGCTACACAGTGGTCATTAATCCTTATATAAAAATCCATATTTCACATGTAACATAATTGCAGAGACTTCAGCTTGTCAGCAGGAAAAAGCAATGCAGTTCACTTGTGATTTGATTTCTATTTTTCATGTTATAAGTTGAGAGCAATCACTTTTTAAAATACACCATTTAACATAAATATATGTCACTTAGTGTTTGCATCTCAAACTTCATTCTTAAATAATCTAGGGGAGAGGGTAGAGAAGTTAATTGGTGGCAATATAATGCCACCAATTATTAATATATTTCATATGAGATGTAAGTTTAGAGCGTTTTAGAGGAAGAGAATGTACTAGGTCTGCTGGTAACAAATGTGATGTATAGCTTTTAAATGTTTATTAAGAATAATTAATTGCTGTATTACATTAAGAATATTCTTTGAGATAAAAATCCCTCTGCAAAAATGAGGTGCTACTCATGCAGAAAACAAGATTTATGAGGAAAATATAGGTGCCTCTTCAGTGTAAGCTTATGAAGTTAAAAATTACATACCTTGTGCTGAACTCAAAAGTATCTAAGGACGTATGCAGTATCCATGTGTTATCCATATATGCAAATTTCATATTCATTAATAAACTGCAACTTAGTGTTTTGTCATTATGCATTTTAAATGTTAGTGATGCAGAAAAACATCTGTACTTAAACTGCTGAATTCCGCATGTCATAAAACACGAGGCACTAATCATTACAGAAACTTCGTTAACAACGCTGTAACCTTTTTCTGGCAGTCTTTTTAGAGAGAACCGTGACATTGTTCACATGCAAATGAATTGTTATTGAGTGTTTTCACATAAAAATTAAAATGTTTTAAGTCCCATAAATAACTTCTCTGATTATAAGCAGTGTCCCCAAAGGCTGAAGCAGCTGAATAATTTCTGTGGAGTAGGAAAAGCTGTGAAAGTAGAGAAAGAACTACTCATAGGTTTCTTCAGAATTTACTACGTTGCATGAGCTGATCCTGAAGAAGGAAGTCACACTAGTATTTGATGTGGAAAAAGAATCTAAAAAAGAGTTTAAGGGAAGGATAGCAATGGTGAAAGGGTAGGGAATTTTATTCCAGGTATTGTTGAAAGGAGCTTACAGAAAGTTTTGAAAAATAGTCCTAAAGATGCTTACTTTGTTGTATGGATTGGTTTTGATGTTACCTTTTTATAAGATCCTTCTTCCTATCAGGAGTTTCAAAATGGTAAGGAATTCAGGTGAATTCCAGTAATGCAAGAATCTTTTTCTTGTGAAGATTTCTTCCTTGGAAAGGGTCTCCTATTGCCTTAAATAATATCAAGTCCTAGTGAGAGAGGAAAAGATTAAGACGTTCTCTGGCCATTCATTCAACATCTGTTTCTATGGCCAAGCTATCAAGGTAGTCAATTCTTGTGCTTAAAACCTGGTTTTTAGAGAAAGCTTATTAAAGCTCATAAGCTTTGCCAAGCACATGTAGTGATTCGCTACAGGAATAGACCCCTTTCTATCTTATTTTTCCTTTAACCTTTGTCACCTTTAAACATCTTCTGTAAATGCTTTGTTCAGAGCAAGTCAGAGATGTATGTTACTACCTGACTTAATCAGCAACCTCATCCAACCAAGTAGTATTGCATAGTCATCTGTATCTACAGTAGCACTACCATGGGTACCAGAAGTACCTCTTGGAAAATTCACAGTTTGTTTTAAGGTTATGTGCCTTGCTCTTCTGGTTCATTTAGACAGTGCCGTATTAACACATGACAAGTAATTTGATCTAAAAAAAAGTTGTTTTGCAGTGCATGCTAACACAGTCTACATGTAATGATTCAAGTATTTTGTAAAGAGCAGTGTCTGAATCTTAAATTTCTGATTGTGCTTATTTTATGTGGCTATTTTACCATTTCAGACATTTTAAAATAGAATGCCATCAAATTTAATCTAAAATCAAACATCTGCATAATCTTTTCATTTCAAGTTGTTCAAGTAAAAAAACCTTCAAAATACTTACATTTATCCCACCAAGTATATTCACATTTTACTTCTAAAATATTGGTTTTCCTTGGTCACTTAATATTTGTTTCTTAAAATATGACTGAAAACAAATTATTTTCAGAATGTCTGCTCTTATTTTCATTATGAAGCCTTAACATTGGGCTTCTGTAACATATCTTAACCATACTTTCCACTCTGTACTAATCAGATACTTTTTTTTTTTAACAATTATTTATCGATGTATACTGTTTTTAAGCATCCACCTATACTAATTATTTATTCTGACCTTCATTATAAACTAGAGTTGTTGTTTTGTGGAGGAAATGCTGGTTTTCCACTATCATTTTTGTTTACAAATATTTTAAATTTCTATTAAGCTTGTGTATGCTTCATGAAACCATAAATGTTCAACCTCATGAACGACTCATCTATTTGTATCAAATAAAGCACAGCTATGAAAGGAACGTAAGTTCATTTGAAAATGTATTCGGGCCCCCGTTGTTGGGTGTTGGTTAATGGAGAGCCATACAGTATTCATAGAGTATGGACGGACGAATGGAGAGCTCTGACTGGTATTTGTAAGTATTTCTGTGAATGGGAAAGTTCTTGGCATTGTTTCAGGCATCCCATTTCCGGAAGCCTTACTGTACATTACCATTGAGAGAATGGAATTGATTTACAGGAAAAAAAAAAAGAGAAAGCATCCATTACCTCCCCTTGTCACAAACATCCGAAAGTAAAGTCAATTTATTTTTCACGGCAAGAAAAATTGGGGTGTAGTTGTTTGTAGTAAAGGATTTGATTAAAAGTAGTAAAAGCATCTGTCTTGTGTATAGGAAAGATTTGTCTGATACTGAGCAGCTTTCTCACGTTGCCCTATATGACTTTTAGGGTTGGTTTTGGTTTTTTTCTCACGCTGTATAAAATAGTACACCTGACCACTGGGACTCACAAGAATGCAGCCTGGTTTTTAGCCTTTTTCGGTTCATAGCCGTTTGCAAAACTGTTGTGAAACTGGCCTTCACAGTGACGCCTTTGGGTCACATGAATATTAAATAATTGCAATGCATTCACTAGACCTTGTTTGCAATTTGGAATTCCATGAGTCAGTTGTTAAAAGAATGAAAATGTATGATTAGTATTGTAATTGGATCAATCGTTGGTAGCCCAGAAACGTTTATTGAAATGAATACATTAATATTTGATTTCACTTTAGCAGAACAACCTGGTAGACTTAATTTAGCCCAGTTTCCAGAAATAATCTCCTTACTCATGTATTAACATGAGTTCCAGAAGAAGAGAAGTCTTGGCCATTATTTTGTCCCAAACATCAATTAGAACTAACCCAATTCATCAGAGTCGTTTTGTCATGAACTCTACTC
The DNA here is from genome assembly GCF_003259725.1 of Athene cunicularia. Taxonomy (NCBI): domain Eukaryota; kingdom Metazoa; phylum Chordata; class Aves; order Strigiformes; family Strigidae; genus Athene; species Athene cunicularia. Next base: position 5,017,953 of record NW_020799103.1, read on the forward strand.
CCTTTTGCTGTGACTCATGTTTCACAAATACTGCGTTCTGTTTTTCATATTAACCCATAGGGCTGTAAATATCTAATATTGCTATATTTCTTTCCTGATAATTCAGTTCTTCGGAGTAGTCTTCTGGGACAAATAATACAACAAACTAATGACCAAAACCACCTCATATCACTTGATGAGGGGGAGTGGTGGTTGGAGGAAGACTTTTATTTTTAATTTCCGAGTGAATCCCTTTAAAAAAAATATCTGAAACAATTCTGACAATTATCCTTTATAATCATCATTCTGAAATTAAAGATCATTATATGTGATCTATTCTCCAAAATATTTTTAGAGAAGCATTGTGGCTGAAAGCACTAACTAAGGAAATACTACTTCTAAATTTTTCTCTTGGACTACTCCTTCAGGTTAACTGTGGATGTTTCTGTAGAGTATATAATGATTCGGTTTTGTATATGAAATAAAAAGTAAACTTATCACCACGATTCAGTGATATTTATTCTGACACAAAAGATTGAACTGGCTGTAAAATGCAAAGCCATGATCATTTCCCTTATTATGGAACAGGTTTGGAGATTTTTCTTTTAGACTTAGAATGTATTGTTTGTCTTTCAGTAGAAAAGTAATTATTAGCATTAGACATCAATTCAGGAACTAAGTAGATTCATTTTTCAAGAAAATATGAGTAGCCATACTTGGTCTACCATTATGTCACGTTCAGTACCCTGTATTTAGTAGTTCTCAGTAACATGCTCCTAAGACAGTGGGAACAGGACAAGAGTCAGCTGACTTTTTTTTTTTTTTTTCCTGTAGATAATCTTCCAAGTAGATAATCTTAAATTTGTCAGATCTGTAGTTTGTAACCCCTTTATGCTTATGGGATTTGCCATAGCATGCTGCAGCAAGCTCAACAGTCTGTGGGAGACGAGGATTGCTCTTAGTGTTAAAATTTGTATATGGTATGAATGGGGTATCTACTGTTTGTTACTGCAAGAACCAATTCCTTATTAACTTCATCTGTGATATTTTATTAATACGTTATATACTACCTCAGTTGTTCCTAACTAGGAATGTACTCTTGTCTCAATTTTCTCTGTTCGTTCATTGGAATATTTAGGCAATAAGATGAAGCATGTAACATTAACATGCATCCCACCTGCAAGCACTCAACAGTATCATGTTAAAATTGAGTATTCTGGGAGAAAGCATTGCCAAAAATCATATAGAAACACTTTGATTTTTAGTAGGCATGACCTGCTATGAAAGGAATGTCTATTCTGTGTTGCTTTAATACTGGAAGTTCATATTTGCCACTTAAAACATTAAGTCCTTTGTTCTGGAGCTTTTTCTTTTTCCCTTTTCAAGTAAGATTTATGGGAACTAATTCTCCCTGGTTCTAGCTGTCCCATTGCAATATAAGCCACATAGTGGTAGATAAACACATTTCTAAAATTGCTTGCTGATATATTTGGTGCTTGTTTAGAGAAAATTATGCTGAAACTATGAATTTAGTGTTTAGGAAAGGCAAGGTATGGTGGTTCAGTTTGAGGCGTATTACTTTGGTGTCAGCTTGAGGTATAAATTTTCTTTCAATAAGAATTTTTAGGTATGAAAATCTTAAAGTATGCCTTTAAACATCAGGTTTTAATACTATTGAGTAGCCTTTCAAGTATTTGAAAACAGGTTCTCACCAAAAAAAAAAATTGTAATGGGAAATACTTTGATATGACCATTTGAAGTCATCTGAAATCTATAGGATTAGTGATTTTGTAGCAGCTCTTGTTGTCTGAGCCCATTTTATTTGACCTTCTCAATGGCAGCTATTAAAAACACCTGGAAAAAAATCAGCAACTGGCTTCAGTATTTTGCTTCCTTATTAGGACAGAAATAAAAACACTGGTATTCCTTTATTTTGTGGGTTTAAATGGGGGGTTTTTTGCTGTATTTGCTTACTTCAGATCATAACTCTTTGGATCTATATACTGTATAACAGCAAGCTAACATGGAATTGGGGTTGGGTTTTTTGTTGCCTATTTGGTTTATGTTATTTAGTGAAGCCAAGCTGCTGGTGATGTTTTTGTTTACTTTCTTGTTTACTGTGTTAGGAGCAACTTAATGCTTTCACAAAAGGTTTTGAGAAGGGACACTTCTTGAATATTTTATATGCTTTCCAATATTTAACTGGCAAGAAAAGCTAGTTTTGTTTTAACTTTGTTTGACAATGAGTTTCATTCCAGAAATAAATACATTTTTAAAAATAGGTCTGGGTTTCTACTAACGGCTTATATTTGCCCTATATAGAGTTACTGCAACTATCTTTTTATTAATGTGTTTGTATTACAGTATGAAATACTGTTCATTATGATGAAATTCAACAAATTATTAATGCTGGCAATACTTTTGTGTTCTTTACCTATTTAGTTCATGTTTTAAATGCTTGCATTTACAGTTAATTTAAAAATGCTTCCAGTATTTAGTCGTGGAGAAGCTTCTAAAACTTGGCACTCATCAAAATGTTTCTCCATCAGACTTCCTTCCTAGTAACTTTAAGACATTAGCAAAACCTCAGTGTCTTACAGTAAGCAAACTTTCTGAAACTGCAACTTCCCTGTCCTAATGTAACAATAGACAAATAGAATTCTCTAACCATTACTTTTCCCAAAACACACACTTTCAGATGCATACAAACAGGAGGAAAACCTAATAAATGGGGTTTTTTAAAACATATCCTGAAATGTTTAGTAGATAGTTATGTCAAACACTAGATTGGAATCCTTAGATAAAGCTTATTCTTGTATTTAAGAATATAAGTTGTCAAAAAATCTTTAAAAGAAAGTTTTGGCCTCAATTTTTGGTTTTCATGACTATAAATTTTTTTTTTTTTTTAACAGAAGAAATGTTAATCTTTGAATAGAAGAATAATATTGTACTCATGAAACCAAAATTAAAGAGCAAGCACATTAATGAAGCATAGCATGGATAAGTGTCTCAGACTACATACTGAAATTTAGTTTCTTGCTTGTTGCCAACAAAATCTTACCATGTCTCGGAGAAAAATGTCTTCATCGAAGTAGGTTTATATTTCTGGTGGAAGTAAAAATTATTTGGGAGACACACAGGCCCTGTTTTACTTCCCTTTCACTACTCATGGAGAATATTCTGAATTAGCTTAATGTTTATATTACAATCCAAGCTACTGTGTCTCAGCAACCTGCTGCACTTCACCTGGTGAATGCTGATAGTGAATTAGACTAAGATTAGGTATGAGAAAATAATGCCTCTTACATTTTAACCAAAAAAAAAAAATCCTTTCCTCGTATGTAGTGAACTGTACACAGGCACACGCACACAAATTCACAATTCAGTTATTTCATGTCTGATAGTCCTCTCAGGCCTGGGTTTTCCATGTTTGTGTTACTTCAAAGCTGAAAACAGCATAACAGATTTGTAGTTGTTCATGTAATTGTCCAGGCATCTTTTCCCATAAGCAATTTAGTCTAAATTATAACCTGCTTTTATTGTTTATGTATTGTTGGGTAAGATGATGTGTGTTTGTTGAACCATCATAGTTTAAACATTGCTCTTCCTGAAACTGAGCCCTCGAGTGAGGAATAAATGTTTGCTTTGTTTTTTTTCAGTGGTTTCATTATTGAATTAAGTTCTGGCAACATAGAATAGATTTGTGGCCTATATATTAGCATATAATTTACTTGCTACTTGTACACACTTGGATAGTACCCATTTCATCCTCCCAGAACAGGTCTAGGTCTCACGGTAGTCTTTAAATCCTTTCCTATCTCCTCACAGCTTTAATTTGTATCTTCTAATTGGCCATCATCTCGTGGAGCTGGGCACGAGGAATACATCCTATGGTGTGTCTAGTTCCAAAGTGTGTACAGAAAAACTGGTGCCAAGATCATCCTTCATCCTTTGGTAGCATTCCTTCCATGAGGCTCTTAGTTGAGCCTTTTCCCTAAGACTTCTGCTTTCTGAGGGGACTTGGGGAACTGGCATTCTTAAAGCCTCTTGCCTATGGCAGATCGGATTGCAACTGGACAAGGAGTTCAAAATGAAATGGGGGCTGAGAAACGGTAAACAGAGAAAAGCCTACAGTAATCTAAGCTTTGCTTTTTGTAAGCAATCAAACTTGGCGGGGAAAATGCAAAATGTGTATTTAATCCATTTTCTTCCTTGTCGAATATTTTATATGGAACAGCTAAAATGCCTTGTTAACACACAAGAGAGAACTAAAGAAGCATTCAGTCTGAGGAGTTCAAACTACCTTGCTTACTGTGAGGCAAAAAGCCGATGGAATTTTAGAATAAATAAATATTCATTAACACTTTTAAAGGAATGCCATAGTTAATTCCTGAATAACTTGCAGCAATTTAAAAAGCAGGAATTGTTTTTACAGTTTAGTTGCTCATAGGAATGAAGGGGACAGTGCAGAAAGGGAACTGATGCTGTGGCTACCAGCTGAAGTGGGGCCAATCCATAGACATTTTAAGAGTAGTAGTCTACTTCATCTTTCAACTTTGCACTGAAAGTTAAATACAGGAGCACTTGAGGTTTTGACAGTCCTCTGCTACTCTTGATTTTTTTTTTTGTTATTAACTACTTAAGTCACTAGCCTAGCCATTTGAACAGTGGTCTGTGTCTTAATTATTCTCCTTTACTGTAAACTTTAATGAGAGGCCTTTTCTCTCTTTGGAGACTGCCTTAATTACCACCTGCTTGAAAATAAAAATACTGTGACACTTGAAGAAAAATACTATAAATCAGGCTGAATGGGAAAAGCCAACTACTGCTGCGTTGCTTTGTTATTTTTAAGGCTGGGGTTTTTACTAAAGAGCGCTTTTTTTTTTTTTCCAGACTTGATATACTGAGATAACAGGATCTGAGTAACTTCTTTCTTTCCCCTTTTCCAAAACACTGCCTTCTCATTTGAACTGTCAAAGAATTTTGCCCCTTTAAGTGATTCTGTAACCCTCCTTTTACAACAGTCTCTCTCATTCATGATGCTTGCTAGGGGAAAAAATGTCTGGAATCATCAGGCAGCCGTAGATTACCATGATAGTACCATTTTACGTTAAATTAAGAGTTTGTCGTGATAATGTGATCATTTTTGATACTCTTACGCTTTCATTCCCTGTTGTCATGTGTCATCTTACTTGTGATTACTTGTAATATCTCTGGGATTAACTATATCAGCCTATACATATTTATAATATTTTGAGTGCCACAGAACAAATGCTACCATCTGGACAATGCTGCAGTAGGAATAATTTCAGTTATACGATCAAATTAATATGTAAATGAAATAAATAGTATTTGTAATAAAGTTTACTAATAAACATATTTCATCAGGGAAGAGGTGGGAACAAGAAATGTTTTAGTAGTAAATATGCGTAAATAGTGCTAACCACGGTTGTGTATGTTGCACAGGTACAACTTTTGGTACACCATTAGAAGAAATGACTAAAAATACACAGGAAATCGTAGAATCTGTAGTACCACTGCAGAAAAGAACTCGGCGGAAGCTAATGGACTCTCCATTCACAGCTCAAAGTCCTGCTGTATCCAAGCACTCCAGCCTCTCTCATCTGGAGGATTCTCTTACCAAGGACGTTCGCCCTATTGTGTACACGCCAGAGTTTTGCAGACAGCCAGTACAAAGGTGCTGTACACAGACTGTGGTAAAGAAAGATCTACACCTTGCACGCCTTGAGGAAGGCAATGCGTGTAATACGGATATACCAGTGAAAAAGGCAAATATAATGGACACCACATGTGACATAACCCCAGAGTGTGATGAAGCCAACATGAACTCAACAGTAATTCTGTACGAAGAGACAGGTGAAACAACTGAAATGTCTACTGACTCATTTGTGGAGGAGTCACAGCCATGCAGTGATAGCATTCTGCAAAGGTATTTTCTGTTTATATGGGCAAGGAATATTACCCAAACAGTTTAATCCTGTTTATCTTCATGTGGGTATTTCCACTGATGTCAATTTTACTTGTAAACCCAATGTTTTGAAAATCAAACCCTCAGTTTCAATCAACATCAGATTCAATTCTGTCATTATTTGAAATCAGTGGTATGTTAGCAACAACAGATGAAGCTGAAAGCTTAGCTTGTGGTGTAAGGTATGTACCGAAAAGAAAATTTTTGCATTTGTGATGCCTCAGGTAAATTACTTTCTGTAAGCCTTACTTTGTCTACAAAATGGATGCCTTAAGCTCTTAGACATTGAGAGATGTGTTAAAGCTGCCATGTATGGGTAAAGTCCTGTGAAGCTGCCTCAGGTAACACTGAAACAAATTTCTGATACTGTTTTTCAACTTAACATATATTTATTTACAATTAAGAACAACTTTGCTTGACTTATACCAAGAATGGTTTTTAAAAAATATAATTCTTTGATTTCAGACTTGGTTTCTCTTCCTTAAAAAACAAAAATCCTACTTCAGTGCTTGAGAAGCCCTCATACATGTTAATGACTTCTGCTGCTGAGAGAAAAAGAAAGGTATTAAGGTAAGGTTAAACTAACTTTTCTGTACAAATGTGTTTGTGTATTATATTGTCACTTCAGCTTGAGTATTATATTTCAAATCTGAAAATATCTTACCCAAGTCATCTGGACCTACATATGAGATGTTCTGTCTCAAATATGTTGACAATTCAATGATTTATTTTTTTCCTGGAAAGTTGAGTAGAATCTTTTTTACTCTTGCTTTAGGAATTTCTGTTGGTTTAAGTACAAGCTAATAGTGTGTCTTCAGTTTCTGCTGTCTACTTGAAATGGAAGGATGACACATAATTCTGAAAGGAGGAATTCCATCAAATAAAAATTTAATTTGTTTGAAAATGTTAGGCATTTACTAGAGCATATTGGAAAATAAAAAGTGGAGAAAATGCTTAAGAATACTTACGTTGCCAGCGCCTTTGGTTTTCTGACATTTCATTTCCAGTCTCAGTTATTATGACTTCATTTCTGTGGTCTGCTCTGGGAAGAACTCCCATTTCATCACTTATGTTTTATGACCCTGAAAGAGGCTTGTTTGGTAGGGGCTGCAGAACAGCCAAAACTGAACAGGTACTAAGTGGAATTGTACTTTTTTTGTTTTCATTAATGTACTTAAGGATTAGCTATCAGGTCAGTACTGATGAAACAGCTTCTTTTTTATTTTCTTTTTTTACTATCTTTTTCTCTTTTTCCAAAAGCAAAAATTGTTGCAGCCTTGTTAAGCTCATAGTATGAGTCACCTGATGCTAGACAGTGAGTGGAGTTGCCACCTCATAGGTCTTCTAAAGAATGTTTCAAGACTGTTAGAACAAGTTCTATAGATAGATCACAGGATGTAGAAGAAACTTAAGCACTTCTTTGGTTTATTAGCATCTTGGAGATAAAAAGTCTTCCTAGAAGATGACAGATTTACCAGAGCCAATTTTAATGTTCCTGTTATAGTTGTTATTAATTATTGTTCTAAACTGTTTTGCTAACATGGCTTTAGGATGGGGAGTAAACTATATTGCTCTAGGCTGAGAAGAGAGGCACATCTCATATTTTCAATTTTTCAAATAGTTGATTATGAATTTAGCAAAACAAATCACCTGCTCTCTGAAACTGAGACAGTTTTCTAGATTCTCTTTAGGGAGAGGTATGGGAACTTTTGGAGCCTGATGTATCTTAAGGTAAATGTCCTAAGACTTTAGGAGTATTTTCTTTATAATAAGTGTAATGATTTACAAACATATATGCTTATCTCTTTCCAAAAGACTCTTTATCTTGTTCCTTCTGTGTCTCAAACATGTATTTTCCACTTCAAGTCAGAATAACACCACCATTTTTATTCATTTTTGAGGGATTATTTCTGCTGCCTCAGTAAAACCAAAATTCTTTACAACTTTGTCAAATAGTTGGTGACGAAGAGAGGGAATAAAAGCTTATTTGTGAAGGAGAAAAGGAATATACTCTTACTTTTCAGATTGCATGTCATATCCTTTCTCTTCTTTATTTGTTCCCACTTTTCTCTCCCATACTTTCCCTGTTTGAAGTGGTTCGCTCCAGTCGTTCATCTCCTAGTAACATTAGAATAAAAATATGAATTTCAGACATAATCTCTACATTACAAATATCATTTCTAACAGTTGAATTGCTGGGACAAGGGTTAAGAGACAAGTCAGTCATAAGACAGAGTCTGCTTTTACTAAATAGCATTACACTATTATTGGCATAAGGTCTCTTCCAAGAAGCATACATGAATAGATTTTAGGACTAGCACAAGGCAGGTCTCAGTCCTTACTGCTTGATATATATTTACAATTGGGGAGAAAATTATTATTAAGCAAACTAGTGTAAGTTAGAGGACTATAAAGGGGAAATATATACAATATCATTAAAGGAATGGGAAACACATGGAAACTTGGGACATAAATATTAGAATTAGCTTGTTTGTGGGGCTGTTTTACAGAGTGGAACTGGGGAAGTTACCGAGGTAAGTGTCAAAGGGTGAGATCAGATATGTTCAGAATTTTCACTGTAGAGCTTAAGTCCATCACATAAAAGGCTATAAAGTGGAGAGGTTTTGTCTTAACGAATTTGAAGCTCAAACAGCTTTTATAGGGTTTAGCTGGGAAGTTTTGTCTGCTGTGAAGCCATCCCCTCCAACTGTGTTGGAAGCTATAGGAAAATTATTGTAGCAATAAAAAAAAAGGTGATTTGTTCACGAAACACAGCTTGGTCATTTGAAGGATTTTGTATGTGCATTAAGATTATTTCTTAGTATAATTTGTGTGCAATGACAGTCAAACTGGCTGCTGTGGTTTCCAAAAACGATGTGGCATATTGGTCGCATTTTGGTTGCGACATTAGTTCTTGTTCTCAAAGCTGAAACACTCTTTTAAATTTTTAAAAAGGAGAAAAGGGAGTGATATCCATATATATATATATATATATATATAAAATAAATTAGTTAATTCAATGTATTTCTACACTGCAAGGTCTAAGCTACTGTAATGTAGTTTAATCACTTTACTGAAAGCAAGCTTTTTTCTGGCTATTTTTCCAGTTCCACAGCAAACACTGAGTTAAGCAGCCTGCAAGACCCTGTTTCTGCAAAACGCATTCGACAAGAGGTTTTGTTAAACCACAGAGCTTTGAGAGTACCCAAAATGGCAGGTAAGTGTCAAAACTTGAATGTATAATAATGCATTGGGTAACTGTGATTGTACAGGAGGTCCAGAATTAAGGTTGATATACAGTTTTGTCAGTTTAACAGCATGCGTTGCTGTGATCAGTCCACTAAATCATCTGTTTGAACAGTATATCTGTTCATTAAAAAAAAAAAAAAAATTGAATGTCGAACCTGCTATCTAGATGCTATCTAATCAAACTCAATATTACTACAAGCCTGCTGGGAAAACCTTTTTCTAAGAGTTAAGGTCTTCCACCAAAAATTGTTTGTCTACTTGTTGAGAAATTTGGTTAACTTGATTAACAACTTTATTTTTGACCAATGTGTTATATCAAGAAATAAAATCCTCTAATATTTTCCATACCTGTTTTTAATTGTTTTGTTTTATAACACTGCATTGATTTGTTTTTACAGATATGGGGTTCTTTTAGATATTTGGTTCTTAAACTTTGGGGCTATTTTGGGCCAATACAAACAACAGCTGAAGAAAAATTATTTTAAAGCAGTATTTACAAATTATTTTGCTTCTAACAGCTTGCTGTTAATACTATTAGGTGGTATTCTGTGGAAGTCTGCTACAATTACACAGCTTTTTGGAGGTATATAAACCTTTACTGTTACAAAATCAGTTGCAAATAATTTTTTCAGTAGATGTGCACGAACACCTTCTGCTCACAACTTTCTGAAAACCTCTGCTTTTCCTAGTGCACGGCTCTAAGTTGCTTGGCAACTGCAGTAAATTTTAATGCACTAAATCCTTACAACTTTCCTTCTATGTCTACACACTTGTCTCCCTTTCCTCTCTATCTTCAGAAAGACAATGGTCTTTCTTAGTCCAACTTTATGGGCAGTTCAGAGGAGATCAGAGATTATTTAAAGTCTTAGTCGTCTGTTGTTATGAAATAGTCCAATTCTGTAGCTTTTCCCAGTGGCACGGGCGATATTTTTACAGCATATATGCGTTTTTATGTAAGAACTGCTGTGAGAGCAAGTATATAAGAATATCTATTATTGTCCTTGGAAAAATGTTGATGTTGTACTACAGTAAACTTTGAAAAGTGTAAATATGAGGCTGGGCATTGTCTAACTGATCGTTACTTATTTGGCAAAGTCCACACAGTTATATCAGTATCAATTTCTACTGCTGAAGGCTGCGTTTTGAAGTTACTAAAATAAATCATAACTCTGGTGTTATTAAAAAGCTATGTAATGGAGCACCACATTCTGAAATACATCTGGATTTTTGATTTTTTTCAAAGCTTAACGGAATGTAAACTACACTTTATTTTCAAAAGCATGCATTACAGACAAATGAAATATGACCAAATCCCTAAGAGGAAGTGCTGCTCTGTTTAAGTAGACAAAACTTTCTGCAATGACCTAGTGTTCACTTTTCAATATTGTTTTATAATAATATGGATTAATGAGAATTTAACATATTTATACATTTTTATGTAGATCACTGTGCCTTTTTAATAGTGTCTTGTGTCAATTGAAGGTCTAATCATTGGACTTTCTAGGCCATTAGCATATTGGATTACTGAGCTGAGAGTAACTTTGATATACAGAAATGCAGGCTTTCACTAAGGACAAGAAATATGTGTAAAAACTGTTAGATTTGCTCTGTAAAGGAGATCCAGGTAGGCCAAATTCTGCTTATGTTTATTGAATGAGTGTCTTGTCTGAGAAGATTTCTTTCTTCACCAGGAATTAAACAGAGGAGCTTGAAGGAAGGACAGAAGGTGCCACCAAACCTACTTCGAAGCCTTTCTGAAGGAAACGTAGCATTGGGTGTGAAATCAAGGACACCAAAAAATCTTTTACTTCATGTTTGTAAAAAAAAAAATAGGATTTAGTTCTAGGTTCATCCACATTTCAAGCATGTTTGATGGATAGCAAGTGAGAACAGGGTGACTTCAGTTTTCCTCTTGTGAGTTGTTTTGTTTTAAAGATGTCTCTCTCGTAATGCACTATTTCAGGAAGAACCACTTTTTGGAAATACAAGGATTTTGTTAATTTCTAAAATAAAATCAGTTCTTTTTTTGTCTTCTCTTAAAGCTTACAAATGTCTTTTGTGTATGAAAGAATGAATAAGAAACTTCATTTGGACTTGAAAATGGAAAAGTACACAGTACACCTTTTGCCATAATCTTTGTGAGCATTTCCCTGTGTTGATGACTAACAGACTAATACTTCGGACAGTGAAAGTCTTTAAGGGGATCAGTGGAGCTGTAATTTTTAGATGCTACTTTAAACTGCTTATCTACAGTCTTAATTTTTTTAATAAGACTTTTGTGATACAAAAGTTAGAAAAGTTTTGACCTGCTTAAACTATTTTCAGGGAAACTTCCTAATGTTGAAATTGTTTTTCTTTTGGAAGCAAGTCAAACAGATGTTAATATTAAAATGCATTTCTGCTTAGCATTAGGATGCCAGTTTATTCTTAGATACATTAGCATGGATAGATATTACCAAGGTAGCAGGAGACATAAAATAACTTAGGAGAAGTGTTTTTAATGAAATAATATATCAAAAATTTTTTAGCCTTTCAATTTTTAGTCTTATACTTGATTGTAAATATTCCCATTTTGTTTTTCAATTGTTTAAATTCAGTTGTACATAGGATAATTATATTAATTACTTTTAATAAAATTTTGTTTCTAGTAAGAGCAATATAATGTGACTGCAACTTCTAGAAAAATTACTTTTCTGTCTCTTTTCTTCCATTATAAAAAAAGACTGAATTTTAACAAGTGTTGTGATAAGTACACATAGTTCATATTGTATATTCTGATAAATGATAAATATTCAGAGATAAAGTAGTTATGTAGAGTGGTATTGTAGCCTTGACAGTCTGCCCACCCTTAGGAACATGGTTCTAGTGTATTTGGTCTGTATAAATATAAGTGTATGCATGAATTTCCCCAAGCTAAGGAGACCTAGAGGAAGAAGTCCAGTAACTAGTTCCAGTGGTGTCAAACAACTGTCTGAAGCAAGGAGCTTGCAAACCAATCAGTTAAGCAACACGAAGTATGTTGCAGAAGAATGTTCTGGCTTTCAGCAATAGTCATGGACTCAGAAGAGCTTCACAGGTGGTGAATTATTATTATTCTATCACAAGCTTTCCTGTCATAGCAGAGATCTGGACTCCGTGATCTAATAGCTTTTATCAAATTTATTCCTAAAATTGCTTCAGTGTTGAAAATTTTTATTCACTTATTTTTGTTCTCTGTAGTCTTTGATATCTAGTCAAACTAATATAAACCTTCTTCCCAGTTAAATCTCCCCCCCAGCTATTGACTATTGACATGTTTATTCTTGACACATTGCAAGGACTTTTTTTTTTCAGAAGGCTTCTGAAGGAGGTAGTGATAGCTGCCTGTATAAGCTTTCAGGACCGTATGTGGGAGGAGCAGACAACATTGAAAAGGCTGACTTCATCAGGAAAGTTCAAAGAGGAAGGAATGATTCCTTGAGAAACAGGCATTGCTAGTTAAAATAATGAGATGAGAAAAATTGAATCCTATTTGCATTCGAAAGGCAATATGGGTGAAATAGTTGTGTTGAGCATGGGGTCATGCTGATAACACAGTGAGGGCTGAGAAAAATATTGGCTGTGGAAAAGGCTTTTATGAAAAAAGTTCTAAACATCAGAAAAGTCTAAAAACTAGAATTTGGGACTTGACCACATCTCAGCAAGGTGATACAAGTAATTGCAGTAGAATGAAGTGGGGGAGGGAATCATTTTAATACTTCTCTATCACGTTGAACAAATAGATTCCTGAATTAATTTTAACGTGATTTTGGCACCGGGTACACCTAAAATTGTAGAGACCGTACATTTTTGACTTAAGGGATTTCTTTCCGATTCTCAGTGTTAACCATAAAATGTACGCAGGGAGGTGTTTTTTGTGTTCATACTGCTTCACATCTGCAAGAGGCATGTTGGGCATTGCTTATAAATACAGCTGTAATGTGCATTGCTCTTGTGGCACGTAAAACCTGAACATAAATGTTCCTAGCAATTTTGAAAGGTTCTTAGACGAGCTTGTGCATGCAACATTTTGATACACAGGCAAAACATAGAACTGATGGCATCTCGTCTTTTCTTTAATGTGTTTTGCATACCCCTGAGTGGAATTGATTGGATTGACTTGCAACACTTCCACAGACTAAAAGAATAAAAGTATGTTGGGAAAATAAGCACACTGAGATGAGAATTGACTCCTGCTCCTATCTGCTAACCAGATATTGATTACAAGGTTGTAAGCCAGGTGGTTGTAACTAGAATAATGAAATGATGCCAGAAATTTTAAGAGCTCGAAGCAGGATTTTCCTATTTCAGATTGCCGTTGATTAGTACTCTGTTAACTGTACATTTACTTTGTTACATACTATGAACACATCTAGACTTCATAAGTAGAAGGTGCTTCAGAGCACAGTCCACACACAGCACTGGTACAGAACTTTTCAGTGCCTAATAAGTTTTTTTTTTGTCAGATTGCCAATTTCCTCTTAGGTAGAAAGCAAAGAGCGTTTGGGAAGCAGAGGAGGTATGATATAACTCATTTCATTTCCTTGCCAATCTACATTGCCTGTTACCTGTTGGCCTGCCTTTGCAAACTAATTTAAGTAATATCATTCATCTGAAGTATACATTTAATTGATTTCACTCTGTTGTGCCATGCAGTGTTAAATCATGCCAGATGGGATGTAACGGAATATTGCACAACATAACATGACTCAGGCTGAATCAAGAATTCAAATTATTTGGGTCAATTTTATCTTGTTTAGCAGAAAAAAATAGCAGTAGTCTTAAAATAAATTCACTTGCAGAAAATGTTGTGCTCCTTAACTATTCTAGAGTCTGACGTCTTGGATACCTAATACTTCATCGGTACCAAGTGAATCATACTTGCTGTGTGCGATGCATGACAACTTTTGTATGTTTGGGCATATATATGGCAATAGGAGTACTGGTCTTGGCTCATCTTGCTTTCTTATTAATCCAGATACTTAGCTTATTTAAAACAAATATTAGTCTGAGTCAAAAATGTAAGTCTAATATTCATGCCTCTGCCTAATTAATAGAACGTTCATGAGTTAAGTGCTGCATATCAGCATTGTGGAAAGCAGCCCCTGATAAACAAATGTCTTAGTTTTTTGAAAAGTTCATATGCTGAATTATTGGAGGATAAAACTCTCAGAAAATCTGCAGATAGATAAATTGCAGTAATGTGGTAGGTAGTATATTTTGGGGAAAAGTGAGAAGTATTTTGTAACATCAATTCTTTCTAAATTTGTTTTTCTCTTTAGAATATTTCTGAGTATGTTTTGCAGAACAAATCTCAAACCTCTTTTTAAAATAGGGAGGTATATACGTAGTTGCCATAACACCTCTGTGTGTGTAATAGGATGTGAATAATATTGGCTTTAGTATGGTTTTCTTCATGTTTGTTATAAATACTTATGCATAGCTCAAAGGGGAGTGTTGGAACACTCTTCCAGTAAAATACTCAGTATTGAAATTATCATTACTCTTTCCATCAAACTAAAGGAGTCATGATACCCTCGACGCCTAAAAATATTGGTGTACACCCAGAGTTATGTTGTCCAGGCTTGCTTTAGCAAAAGTTTCCTGTGGTCTACATAAGGAATATGACATAGTCCAGTGTCTTTTTTGTCTGAAAGTGACTGCAGTAAACAGGGACCCCTATGTTTTACAACTAGCTTCTGTGTATATTTGGTTTGAACCCCTGTTAGTCCAAGCTGGAGGCCCAGGTAACCTCTTCCTGGTCCCTGGCCAGGCTTTCAGGACAGCTTGCTATTATCAGCTTTTCAAAAAAGCTCATTGCAGACTGTTTTACCAAGAGGTCGACATTTCCCATGACCAAGCGGGCAGAGGTTTTTCTGAAAAGCAATTTGTCGCAAGTGTGAAAAGGAAGCTAAAGATCTTGTCCCACTGGGGAATTCTTAGGAAAACATACAAAGGCTGTAGGGTATAGTTTGTACTGTGACTCATTTACTTGCTTATTGTCATTGCAGGAAAGTGAATTTATAGGAGCTATCTGAAGCATAGGCTTGGGAGGCTATGAATATTTCTTACTGGGATGGAGTTGGATACAGAAGAAAGAAATATACAGAAGACTGAGAACAATGTTATCAGTGAGGCTATAGAGACTGAGCCATTTATAATGGACTCATTACATCTTCATATCCGTTTTGTAGAACATTGTTTTCATGACTAATTCCACACAAGTAGCAAATATTTCAGTCATTCCTCTTCAGTAACTGCCTTTAACCATGCATATGGGCCCACACGGCTGTGCTTCAGTCTATTTGTACCAAGTGCCTAGGCACGTTGAAAGCCAATCATGTCCGTTGATTTTTGTAGAATTGTACCAAGCTTTGTTACCCTCATAGTGAACAAAGACTTGAGCAGCCTTATATCCAAGAGACACCTTTAGATTTCTACAGGTTATATGAAATACTAAGACCACATGCCCAAAAAATCCTATTAGTTGCCCTGGCAAACTGGCAAAGCACAAGAACTTGATGAGGTTATTAGGAAAAGTCATTTGTGGTGGTGGGAGAAGTTTCTGTAGCAGCCTGAAAGTGATGAGGCATCTTCTTATTGGGACAAATATTTTGGGATATCTTCTACTGAGGCAGCTGAGTGTTTTGCACCTGCGAGTTTTGGTACTTTGGCTGCAAAAGATAGCAGGTACGATTTGGAAACCTGACAACATAATGCAAAAATAAAGATTTCAGTTAGCAGTGGCCCACCCTAAATCATTTGGACTCCTCGGTAGTTTTATTTCACTTTGATTGGCTCTTTAAAAATGTGTGTCTGTAAATAGGAATTGAGGAAATTAGTTTTAACGACTAGAGAAAGTAAATGTTCTTAGAAAATTCATCCACTAGAATTATAAAACATGTAGTCTTCCCTGCAGGAAATTCCAAGAGCTGCCTTAATAGAGAGTAGATGTGTAATGGTAAATGGCCCGTTTTATTTCTCTGCTATGTAGTGCTCTTGGGAAAATTATTCCTGATCTCCCTGTTGCTTTAAGTTTAATTGTGCTATACATATTAGGTCTTAAGGTTTTATGTAGCGTGACTATTGTACATCCAAGTTCTATATGGGAGTGATTGAATCTAACATTTCTTAGAAGCTACAGTAGAGTACATCAAGCTTTAAACGTGTTTAACTAAACCAATTTTCATTTTGCGGTTTGAATTTTAGCCTACTTCATTGCTGGCATAGTTTTTAACAGAATACCTATAGTTACATTTCACAAAGTATTACAGTAAGATGATGAAAAAAAATGTTCTCACAGCTAGCTAGCAAATGCACTTAGAGGCTACTATGCCTTGCATTTCATTGAAGCAGTTAATTTACTTAAAGATGTCTTTAAACAGGGAAGATATTCAGATAAACTAACTTTAGATATTATAGTGGTTCTGTATTCTGAAGGAGACTGGAAAACTAGTGAATGAATTAACCGTATGATTAACATGATGCATTTTTGCAATGAGATTCAGTAGCTAAATTCCTATTGTTCATCCCAACCTGCACCAGGACAATCACGTAAGTGAAAACAGACTTTAACAAGCTGAAAACACCACAGTAATTAGAGACTTAACTGTGTTTAGGTAAAATAGTGTCAGAAGGGAATATGATGCAGATTATACTTCTTGACACCAAAAGCAATGCTTGACCTATGTAGATCTGAGCAGCACATAGATGATGCCCCAAAGTTTATCTATCACTCTCTAATATGCTCACATTCAACAGTCTCTGTAAGAGAAAGAAAACCCAGAATAGTCACTGAAGTACTTAACTGGGGAAGGGAAAACAAACTGAAGCAAATGTTTAAAAATAAACTGGAAGTGGCAGATAAATGCTGAAGCTGTTCACCTGAGGTGTCATCAGATTAGCCTTTGTGGGGAAGGGGTGGGAGGAGGAACAAATATTTAAAAAGCCAAATAATGGAGATTGTTAGAAGTCAAAATGTGTAACTTTTCAATATTGGAAGTAAAAATGTGGAAGCTATCTTTATAACAAAAACCAGAATTTTAAATACTAAAATTTTTTAATCATTTCCCAAAAGTTAAAGTTCATAGTTAAATACTTTTCCACCTATGTAAGGACTGACTTGCTGTCATTCAGTAAGATTAGTCACAGAGGAATGGCCATGATAGAGACCTTAAAGGAGGTAGAAATCTTAAAGGAATTTCTGAGATATGTTATGTGAGATTTGTTTGTCAGAGCTTTTAGTAAACAGATAAATTTTCATTTGAGGTTGAAGAGATCAAGTACCCTTATCAAGTTTGCAGGGGCCGCCAAGCTGGGGGGGTGCAGCTGACCTGCTTGAGGGCAGGACTGCCATTTGGAGCTAAAAGAAATGACCAATAGGAATCTTTGCAACTGGTATGGTGAGGGGTTGGAGTATGAGACAAATGCTGAGGGGGTAGGGTTTGCCTTTAGCTTGGCGAAGAGAAGTCCCAATAACAGCCTTGTTGGAGGAGGTGGAGAAGACAGGGCACAGCTGTCTGCTGAGGTGTGTGGTGGAAGGACAAGAAACATCGGTCCTAGACTGAACTGGAGGTGTTCTTAATGGTGAGGATTAAGTGCTGGAACAAGTTGCCCGTGTGGCTGTGGAGTCTGTCCTTGGAGGCTTCAAGGAAGAACTAGACAAAGCCCTGAGTGATTTGGTCTGAAATCAGTGTCGATGCTGGTTTGAGCCAGAGGCTGGACTTGATGACCTTCCAACCTGAATGATCCTACGCTTCAAAGGAATGGGATGAATTGTCTCAAACAAGAAGAGCCAATAGCAGGTATTTTATACACAAATATTTAAAGGAGCCCTAATAGATCTCTCTCGCTAGGCAAAAACACTGAAGCTCAAAGATAGAACAGCTGAGTAACTGTGACATGAGATCTATTGCTTCAGTTGTCCTTAGAATCAATGCCTTAGAGGCAAATTTGGTTTTGTGGTTTTGTTGGTTATTTTAGAAGGTCTGGGGTTCTACACAAAAACTTAAAGAATGTAGTAAGCAATCTGTAAGAAAATATGGTCAAGGTGTGGGACAAATAAACCTATGGGCAGATAAAATCAGTAGAGGGAAGTCATGTTTCACAAATCTAATAGATTACAGACTCTGAGTTTATAATTAAGATAGGGCTGTTTAGTGTAGTCCACTTAAACTTCCAGAATGCTGTCAGAAGGTACCTCATGGTACCTCTTACAGAAACAACATTGCCTTTGGGAAAAGGGTGTAGGGGGAGGAACCTGCGTAAGAGAAAGTAGTATAAAGGTCAGAAACAAAGGGCAGGAATAAATAGTTTTCAGAATAGAGGAAAGATTGCCGGTACAGTCCAGGCAAATGTGCTAGGTCCACAGAGTTGAATATATTAACAAATTATTTCAAGAAGGAGTTCTAAAGTCAACTGACAAAACTATTGATACTGAATTATTAAGGTAGTTGAAGCAGAAGCTAACTATGAAGAGTTGTAGGAGCATCTCAGCTACTGAGTGACTAGGCAATAAAAAAAAAAAAACAAACAGATGAAACAATGTCAACGAATGCAAAATAACGCACAAGGAGGAAAACAACCCGAACTGCACATACATGACGATGGGTTCTCAAATAGATATTATGACTCAGGAAAGAGACCTTGGAGTTATTGTAAAAATACCATGAAAACATAAGCTCTCTGGTCAAAATAACAAGAAAATGAATAGAGAACAAATCATTCTGTAAATCCTTGGCATGCCTGCATCTTAGTGTGGTCCAACACATTTCAAATAAATATAGTAGAACTACAAAAGATATGAAGAAGGATGAGAGGAGTGATTAAAGTACTGAACACAGCCTGAATACAAGGAATGATTAAATAGATTGGGACACTTCAGCCTGGAAAGTAGGTGATTGAGGAGTTATGATAAAGGTGTATGAAATAATGAGTCATGGAAAAAGGGACAAGGCAACAATTATTCACTGTTTCTTACTGTACAAGAACTAAAGGGCAGGTTCAAAACTCAGGAAAGTTCTTCCCTGCATAGCATATTGCATGACAGCCAGCTCTAATTTAAAATGTGATGGATGCCAAAAGCTTTGAGTTTGAACGTGATTAGGGAAACCTGTGGAAGGATTGGTTATGGGGAGCTACTGAACGCAGGGAGCTTAGTTCAGGAGGCGCTCAGCTCAGAGCAAGGAGCGGACAGGGAGGCAGGAGGGTGAGTTCAGTGTCATTAGTGTGTTTGGTTCTGATGTTTCTGTTAGTAGCTGCTAAGGGGTGCCACTAGCCAGAAGAGACTGGGCTGACTGGACTTCTAACTCTAGTATGGCTATTCTGACATCTTCCTTAATGTATTAGGTGCTTAGTGTTAAGAGGCACTTCCTGACACCCCCATGTAGTCAACAGAGAGAGAGAGGGTGGAAGAGACTCTTGTCCAGAAGGCAGTTCAGAATGGCAACCTGGCTTGAATTCCTTTGGCAATACCCTCACCCAGCAGGTAAGCCTTGTTCCTTGAGGACCTTCAAGTTTGGCACTCTGGATATTTCTTCCCATGTGAAGTTCATATTTACTTTCCAGATACTGTGTAAATTTATAAGATTGCACACTAATGAAGAACACATTAAGAGTTGCTGATTTTTTTTACCCTAGTTTACCCTAGAACCTCTCAGATTTGGAGTCCTAGTTGAGCTACAGAGGTCCAGGAACCAGAGTGGGCACCGAATGAGCTAGCTTCTCATCTCAGCACTGTAATGACTTCATGTAAATTAGGTTTTCCTGGTTTGGGAAGAGGGAAGAATAAACAAAAACTCAGAGCCCCAAACCAAAAAAAAAAAATAAAAAATCCCAGAATCCACAAATATCCCAATATTGCTATAAAACTTGGGAATAATGATTTTTCATATAATCTTATTGCATAGTCTGATTTCGCTTTTTCATCTGGTTCAAAGAGTTATTCTTCCCTCCTGTTGACCTTTAAATCATGCATTTCTTAGCTTTCCTAACATTCTGTGACACTCTTCTGCTTGTGTTCACGTATTAGAGAAAATGGGAAGAAAGCGAAATTCCGAAAGATACAGGGAGGTTAATTTTGTGATAGTTTTAGCATATTTAATCTAAGATTCACAGAGCCATTAGAGATTAAGAATGCATTACACAGTAAATATCCACTGGAAAGCTCTAAGAGCTGTACTGACTTTACACAGTGCCCAGACCTTTCCTCCAGGGTTCAGCACTGGAGAAGACTCTGGGGGGACCTTACAGCATCCTTCTACTATTTAAAATGGGCTACAAGAAATCTGGGGAGGGACTCTTCATCGGGGGTGTAGGGATTGGACAAGGGGTAATGGTTTTAAAATGAAAAGGGGTAGATTTTAGATTAGATAAGGAAGAAATTCTCCCCTGTGAGGGGGGTGAGGCCCTGGCACAGGTTGCCCAGAGGAGCTGTGGCTGCCCCATCCCTGGAAGGGTTCCAGGCCAGGTTGGACGGGGCTTTGGGCAACTGGGGCTAGTTCTAACCCAAAACGTTCTATAGTTTTATGAACTTTATATGCACTATATTTTGTCTCCCTTCTCAAAAAGGATCATTTCTACCAGGTTTTATATTTCCCTGCAAATCTATTTTAAAGACATTTCAGTCATCTTGGTTCTGATAAAGTTAATGAACTACTATTTTTTTTCCTAGCTCTTTCCTTAATTGTTTTTTTTCTTGATCCTCCCATTCTCCTAATAAGAGCCACACACCACTATGCTTGTTCAATTCTTCATTAGGAATTGCAGAAGCTTGAGAAATCAGCACAGGAAGCAAGATTTTTCTCATTTCAAATCAATACAGTATTGCTACTAAATTTTACAACGAACAAAATGTTATGTCAAAATCAATAGAAGTTTGCTGAGCTGAGTTTGTCAGAATAACATGGTATTGTAACTTGTTAAAAGCTTTTTAATGGGTTCCTACTTTGCTATATGCTGTACATTCATCTCGCTGAAAATACAGAACAGCCCTGTTTTATTCTTCTAACTTCCTTGTTGTGTGTTAACCTGTCTTGTGAAGTGTGTGATACTTTTCCACCAGGCACATGCTCACTCCATGTTTTCCAGCATTGCCCTGCAGAAGTGGATAAAAAGGGTTTTCTAAATTTTCATAATTAGCATAACTTTGAAAAAACAAAAGGTGGTTTTTGTAACAACAAAATCATTTCTGTATCTTCTAACAACTTTGTAACAGCACTGTTACTTTGCACCCCAGATATACTGATCATAGGACTCTGTACAAAGCAACAAATATTCTTCGGGTAGATAAACTGCTGAATGAAGGTCACTGAAAGTTACCCTCCAAATCTTCGGCTGAACAGCACCGGACTTCAGATTTCCCAGTTCCTTGCTTCTGTTCTGGTAGTAGGAACTGGGCTAGTTTAATAGCCTGTTGAATTTGTTTGTTAAGATATGTGTAAAAATAGAAACTGTACAAGAATTGAAGTATCTAATCTGATTGCCGTTACTGGGCACAGCACAATCGCAGAATCACAGAATCATCTAGGTTGGAAAGGACCTTGAAGATCATCCAGTACAACTGTTCACCTAGCACTGACAGTTCCCTTCATGTCTATTATATTAATCTTGGCATGCATCTCGTGTTGCTTAAAAATGGTTCTTAGGGGCCCCTTGTGCTCAGTCATGATGCACCTATGCAGAATGCAAGTCAGTGCTCTACTGCCTAATCAGATTTGCTTTTCTTCCCTCACAAAATTCTGCTCTTCCCTTTCCATTTCCCAGTGGTGTAGGGTGCCGGCATGGCTATTGGTATGAGTCCTTTTGATGACATGGTTTGTTACTGTGATGAAGATAGAGCTCTGTTTTGGTTTAGTTTTTTTTTCTTTGCAGTATTTAGTTTCTTGGAAAATACACTTTGCGGCTGTTTCAGATGACTAATCACAGGATTGGCTTTAATGGTGATAGCTATAGTTGGAGTACAGAGAGTAACAATTACAAATCTGAACAAAACATAAAACTCAGGCTTTTGATGGTAAAGTGCAGAAAGACTCTTTGAGCATGAAACACTTTTCTCGTATCTAAAAAAGATCTTTGATAAAGCACATTGCCCACTTTCACGTTTTGGAGGGTGGGAGGGAAAGGAGAGGAGAAACCGAGACTTTGTTTTAGGCTAAGAAAAGTGGTCTTTTTGTTTAGTCCATGAATAAAAAAACCTGTCATTCCTTTTGACTCATACATATTTTTAAATTCATATCCTGGATTGATGTAAAACGTTCAATGCTTTGGAAGATTTAATACCTTTCCATTTACAGATAGGAAAAATCATGTCGAGACAGGTAAGGTAACACATACAAAGCAACTCAGTATTTTGGTGACAGGCCAAAGATAAGAACTAAACTCTCTGGGCTCTCCCCTTTGTGTTTTACCTGCTAGGTGTCTCTGGATGGTGTGTGTCTGACAATGTTTTGAGTAGAGAAATCTCCTGTAATATTTCTTGAGTAATCCAGCTACTCAGACCAGTGAATCTGATGTTCCGTTGTCCTGTATTCAGAGAGAAATTATCTGTGTTTTTCTAAGTACTTGCTGTACTGCATTAAAAACCAAAAAGTTGAAATTATTTCAGTCAGTAAACATATCAGCTTTAATTTCTTTATATCAAGGTTATCAGACAAATACTTACATTATCTAACAATTTCTCAGCCATAGATCTTTCTCTTGGTACCTTAATTCAGAAGGGCTTCTCTCTGGACAAAATGTTTTTAAGGGAAGGTATAAGAGCATTGCAAAGATAATTTCAGGGAGAACATTCAGCAAGGGGAAATTCAGGCAGCTTCCCTCTAGGAAGCTGACAGGGAAAATGAAGGGGAGGTTGGATAGACTGTTTCCATCTCTGCGAGAGGGCAGAAGAGAGTTGTGGCATGGAGAACAAGCTGGAAGCTGCTCTGGAGGAGAAAATCAGCAGATGAATGAGCTTCAACCCTGCATGGAATTTGAGGGAGTGCAACATCTCGGGTAAGGCTCCATAAAAAGAAAAGCCAGCAAAGAAAGGGGCAAGAGGGGGAAGTAATCTTTAGATCAAGAGCAGGAAGTAGGATTAGAATTAGTGAATGCCTATTTGACTAATTCAACTAGCTAGAACCTTGTGTCCAAAGGCAGAGCAGAAATATCTGATGCGTATTTCTTAGAATCAGAAATAAGTGAATAGAAAAGTATTTCCTTAAGCCATTTTATCAGGCAAGTAGTTAATGTTGAGTTATTACTAAGAGAAAGGAAGATGTGATTCATAAGGGAGAGATTTACAAAAGAGCTATAGGAGATTCCTCTCTAGTGTAAACAGCAAACATCCCATTGGTGTCGATAAGACATGTGACTTGGGTATTTCTGATGTTTAAAAACACACCAGATTTTAAGATGGTCTCTTATAAGAACTTAAAGTATTAAAATATGACTTATTAGCTGTATCCTAAGTGGTCGTGACAGTGAAGTGATCATGGCATGAAGATTTTTCCGGTAAGGCTCAATGTCTGTCTGACTGGAGAGAAATATAAATCTTCTGACCAAAGTTGTGAAAACTGCAGAGGCTTGTAAAATGGTAAATTAAGAGAGGAACTTTGCACTAGTCCACAACAGAGCTGGACTACTTGGTAACCTGGACCCAGTCACTAAAAATGTAACAAAATTTTATATCTAGAAAGAAGGAAGCAGACCATTCTTACAGGGAAAGACAACCAACAGCTCTGGAAAAGCTCCAGGGCCAAGCCAGCTGAGAGGAGTTCCCAATGCAGTGCTGTCATTAATAGGTTTATTGCAGCTTTATTGAGGAATGTTAGATGAAAAGTAGTAATTTTACATCTCTCCATGGCCTTGGTGGCCATGAAAAAAAAGAAACAAAACCAGTTGTTTGCAATTTAATTCTGTCTCACAGCATCTCTGATGCAGACCTGTCTGTACCTTTTCCTTAGTCCCTGGTCTTAGACTTTTCAGCGATGATCAGAACACTCACGCATGATAATTTGTGTCATTGTAACTCTTACCCTTTGCACACAGGCATCTTACATAGTCTCTAAAAAAATTCTATGTATATTTTTCTGCATTATCTAGCTCTTTGGGTGCATGGGCCAGGGTAGTTTTAGTCATGTCCTCAAGTCATTCATTGAAGAGGACAGAGCTCTACAGGTAATCTCATTTCTTGTGTAAGGTGGAAGCGATCTTGTGAATGACACAAAGGAGGAGAAAGAATACTTTTTTTAATGTTTGGCCTGAGTGAGGTATCATGTTTAAGCCTCACAATTCTTTTAACGCAACGGGCAGATCATTCAAACAAAACTTTTCCAAGTCTCTTCATTTTCTTAGTGCTCAGTTTAAGACAACTGAGGGTTGATCTCAAGAAATATTCAACATGGTCAACAGTTTGAATTCACAGCAGTGACTGATTTAATCAGGCTCTTTGCTCTGAACATATAAAAAGGCTTTAAAAAAACCTTACCTTTTGGAAAACTTGGGTACTTAGACTTTCAAAATTGGCAGAGAAAATTAGCTGACACTTGGCTGAAGATTTTGGCTGTTATATTAAATATTGCATTCCTCTTGTGTAAAATGGTGATAAAAATATTCTCGTACTTCAAAAGGGTGTTGAGAGCATCAGTTCATTAATGTTTTCAGAGGGCTCAGATGTTGTAGTGAAAGCACAATACAAAATCCCATAAGAAAATTAGTAAGTCTGTATTCATTGTAGGCTTTAGGTGATGGTAAATCAGTGAGACATAAAATTATATACTGCATGAGAAGGGTATCAAAAGATTTTTTTTTTCAGTAGTTTTCCCTTCAATGACTGTTTGTTCACCCAAGGCACTGCAGAAAGCAGTGTTGAAGCTGTGGGGGGAAAGGCATCTGTACTGTAGGGAATGAGCACTTGGAGACAAATCCATGTTGCACAGGCAGCTTTAAAATGTAATTTTGAGTTGACCTTCAAACAATCTCTTAGGTTAAAATTTAGTTAATGCCGTTAATGCATGTTTTCAAGCACCTGAAATGGACACTATCTGTTTAATGACCCACTGAGAGAATCCTGCTGACACGGTCTTAAGAGCAGCCCTACGTTTTTTTGAATGTAACACATTGTGATTCAAGTACCTGGCAGAGAGCTTTACGCAGCATACAGTAATTGCGAGGAAAAAGGAATCCAAAAAAACAACATGGCAAATGCATTATAATTGCTATCATGAACCTGAGGATCCTATTAAATCAGCTAATCTGGGGATTTAGTGATTTAGAAAAAAACAAACTTCTTTGTTTCATGGAGTTAAAAAAAAAAAAACAAAAAAAAACACCAAACCTTCTCAGAATTGCTCAAACTATTCAAAGCTCCGAGAGCTGTAAACGTTTAAGCAGGGACTCCAGTTAACAGCTGTACTGAAATCAGAAAGTTGTTATAATGAAAGATGAAATCAGAAAGGTAATAGGAATCTAAAGGAGGATGAAACAAAGCTACACAATTTCTGTAAGCTTATTCAACGTCTCCTCTAAAGGTGTAGATTTAAGTCATGAAGAATGGAAGACGACATTAAAATGAATGGAAATGGTAGGTGTTATTGGTCCCTGTGGCCAGTATCTTCCCTGGCTGCGGGAGCAGAGCTGCAGAAGCTGGTACGATGGGAGCTCGGTCCGGCACCGAGGATGAGGCAGGACGAGCCGGTGGGTGAGCACAGCCCTCTCTGGGAAGCGTGGCACATTCAAGCCAGCGGTGACAACTGTGCAGCCAGTTGTGAGTTGTGAGGGGAGTATATTTACTAGTGGAAAGTCAAATGATTAAATGTGTGCCACAATAACTGACACTCCAGGGAGCCTTCTGGAATATAGAGGGCTAAAGATGGAATAAGACTGTACAGGGATTGATAATCTCAGAAAAAAAAAAAAAAAAAAAAAAAAACAACAAAAAACACCCCACCAGCTCATTTGACAGTGAAATGCAGATATCAAAACAGTCTTTCCTACAGACATTTAAGGTTAATTTATCAAACTATTACTTCAAGGTGATCTAGCTAATTAGATGCTCAAAACTGACTTAATTTAGGAAATATGCATCCACTGGGCACACTCTGAGAGGTTCAAGTGCTGCCGTGTGTGTGTGTGTGAATGCTGGGAGCCATCAGAAGAAAGATGTTCTTGGGTGGACAGTGCTATGTTGTGGGCAGAACAAATGGGTTTATCTGTAAGGCAAGCGCTAAGGATTGTGAAGAATGGTATTTGCATCTGCCCATTTCCAGTAATAGAGATGTCAAAAAAAAAAAAAGTGAAACTTGAAACCAAGGAAAATTCCTTGTTGTTGCAATACTTATTTTTCCCAGATTTAAGTTTTTTCTTCTGAAGACAAAGTATCTATGCTTTTAAATTGTACACTCAACAAGAACAATAGCTGTGTAATGCATCCCTGCCAAAAATCACCACTGAGTATCGAATTGAACAAGTAAACTTGAGAGTCAAAGTGAGTTGTTAAATTAAGTTGCTTGTTGGGAGTTGAAATTTATATTTAAGTTAATTTTTACTACACTATCTTACAAAAAGCCTAGCCAAAAAAAAAACCAAAACAAAACAAAACAACCCTCTTCATTGTTTTTTAGTCACTAAGGGGAACACGGAGAAGAAAAGAAAACATGCTTTCTAGATGCTGTTCATTTTTACAAAGAGAATTAGATCATGTAAGACTCTGCCCCTACAGACTCATGCACAACTAGTCTTTTTGCTTGCATCATCATTATTTCTAAAAGTGTTTCAGTGTTTGTATTTTCCACACTAGACTATTTCTTAGTTACCCAGAGACTATTTTTAAGATACCCGTTACAGAATTCATGTAAAGTCACATTAAGTAACAAATAAGCACCAAAATATATCACCCAATAAATTAACTTTAAAAGCTAATGAAATTGGTAGTAAAAGATAACAATCAGAGAATTAAATTGTATTGTTTAAAACTACATTATCCACATCCAGGCACTACTGAAAATCTTTATGTGTAACTTTAAGAGTAGACTTGGAACAATGACAATCTGCTTCTAAAATTCATTGGGGGAAAAAAAAAAGTAAATATATCATTACTTGATTCAATTATATCCACAAGGTAATGAAGCAAGAGATTAAAAAAGACTGCCAGACTATCACTGGGGGGGGGGTGGGTTTCAGCACATAATTTTTAAAAAGCATGGGTGGTAAAACAAAGAAATAATGCCAACAGTTGGATGGGGCTTCTGGGAAGTATGGAGGTGATAAACTGCACAACTGTTCCTACAGCCGCACAGTGTACACTGACACTAACAATGTTACTGCTGTTGACAGATACTACTCAGAGAAGGTGTTAATGCTTTCAGGCATATGCTAAGCTATTAACCCATCCTTCTTCTTTTTTATCCTTTGGAAATTCACGGGGAACTGACATATTATGGCAGCAGAATCTGCTTTCTTCTCTATTTAGACTTTGTTGTTGTTTGAAAATGTATTAATTGTTATTGGGAGAAAACATCTTAAATCCCTGTTCTTGCTTAATAAATTAAAGGCACAGTGTCGAATCTTCATTTTGGTCTCTAGGAGGAAGCTTCTTCATGCAAGCAATCAGGAGTCCTCAGCTGCTCTGCTGCTCACTTGGTTTTCTCCGTAGACACGAGCTAACAAAGGTTAGTTAAGGCCACTGTGCGGGTTTTTGCTCGCTGCTGTTGCAGTGTGTGTTGGACCACGAGCAATGCTGTATTCTGATCTCTCCTACGTCTAGACAGATATTCATAATGAAATAGATGTCTGGATAATGAAGTAGACTTTCTCCGTCCTAATGGGATTGAAGCCTACAGAGGCTGGAAAAAGAGCAACTTGCATTGCACCCTCCAGGGCTGCTGAATTTCACAGGTAAGATGAGCACGGGCAGTCAGGCTGGTTGTGCCTTATAACCTCGCCTTCTCCCCACGCGCTCAGCCCTGCTTCACCTGACTTGTACTTTCAAGACTCAGCTGTGTAGAGGGCTGCACAAGCACGTTGACTTAAACAATCAAGAGAAGCTTATACAATGCTTAATCTCATTCAAAATTTTCCAAAAGATAGGGGTGTCTTTCAGACTTCAATTTCAGCTTTTAAATACTGTGCACAGCCATGATCTTCTAACGAATGATGGAACATGATTTTACTTGCATATTTTTATGCTTCTTGGCATGTAGAAGTCCTTCCCAACTAAAGTAAGAGTAACTGTAGCTCCCAAAGGCTATCCTCTTATGTTACAAGAGTTTCTTGAAATGGTAAATCAGATTGGAAGATGCTCATGTGAGTGTCAGTTGTGGCACGAAACAGCGGGGAGAGCATGGGCATAGGAATTGCCTTTTGTTCTTAACAAATTTGGACAGCTAAAGAGAGTTCGTTACTAATGTCAGAAACAAGCTACGAGGTGTCCATCATCTTTGAGCTTCTCGTAGCCTGAGTATGACAAAATCGCTGCAGAAAAGAATTTCAGTAAGACAGCAGAAGTCATGGCCCTTCATCCTCAGTCTCATTTATAGGTAAAATGGCTATTTTGTTCTTTTTATTTTATGAAACCCAAAAGCTTTAGGACTTGGGAAATTTTAAAAATAATTATGGAAAACTTTGGACATGTCCTTGGGGGTCATCAGGGTACATGGGGTTTATTTTCCCTGGGTTTTCTTGAGCAGAGCCCAGGCGCACGCTGCGCCTAACCCTTCTTGTGCTGAGTGTAACTTCCAGGTCAACAGACAGACCTCCAAGTAACTCTGCAAAGTTAAATAATGTTCGTAGGTCGCTCATGTTCAAAGTTTCACTGCTCGGTGTTGCCCAAATAGCTACTCTATATGAGCATAGAAAACTTGCAAATGTATTCAGCAAGCATACATTATGCATTTTGCCTTGTAACTGATGACCTTTCATAACATACCTGTGTGTTGGGCATTCATCAGTTGTAATGTGATCTATAACTCATGTAAATGTATCTCTACAAAACCCATTAAATAATATATGGACCTATTCAAAAAAGTACAACAAAAGGAGGGGGTACAGATTAATGGCCGCCTTTTCCTTCTTTCTATGAAGTGAAAATTCTAATTTGTCAATATTTCAAATATTCACTTCTAAAATTCTTTTTTTCGAATGAAAACCATTTTTTAAAATTAATTTGTCCAAAAGTACATTTCCAATAGGTCAGATCTTATAAAAACCTTTTTAAACATTCGCAAGTATAGGTATAGCTTTAAAAAAAAATGTGAAATTAAGACAACAAAATAGAGTGCAAAATTTTCAGATGCTTTGAATTTCAAGTTTCTCAGAAATAACTCTTTGGTTTGTTTGATCAGCCCATAACGTACGCATATAAAAGACTATGCATTGCGCATTGCCCGCAGCGTTTACCATAAGCACGTGCATGAAGACAGGAACCTTTTTGAAATCTTCAGCTTTACTAATAGCGTTTCAGTCAATAGACCTGTTGACACTGGTTGAAATATTCCCTGTGATTAATAGGGCAAACAGTGACACGAATTTTCTGATAAGATACATCACCAAAAATCATACAAAACGATATTTATGTTTTGGGCTATGTTTAGAGGGGGAAAAAAAAAAATTTCATCTTGGACAGGTAGGCATGAATAACATGCATTTAGCTTTAGGAAAGAATGTAGCAGTGAAACTTAGGTTATTTGTATTGAGTGGTTTAATCATTTACTCTGAACTGTCTTGATCTTTGGTATGCATACAGAATAACTGCTATGGGCTTTGAAGGTTTGCTTTTTCTGAATTTGTACATGTATTGTTACAGTATACTTGTGTAATAGACTGAATTGTAGGGTTTTAGGCTTTAACAACATGTAATTAGTTTGAAGGTATCACAGGTTCGTAAAATTATATACTAATATTCTTGGGAGAATGTTAATTCATTAACACTTAGTAAAAGCAGGAATGCATTTATTTCATTTTGTGGAGAATAAAAGACCCTTGAAATAAGTCTGTAAGTTAAAACTTCTAATTCTTTTCAAATTCAGGTCCATGCTTTGCCATGGGCAGCAGAAGGACAAAGATGAGCTAAGCGGGAAGCATAAGCGATGGAAGAACAAATGTCAACTGCTGATTAGTGGGACAGACAGCAACTGGTGAAACGAACTGACCCAAGTTCAGCTCTAGCTGGACTGACGTTCCCAGCTGGTGTAACAGTGAAAGTGGTTGTCTCTGTGTTAACAATATTTGTACATCTACAACGGGATGTGCAGGCCTATTTTCTTGTAAATTAACGTACAGTTATCATCGTTAATTTAATTATGACTCAGTGGTTCATCCCCCTCCCCAGAAACTTCTAAGGCCTTATTTGTCCCATTATTTTAACTAGAGAAAATAATATCCAGACCCAAGTGGGGCAGTTATTTCAATTGTGTGGCATAGCTTCAGTGCATGGAGTTAAAGGGAACATGGAAAAACTTGCAGAAGTGCAACACGTGAACGGTTCTCTATTGGCTTTGTTTGCTTCCTGGATTTAATTTAATGAACGTATTTCTCATTGTCATTAAGCAAAGTCATTGTAAAACAGAATAAAAATAGGTATCTCTTTCAAGATCTTCTTAAATGTCAAAACCTTAAGTTTTCATTAGTTCTGCAATCTCTTCATTTAATTGTAATTAAAAAAAAATATTTTAAAGAACAGCTAAATTATTTTTTTTTCTATTTCTGATGAAGTTAAATCTTTTTGATGAAGATTGTTTAGCCTCTGCTTCAGCTTCTTGTCTGGTTCTGGGAGGCATTTCAGAGGGTGCCCTGGTTTTCTAATCTTCAGCCCAGGAATTTTAACATCGTATTATACTGAATTTTTTGTTTCCTCTTAGGAGAGGGAAAAAAGAGCTAATTTCTTGACTTCTTGGCTGCTAGTCTGGGAACCTTACAGCGTGTTGGTATGATATAAATGGCTGATACTGTGTAAGTATGCTGCTTCCATCTGGTCTAAGAGCATTCCTCGCTTAATTTATTCAGAATATTTGATAATCGTGAATAAATATCTGATAACGTGTCAATAAAATTGGCACCTTCCTCTACCTGTAACCTAGTAAATATTCTTATAGGTAAACATGAGCCTTGAACAGCATATTGTGTCTTGGGGGGTGTTCAAGACTCAATTTAAGAATAAAAAGGCATTTTGCAATAGCTGCTGTTTACAGCTGGGAGATGGGCAGTTGATGCCCTTGCATGAAGAATAATGCCCTTTCTTCCTGTCTGAGGGATACAGCACACGTCCCTTTTCCTCAGCAATTTCACTTTGTTGAAATCAGTATATCATAGGCGGCCATAATGTGCGAACAACAGTGGTCATGCAAAAGTTTCCCTTTTGCATCTTACTAATAAACAAGTTTTTAAGTTTCAAATTTTTAAATGATTGAAAGGTTCGGTCTCTTTGGTCAGCGGATGGAACAGCAGCTGCGAATTCATCTGACGGGGTGAATTCTTGGCGCTTCTATTGGACTGTGTGATTTTGGGACAAATAACATCCCTTGGTTTTGCCACATTTATCTTAGTGACCCATGGCCTATGGGTTGGGGGTTTTTTTGTTATTTTTTGAAAGGAAGAGGAGGAGAACATTGTCTGCTTGTTGCTGCGACTAATATGTTCTAACTAAGCCCTAAAGTATATTACGTTCCATAAACTTCTTAATAAAATGAAATAAGAACCTTACGCCCCCCTCATATGGAGTCCTTGTTAATGCAAGTAAAATTACATATAAATATGTGTTATTTCTGGAGGTGAAACGCGGCCTGGTTAAGCTAATGGAGGTCTTTTAATGTATCCATGATGAATTTTTGTAACTTACTTAGTAAAATAAAAATAAAAAATAAAATAAAATAAAAATAAAATAATAAAATAAAATAAAATAAATAATAAAATAAATTAAAATAAAATAAAATAAAATAAAATAAAATAAAATAAAATAAAATAAAATAAAATAAAATAAAATATTAAAATAAAATAGTGGAGCTATTCTTCCAATGCTTTTATTTCTATGTAGAGATCCCTTGTCCATTTGACAGAAGTTACAAGGCTGCAAGGTGCTGTAATTCCCTCACTGATGTCCCCTCGCATTAGGGCCCTGCAAGACACCTGCATGTTCCCCACCCACCACCTGTCTCCCAGCAGCAGGAAAAGCTCTGTAAGAAGGAGTTGTTTGCAAATGGCCAAAAACATGTAGGGTTTTTTGTTATCTTTTATAGGGCCAAGGCAGGAACATGGCGTATATTAGGGGAAAACGGATCCTTGATAGAAACTGAAACGTTACAGCAAGGATTCCTGCTCTTTCGAAAGGTGTCATGAATCCCAGTAGGAGGAAAAGGCTTTCTAGACAATGCATTTATTGTGCCTTCTACCACTCTAATCTCTTTATTTGTACTCAACTTTAGGATACATTCCAGAATGACAAATGTATAAATTTGGTGTTTTAAACCATCATCTGTAAGTAGCGCCAAATTTAGCGGACAGATACCTGAACTAGCTTGAAATAAACTATACTGGCTATCTTTGCAATTCGACATTCATCGTAATTCACTTTACTCTGCTTAGCTGTTGTACGCTTTTAAAATTATTATTATTATTTAGGCCAAAATTCTACATACCTATTAATTGCCCATATCGCTTTCCAGAACAAAAGTGAAAATTAATGCACCTTTAAGTTAACCATTAGGACACAAAAATGAGAAACATCTGACCTGAGGAAAATTTGTTCTTCTTGCAATGCCTTTTTAATGCTGGGAAAGGTATACTTAGCTTGGGTTTTGGCCATCAGATATAAATTCAGTCTTTTGAACCTGTGTACGACAGGTAAGACAAGTCTTCTTACCGTCAAATGTATCATGCATCTTAGAGATGTGTAAAACCAAAGTCTGTCTCAAGCACTATGTGTAGAAGCATAATGCAGGTGAACTTTCATTTCCAGTATCCCAATTAATTATTAACTAACTTGCTGAAGTGCTAATCCAGTATATTATCTGTTTACTGTTAACTTAGATTCAGTAGCCAAATAAAGACTCATTCTTCACTTAAAGGAAGACGTCTCAGCTCCCTCACTCGGAGGCTCTTTTCCAAATGCTGGGACATTTATTTTTTTCTGTTATCATTAAATGGCCAAAGGAAAGACAGTTGCAGCATTTCAAGTTCTTTGCTTGCCAGCAGAACGGCCAACAGAAATTTTAAAAACCCTAACTCATGTGGCAATTGAAACTATGCACAAGTAATTAGCATAGTCTATCAAACAGTTTAAAAGTTTATTGATCAGTAAAACAAATTCTTTGTGGTTTTCAATTACGATATACGTGCCTACCAAAATTTAATCAAGGCAAACCAAACATTCCTACCAGTAAGTGTCATCTTTTGTCGAGCCATTTACTTTCGTGCTCTCTTTGCGTAAGATGATGTTATTCTGTAATAAACAGCCACAACTGAAGATTATGTGTTGTTATTATTTTGCAGTTGAAATTTTTAAACCGGCCCTGTGTTATTGCAGAAATAATTGTTGCTACTTTTCTAGATTTTGATTTTTCATAAGGCCTGAGGACACACATTTCTCATTTCTTCTCTGGGAGATGTCTGTCGCATTTTATTATTCAAACTTCATCACAAGTTCAGGTTTTCATTGTTACGTGAAAGATGCATCAGGTCACTACTTAGACCTGAATATCTGCCCGTAATTATTTGAGTAGACATTAACTATTTCAGTGGGTTTTCAGTATAATTACATCCTAAGATAGAAATCTGATCTTTTCACAAATCACTACTTGATATTGTTTTAGATTAAATAATATTATGACTAAATGATGACAGTGACATGGCATATGACCCTTCCTCCCCAGACAGGATAGTTATTGCTGACCAGTTCTGCTGTTATCCAGAGAAGGAGGAACAGAGTGAAGAAAAAAATTGTGACTGCTGAGTTGGCAGAGATCTGCATAGATATGAATCTGAACTTACAGCCGAGCTGAAATCTACCCGCTTTATGGTGATTGCAAGTGAATTTCTAACACTTCATCTGTAAACAGGAATTCTGGCTTGTAGGACCGTTCTTTTCAGAAAGACATGAAGATGGGAGAGAGGCAAATTATTTCCACCAAGGACCTAATCACTAGAATTCTGGGAAAAGCTTTAGGACATCTGAGATAGAGTAAGATTTAGTGGGTTTTATTCTGCACAGAAAACCTCCCTCTTGCTTTGTTTTTAGGGGTTGGTTTTTATTTTTGAGGGAAAAAGTGTGTCTCTCTAGATTTTGATGTTTTTACTTTTAATGAAAATATTTTTGTCTCTCTGTTGGAATGTGCTTCAGATCTCAAAGCTTTCCTTCAAAGAATGAGCAAGAACACTGTATAAGTAGGGATGTATTATTTCTGTTTTAAAGACGGCAAAACTGATGAACAGTGAGAAGCTGAAGAATCAAATGCCTTGGCTAAAATCTCAAAGTGGAGCTGACAACATCCAAGATACAACTAAAATAATTCATGTTGAATACACAAGACCTCGTTTCGAACACTATGTCATCTTTCTCACTCTTTTCTAGTGCTCTGGCATGGATGATGAAAGCATGCTCCTTGAAGATGAGGACTGTTTGTATGGGCTTGCTAGAACTAATGAAGAGTGTGGACATTTATCTGTGGGAGTTTATATCTCCCAGAAATCATCTGGTTTTGCCTTACCTTGCAAATATATCTATTTTATGAAACCATTATTCTGGGAGCGATCGTTGACATCTAACTGCTGTTCAGACCTTTTAAAGTTTGCTTTCTGTTAATTCATAGTGAAAAATAATTGATCAGATTCAGGTTAGTGGATTTAGTTTCACTCTCATCAAATGACAGGTATTGGTTGCTAGTTACAACACCTTAGCATCTGATACCCTCAAGGTGGCTAAAGAGGCACTATCTCATTTCTTTTAGGATTAGTATTCAGCAGCAAATTTACTTTCTATTTTAATGCAGACAAGGTGGAGGTGTGCGAATTAGCAACATTTAATAAGATACTAGAGCCAGGATTGAATCTTTAGAAGGTGATAACCAAAAAAATACCCAAATATTGTTAACATGAAGGTTTTGTACGCTGAATCTCTCAGATAAGCACCGGGTGATTTCCCTTCCCCGGTGCAGACACCCTAGCCTCTGAAGACCAGTTTTACAGTGCTGACAGACTGGCTCTCTCCTGGTGTTGGACCAGGGTCTGATGGTACCTACTGCATGCTTGGTTGGCCTCAGGAAATGGTCTTCCTGGTAGCCTGAGGGAAGGTGTCTATTCCTAATTTTCATGAAGTTCAAGTGCTTCTGTCCAAGTCATCCTTATTCTCATGAAGGAAGCCCACGAAGAGCAGCACTGGCGTAACCTTGATTCAGTGTTGGGGGGAAGGGGGTAGCATGGGTGTCTGTGCAGCTTGGAAGCGTGTACAGGATCCTGCCCCTGCAACATCCAGAGCCCACACACAGACGAGAGAAATATCGGGGAATTTCAGCCATTGACGCTAGATAACTCTCATGCAAGGATGTGCTTTGAAAAGGTGATTGCCTTGTTTTCATGGTGGCACACCCGACTTTATGGTGAGGGCTTTGCTTTCAGCACTGATCGTTAGGAGCAGAGCATCACTTGTCTGATGGTAGAGCAATCTATACAAAAGCAGAGGACAGAAATATTTCTCAATATCAGACTCTTGTCTATATGAGATGTTCAGTTCATGAAATACTTTCAGGTGACCTACAACCTGTCCGTCTGCTTCACACCCTGAAAATCCCCTCCTTTCCCCCCGCGCCGCCTCCCGTTTCTGAGCTCAGATGTGTCTGTAATCGGACCCTGGAGTCACCAGCACACACAAGTGTTTCCAGGCTGTGCTGACCTTGGCTGTGGGTGGAACCTGCATGTGTGGTTGTGCGATAGTTTTTGCTTACCCTCTTTCAGATGTCACCCTCATCCAGCATGGGGAAAGTGAGCCAAGATCCTGGCTCTGGTTATCTGCACGATGGCAGGCATGCCCACTTCTTGGTGTAGTGTTTCAAAACAGCAAATGCTTTTTTGCCGCTCTCAGGCACAGTGCAGCTCAGTGATAGCAGTGCTCCTAACTCTCTTGTGATCCTTTTCCTTTGCACTATATCCTGAGACAATAAATCTGTCAGACAGGAGGTATGTGTTGATACTGCACCTGCTGCTGCCCTTGCTGGCCTGACACTGTGACAGCATACCACTGCCTCAACGTCACTGTAAGTTACCCTGTCCTGTGAGAAAAGTCCTCTCTGGAGTGTAATGGGCTACAGTTGGACCCTTTGCCATGGTTTACTTAATTACAGAACATCAAAGGTATAATGAAATATTGTCTATTTTCTGCTAGAAGCTCTCTGGCTGTCTCCTAGAGTACTTTGTGGGTGAGTCTGAAGGGACACTAAAATGAGGTGAGCATCAGATGATGTGCTACTAATGTCCTCTCTCAGGTCCACGCCTTGGATTCCTCAAATGTTATGGGTGTTTTTTTTTTTTTTCCCCCTGTAGGTTGAACCTTTGTAAATAATGAAAGGGAGAGAAACCCGATCTGGTAAACTAATTTAATAAGGTAGGTAATATAGCATGAAAGAAGCAGTACGAGACAAAAGATTCCTTGTACTCCTCAGTCATTAGGTGATCGTTTAGGGCAAATTGTGCGTATGCAAATGTGTTTCAAAGGAGGTTTGTGCTGCTGAAAGTGTCATAACAGGCTGTTTGGATGGTCTGGGCCATGATTTGACATGTCCCCAGCGCCCTGAGGCACTGAATAACTTGTTTGTGAAGTATTTCATCCTCCGATGAATCCCTAAACCCATGACATGGGAAATGAGGGAGTATGATTGCACTAACACTTATTCTAGGAAAATATAAAGTTTGTTTGTGAGTTTTGTGTATGCAGAGGAAAAGAAAGGTCTCCGTGCCAGAGGAACTAAGGCTATTGTGAGGAAGGAGTGTATGACAGAGGAGAAAATAATCAGTTGTGGTCAAATGCCTTCAACAGTGTCAATAAAATCTCTCTGGAGACTGAGATGAAAGAGAGGGTTTGATTAAAATAGCTTACTCCTGCCATTTAGAGGTGTGATGCTATAGATGGGAGTGGAAACGTAATTGCATA
The DNA here is from genome assembly GCF_003259725.1 of Athene cunicularia. Lineage (NCBI taxonomy): Eukaryota > Metazoa > Chordata > Aves > Strigiformes > Strigidae > Athene > Athene cunicularia. The sequence goes on from NW_020799103.1 coordinate 5,055,296, forward strand.
TAGATGTAGGGGCTGAGTGTCTGCATATGTGCCCATATGTCTGCACGTAGGGAAAGATAAGAATGTAAATAAAAGACATGAGGAGCTAAAATGATTTCTGGTCTTTATTCCCATTTCTGATAAATTAATGGGGTGTGTTACACAGAGTACTCATTTTAAGAAACACTTGCAGTTAATGACCATTTTGGACACAGGAGTTGTGGATATGCACTGCTATGTGTCTGTTATTCTATGATTTAGAAGTTTGATATTCTCTTAGTGAGAAATTTCTGTAGTTTATCTGCTGGCATGGGATTAATTTTTCTTCCTCAGCTGCAGGGGAGTGTGGCTACATGTTGGCTGCGTTTGTCTGAAACAGATAGACTCGTGTTTATCAGGAGCTGTGATCTTACTCGGGCTTTCTGTCTAACATGCACCTGATGGAGCTTGAAGCACTAGTCAGGATTGTGTTTTGTCTGCTGCACAATAGGCAGGCATTGGCACAGTCCCTAGTTCGTTTGCAGTGTCCCCCCCACTCAGCACACTTGCAATGTCTGCATCCTCTCCATCTCAAGCCTCCAGGATTTCCACAGCCCATGAACTTCAGGTACAGGGTCCAAGAACTGATATCTTATCTCCACAGAGAGATGCCCAAAATCTGCTCTGACACAGGCAGCCGTTTACTACCAACAAGTATGTGCAGTGACAATTGTGCTCCATGAAAGGAGTAAAGGCTATAGTTTTCTTACCTTACACCCGACACAGCATGCCGCTTTACCTGAGCGTGTGGAGGACATAATGGCACATCCAAGAAGACCAATCAAAGGTTAACATGCACCCATTTTTAACAGGTGCTTTATTTAGCTGCTCAGTGCCTCGAGCAAATTACTTGGCTCAGCATCCTGCAGCTCTCTCCTTTCAAGTTTAATTTACCCTAACTGGATTTAAGTTAAGCATCATCTCAATATCATCATCACAGCATTGCTCGAGTTCCAATTTGGCAAGGCTGAAGCAGCTCAACAAAAAGCCCCGTCCTAGGAGAATTTACACTCCGAGGTAAACGTGTTTCAGAGGGAAATCATTCTCAGCCTTAGACCCTGCAGAATCTCGACTCACACTGTAATCCCAGAGCTCAAATACCTCAGAATATGGTGCATGTTTGAAACCTAAATGTAAGCTAAGAAACTAAAGATGAGCTTGAGTGCTCAGAATCTTAAGGACTTTGTAAATTCAGCTTCTGCTTTTTGTAGGTTTGTGGTGTGCTTTTCCTTTTTTTTTTTTTTTTTTTTTCCTCCAAATGAACACTCAAAGTAATGGCATCCATTTTATAAGCATCAGAGTATCAAAAAAGGGTAAAGTGTTAAAGTAATATAATATTGTTTTCATCCCCTTGAAGGACAAGAAAATTTAAGACCAACGGATTTTGCTGTAATTAGAACTTTTTAGGCTTTGGTGCGTGTTAGCTTTGTTCTAGCCACAAAAACATGCACTTCTCTACCAGTGTTTTTTCTTTAATAATGTTTATGAAAATAGCTGTGAGGAGAAAGTATCACACTCTACAGGCATACTTTTTAAGCATTAGAGGATAAGCACTAAATACGCATTTAGAAAATAACGCAGTGTCAAATCCTCATTACGGATTTGTAGGCACCATTATGATTTTTACAGTACTTTGTTTTATTCATTTTGGCAAATTAGTACGCACTGGACAGAAGCTACAGCTGTACAGTTGGGCTGTGTTTCAGGTGCATGCATTTCTCAGGGGGAAAGCGGCCCGATATACCCTGATCTGACATTCTGAATGTGTGGGTATTTCTGAACATTTAAAAAAAAAAAAAAAAAGCATAAAACTAATATTTTTCAACTTTTACCTGGTTTTAATAAGCATCAAGCATTTTGTGCTCTTACAGAACCCTCTACAAGGATTTTTAAAGATTCACAAGCTTTACTGCACAAGGCTGCTTATACTCACTCTGGGTTAGAGTGATGGTATCAGAGTTGCATTCTGCGCTAGACTCCAGTAAACGATAGAGCATTACCTATTATCACATTACTGCATCGGTTTGTATTCTGGAAGTCTCCAGTTACTTAATGGTAGACTCCCTTAAATTATTTATTGTTATTACATATATTTTCTATGATTGTAGTGCCTAGGACCTTTAATCATGGAACAGGACCCAAATCCAGTACAAATACACGACAGAGGGAAAGCCCCTGCCCCAAAACTCTTGCAAAGTGAGATGGCATGATAAATACACCCAGAAACAAGACAGAACTGGCCTGCAGGCAGGGGTTAAACACATCGGTAGCCTCCTTTCTGGTTTTATAGGCATCATGAAAAAGAATATACCTGGTGCTAAACGGCAGCGGATATATCTTCAGTGAATGGAAGCTGATAGGCAAATGGAGGGTCCTTCAAAGTGGAAGCGAGTGGTTTAGATTTGATGCGACGGCTGGAGGTAAGAGGAGGAGTCAGCACCACCCATGCAAAGGTGAAGCGACGTGGGAAGATGGGTCAGAAAAATTATTCTTGGTAGAGGATTCAGGGTAGAGATCAGTGGGGCAAGGCTGCGTTTGTCAGGGTAGGATGTTGCAATATTTAACATGGTAAGACTTCAGATACAAGCTCTGTCTGTGTGAATAAAGCCCTAATTTCAGGGGTCTTATACAAAAAGGAATGAGAGATATTAGGACATAATCTGGACATTAGAAGTTAGAATAAGATCACCTTTCCCTTGCCAGGGAAGAACCATTAACAACTACTTTTTTTCCTGAGTTAAGTTTTTTGTTTTCCAGACTGAGGCTGGAAAAGCATGACTCCACAGTTTTAACATACTCCAGTTAGGTTGACAAGAGTCAGTTTTATGGCAAATCTCAGAATACTTCAAATGAGGGACCAGAATCAAGGAACTCCATATGAATAGCAGTTATATTAAAAAAAAAAAAAAAAAAAAAAAAGTTTTGGCACTTTGGGTTTCACTTAGAGTTGGAAAACATTACTAAATGAGCAGCAAATGAGAAGTGAATTAGATGGAACTGGGCATTTATTACTTAATCAAACTCTATTTTAAGTGACTTGAGTCATTTCTTTTGCTGTCTGATTAGTGATTTCTGAATACTTGACACTAGCGTGGTATCACATTGCACATCTTTGTTCATATAGCCCAGTTAGTTGCGTTTCTGTTGATAATATACCTTGCCGTAATGCCGCAGTTTTTAGTTTCACGCAGCTCAGCATACCAGCATCAGTGCTTTCTAGCCAAGCATTTCACCATTACTTTATGCTACTTGAAGTTACAAATTCCCAAAAGAACATTTGGCACCCTCATGGCTGTGCTAGATGGCTACAGATGGTTGTAGGAGCATCTTCTGTCTCTATACTTTCTAAATGCAGACTGTTTCCCAATAGATAGCATGTTTGCTGCTTCACATCTGAAGAAATGGCTTTGCTAGAAGTTAGGGCACCTTAATCTCTAATGAAGAATCAAGATGTAAATGACTTGACGGTCTCACGGTGAACTGACGACCAAACCGAAAAGAAAGCCGAGGTTTTTCTAGAGCTACTCTTATATAAAACTCATGTACTTGTGTGGACACTTGCATCTGGTTAAGAGTATCTCTTTCAATCTCCGTAATTTAAAAATAAGAAGGATTAATACTCATGCAGATCCCTGAAGAAGCTACTTCCATATCTTCCACATGGAGCATTGCCTCCTCTTTAAGAAAGCTGTGGTTTTTAATTTCAGGTAGACAATGTACTGACAATGAAACCTGATGTAATTTTTGTGTGATTTACCAGGTCAAGTCAAAACCTCACAGCACAGGAAACTTCACTTCAGCCCGATGATTCACAGGGAAACTGTGGACTGCCTTGTCTTTGCCAGGTTATTTACTCAACTAACTCCAGTTAAGAATTCACCTTTATAGGACAGCATAGATGTGTCTTGAGCTCTGTAAACTCACTTCTTGACCTCTGGAAGCTGCTTGTGATTGTTTCATGCCTTCAGAAGTTACAAGTTTACTTTATTAAACATTAACCACCTTTATACACTTCACATCTCTTGCTCTAGCCTCCTTCTAAACAAATTGAATGCAATCTTAACCCAGTGCCATGTCCATCTTGGACACTGTGTCTCCATCTGACTCTGGCTTCAATGTGCACTCCCTAACCCCTCACGACACGAGCTGAAATTGCAGCCTATTGGTATAACTTTTAAATTGCATTGTTGAACAAAGAGGGTGAGCTACTTAAGAGGTGACACACAGGCATGTAATGGTCTGAACTCTGGTGTCTGAGGAGTAGAAGTGTACTTCAGTGCCCTACTAACACTGGGAGTGGGGCGAATTCTGCCTGGGCAAGAAATAATACGTTTGTCACCAAGGGGAAACGAACAGTCATTCTCACTACCCTTTATCTGGAAGATGCTCCAGCCCTGTCCTTCTGATGGTCTGACTAGGTTACCAGTGCATGCCAATAAATGGGAGACTGGTATTCCTCTGTACTCCCAAGCCACTTACACAGGAGTTTGCAAGAGGATGAAGCCCAGCAATCTGTGCTGATGTGTCCGGGAAGGGTTTCCTGGGAAGGCTGTGCCTCTGTGGGTGTTGAGGGTGATGTGTGTCTGTAGCCCAATTTGTTGGTTAGATCCAAGAGCTTTTACACAAATACAAGTCTTACTGAGTGCTTGCATGAAGGAGGAGCTGGGCTAAGTGCAGATGAGCAAGAGAAGAGGAATTGCAGGAGCAAAATGACCAAACATTGAGCTTGTTCTCCTGTCTTATCCTCATGGATCAATAACAGTTACATTTTTCTCCACGAGAGAGAGTTTGAGTCTGCTGTTGTAAAAGCCCACTGTTTTCTTTTGAGAATATAGGTAGTAAAAGAAAGTTGTATGCAAAGATGTAGAGATCTGTTTTATCCTTTCGTTGAGTGTCACTGGGCAGCAACCTGTTGGTAAAACGGGAAGAACGGGCTCCCGAACTGCAGTTGCGCTAACAGCTACCGAGAGAAGTCCCTGTTCTATCCTGATCCCTGCCTGGGCCTTGTCTGGAAGAGTACCACCTTCTTTTGGGTCAAAACTCTGTCAACTGCTATGGTTTGGTGACAATTTGACAATATCAAACCCGGGACTATCCTGTGTTTGCTGGTATATAATCTAAACCAACACTAATATCAATATCACACATTTCAAAGCTCATCTGAAGTGAGAAGTTGCTTTTTGATTATGGAATGATTAAGTAATTAGTCTCCTGGTGTTAATCTGTTGCAGCTTGTCAATTATATGCTAAAGTCCATTACTACTGGATTTTTTTAACAATCCCTCTATGTAAACCTTTCTGGCAAGCCTCTCTCACTGCAAACAGGGAAACAGGAGCCCTTGATAATATTCCATACCCAGTCAGGGAAGGGGAGGCATCTCTTCCATAAGTGCTGCTGCATCCAAAATATTTAATGCGTTAGAAACGCAAACAGAGATGGAAGAAGCTGAAGGAAGATATCTTGTATAGTTCTTTCAAGCTCAGAAACCTAGCTGTTTATACTATTGCCCTGCCACACGTAACACGTAGCTGTTAGGAAATCTCTCTCCTGCAGAGTTGCAGAATGTCAGTATGTTATTTGGAAGATGGAGTTAGAGAGGCAGTTACGTTAACCAAATACACTGTGTCTGCAGAAAAGTGTTTAACGTTTGAGTTAGTTCTGCGTTAGGACAAATGTCATCTTCCAGCGTAAACAACCATTCTCTCCTGAACAAGGAAGACCCAGTTATCTATAAAATCAAGGGCTCCTCCTAGGAGGTTTTTAAAAGATGATTTCTTATCATTTTAGTCTTGCTCTGTGGTTCAGCCGTGCAGTGGGAGGGAGGAAAATGCAAATAATGTCGAAAGTAGACACCATGATCTGAAAGGCATAGGAAAGCAGTCATTTGATATATTATCTTTATGTTTCAATTTGTTGCTTTTGTATTTCCTGAATCTTAATTTAAAGAGTCTCTTCATATTATTTTGACTATAAATTATTTATATGTTTCCCCATATTTTATGGACTCTGTTTCTGGGCTTCCTGTGAGACCTCATCAGCTTCTAGCACCGTGCTGAGGCAGTGCTGTAATCTGTCAAAAAGGAGGGGAGATGGGGCTAACAAAGTGATGCTCTGGGATTTGTACTAGCATGAATTGTCGAAGATGAATAACTAATGGCGTGTTTCCTCATTTCTGAAAAGATGTGGAAAATCCCTGGTAATTTTCTTAGAATAATTCATTAACCAGCATTTTTACCCTTCGTTGTTAAACCTTACGTATCTCTCTCATTTCCATCAATCTTAGTGAAGAACTCCAGCATTTTTACATCTTCCTGCTTGAAGAAGGCTGTTCCCCAGAGCATCTTTGCTGGTATTTTGTTCCATTCAATTTAAAATATCTCAACTAAGAGAGATGTTTCTGTATTTTACAGAGATGAGGATACAGTCCCAGACATCTCACTGTCAGGTATTTTTTTTTTTCCCTGTGAAATGAGTGAAAATAGTCCTCTCTTCTTTGTATGCTGTTACCGTTAGGGATGTTTATAACTTAGTTCTTCTCCCTGCACTGTATTTCTCCTTTCAGACACTTAGAGACTGTTATTTGGCACCCGTGATTTTGCCAAACTGTGACCAAGATCAGATTGTGCATCATCCTCGTCATCGAGCGCAGGCTGAGCAAACCTTCATGGGATCTGCAGTGTGGCCAACTGCTGTGCAGAGCCTGGAGTCCCCTGCAGCATGCCTTGGCAGAGGTGAGTACAAGCACGGTTTCTCCATTCCCCTAGCCATGTATTGTCGTAAGCTCCCATTTCATTAGCTCTCCATGTTTCTCTAAGGTTTGTTTCAGTGCTACTGTTTTCCAGTTTTACTCCATCATACTGAGAACTCAGCACTTTACTGGTTTTGACCCATTCATAGACATAAAATCTACTTGGGTTCTCCTTCAGTTTCTGGGGAAGATCTCCACGTTTAAATTGAGATAACTAAGGCAAGAAGAGCACTTTGTCTTCTATGACCAAGAAGATAGAAAATGTCATTGATGGAGCTGGAAAGCCTTTAGTGGTTCTTAGGACGGTTGGGATTTAGTTCTTGCTGTGCAAGACATATCTCTAGAGCCACACGGAGATGAGAAACCATACGAAAGGGCTTAGGAGTAGCTACTTATTAATGGAAATTGTTCTTCTCATGGAGTTCTTCAGGCCCACAGCTGCATTCTTCCCTGCTGTGGGAGATCCCAAGCCGAGTCCCACATTTTCTGTGTCTGACTTGCAATCAGATTTATTGACTAGGGTAAGCTGACTTTCAGAAAGTGTAAAAGATAAAACAACAACTGTGGGAATAAAAAGAACATTTTTTTCATCACTGGCAACTTCGTTGCTCTGACTTTTTGACCTTATCCCAAGGTCAGTTTAATGCCTCAGAGGAACTGGAGTGGTTACAAATCAACTTTGTCATTGTCCATTAGGTGGATGAAGAACGTTTCATAAAAATGACAGAAAGGTTTCCAGGGAGACCTTCTCAGTAAGTGACTTGTCCATGAATTGAAGATCAGACCTTTTCAGAGGGCAATTTACTGTTTTGCTCAAGTGTTCTCGCACGAACTTGGTGCCCCCAGATGTTCTTCTTCTGTCACAGTGGTGTCAAGTCAACCATCAACACGCCCAGCTGGAGTCGTCCTCCTTCCTTGGTTTCCCATCCTCTGGTCCAGTACATTATCTGTTAAGTACCTTGCTCACTCCAGGCTGGAGAGATAAGTCATTATCGGGGAATAATACTTTTTGGCTGAGGTTGATAGGGGAAGGAAAAAAGCAACAAAAAATGAGCACTAAATGAAGATGATCCTGTTGACTGCAAGAACTATCTTTGAAGACTTCTAAACAATCAGAAACTTCAGTTTGTTTTCAGCATATGCTCCCAGGGGAAGGTCATCTGATTCATATCCGTCAAATGTTGAAGGGATGAGTCACAGTCAAACAAATCACACTTTTCTAACTTGTCTTTACACATACGGGAAGGAATAATCTCTCTTCATTTAAAAGAACTTTTTCTTTTTTTTTTAGTAGACAACACTCAATAACTTAGCCCCATGTTATCTGTTTTTCTTGAATTATGAATATTTATTCCTCTCCATATCCATAAATAATACATAATCTACAGTTGCCTCATTTTTCTCTTATGACCTTTATACACATCCTGTACTTTAAATCAAACTGTCTCATAGTTACAAAAAGCTCTAATTTCCAGTTAAAACCTAATTCAGCGCCTACCAAAAAAAAAATAATCTTCAAATAATAGCTAATATCAAATTTTATATTCTTTACTGTCAGTCAGCCAACATTGGACATGAGCAGAAATACCCTACTCCAGAAGTCATCAGTCTATGTCCACAGCATTTAAGATGTGATAAAACGTGCCTGTTCCCATGCCCCGTGATACGAACCCCATGGCTGCAATATTAGTGTGGAGGTGTGAAAAGTGCCCGTTGTGTGCACTAAAGCTGACAGGACGCTGTGCAGATGCAGCACCTGGGTTGTTTTTTTTTGCTCCAGGAAAAACTCAGAAGGAGTTGTAATTGCCCTTTTGCTCTTCCACTGGAGCCCTCTCCGTGTGTGTCACCTGCCCCAGGCTGCATAACCCCCTGGGTGTCAAATACTTTGGCATTTACATCTGGTTTGCTTTATAAGCTCTAGTGGTTGAATATGTTTCAAGAATGGCATTTGCTGTGGCTCTGCGTTTTGTGGCGGTATCGTGTATTTCAGTGCACAGAGGTGCCCATTCCTACTCCCTGCTACCAAAAACGTGTTGGCCCAAGGGGTGGAATGGCTTCCAGTCCAATCAGGGAGCTCTGTGAAAGGGAACCCAGCACAAGAGCACTCCTCAGCCAGGTCTCCTTGGCTGGGGTTTAGTTTGCAGCCACCTGCATGCTTGCAGCCTCCCACTGGGGAGGGGGCAGCTCACCCTGGGGTACGGGTGCAAGGTCCAGCCCGGGTGTTTGGCGGTGAATGACTTGAGCCAGATGAAAAGCTATTAAAGAAAAGCTTTCAGAAAGGTGTGCTCTGAACTGTGACCTGAATATAAAATAGATGTGTTTGCGAGGCATGTTCAGGAAATTAAATTAACATCTCTATTTGCAGGGAAGTGAAACTTTTTTTTTCCCCCCCTTTCCTAATGTATACTAAAATGCCTGAAGAATAAACCTGAATGAGACAACTATTTTAATAAGTCATCTTACACTATTTTAAAAATGCATTAATTTATATTTATCACCATGCACCCCAAATAATGCTCAGTGAACGTGTACAGGTATTGTCTCAGCTACTACACAGTAAGGATCTGAACTGCTGTCCAAAACCTAAACTCTTCAGAGTTAGGTAAATATTCTCATTTTAGAGAAAAAGAACCTTGATACACAGAGAATGCATTCAGGACAATTAATCACAGGACATATCTGGGGCTGGAGCCAGATCTCCTGACTCACCGTGCTTATTTTTCATAATTATGTCATAGAATCAGTGTTAAAAAAAAAAAAAACAACACCAAAACAAAACACAACCAAACTTTAAGGTAATCATGTTTACTAATTCCATTATGACAAGTACAATTCTTAAAATGTTAATTTTAATATTGCATATTTATGTATTAAACATATCTCTAATCTTTTAGTTTGGATATCTATACGAAATACTTCTAAATTATCGTAAGAAGATCTTTGAAACTTTTCCTATGGGAAATGCTGTCTTTTCCTAATTCGTTCTGAATTCTAATCTTTTTCTATTTCTAGAAGATTGGACCTGCCTGTGAAGAGCTGCCAATCTCTTTCCAGCTCCTCTCATTTCAAATGGCCATTTGCTAAGACAAAAAGTGGTTGATCCATTGAACATTGAAATGTAACTTACAGTAATATAAAATATAAAGGGGAAAAAAAATCCCCCTCAAAGCTGCATTTGACTATGAGCCTAATTCATCAGATATGCAAAAATTTTTTTGCCTTTTAATGCAAATAAGCAGTCTGTATTCTAAGTTAATTACAGAGCAATTTTCCTGACTACTCTCATTTAGATCCTTTGGTCACTTTATATGAAATAAATGATGCCATTTAGACACGTAAGTGATTGTGAAATGTCAGATTTTCTAGAAAAAAAAAATTATCTCTGTATATCTCAACTCATTCTGTCTTATCTCTTCTGTTTCTCCACTCTGAACAGCTATAGTTTTGTATTTTCTCTGTCATAAAAACCCTGTGCTTCTAGGTCTCAGACTTGATTTTGTCTCTTGTCCCATTTTTGCACCCTCAACCTCAGTTTTAAAGTGTGTATTATTTCCTACTTATAAAAAATTAGCTAAACACAGCTTCATTCAATTCTGCTGTTGCCCCAACTTTATCTTTTTCGCAGTACTCATGTCCAAAAGTACTTTTTTACTGAGCATTATGCTCTTGAGTATTCAGTATCCCAAATATATACCAAAAACCCAACACCAAGGGCCAGGATTTAAAAACCTGGTTGAAAAAGGAGGGAGGATAAAAAAGAATAATTTATGTGCCCAAAGGGAGAACTGAGTTACTTTGAGAGGTTAACCCCAACTGTAGATGTTGTGCTCTTGATAATATAACCATTTGTTATATGATATATAGTATCGTAAAACCTTATTCCTTGATTGTGATATATCATGTGAACGTGAATTTCTCTGAAGCAGTTCTATTTACATTTTAGAAAGGCTTAAACAAATGATACTTCACCCGACAAGGTAATAAAACTCATCCCGATATCACTGTGATATGTACCAGAGTGTCACATGAGAAGATGCAGGGAGCCCTGGTGATGTAGAACCTACAACCCAAATTGCTGGCACGGTGTCTATTCAGAGAAAAGGATCTTGTCCCAAGTTTTCTATCTGACTACATAAGTGATCTCGATGCAGTGAATCAATATCTCATTATGTGAGAAAGATCTCCAAGATAAACTCTGAAGCACAGAGAAATTAGTGTTAAAAATAACCTTCCTTCTTTCCCCCCCCCCC
>NW_020799103.1:5066362-5088662 GCF_003259725.1 Athene cunicularia
TTTCCCCCCCCCCCCAGCTTCATTTAGAGTTATATGTTTAAACAACACAAGGTGATGTAATAGGGAGACTGAATAGGATGTCACATTGCTTTAAAGCAATGGATGACTTGCCTTAATGTCTTAATACTGCTGTATCTGTAGCGAACACTTCTGGAGTCCCACTTGAGAGCTGCTTTAATATCAAGTTAATTCATGTTGATGGTTACTGCCTATTAGTCATCACTTCCAAAAGAAATGACAGTGACTGGGTACTTGAAAAGAAATACTGTGGTTGATGATTTGCATTATGAAATATGCCAACATCAGATCTATTTTGGTGTCCTTGAGAATCTGAGCTTGGAGAAAATGACATGTGGAGTTCAGCACTGTGGGTACATGCCTGGGCACAGGGAGCCCAGAGTTTACTGCAGGGTCCCAGCAGCACCGTAGACAACCCTTGACTGACAAAAACCATTTTTGGAAAGAAAATCACAACCTTCTCCCTCTGACGTGGCTGGAGTCAGGGCATCAGGTAGGTTTTTGCTTCATGCTGTTCCTGCAACTTTTATTTCCCAGGTAAGCTTCGTTATTTAAGAGAGAGCTTCAGCGAAAAGGCTGGCGAGTGGGCGCCTCTTTCAGGAGGAGGCTGTAGGCTAGTGCATGGTGCCTGCCCGGGAGAATGCATAAGTTGAAGTCTCATAGACACATCCCACCCCATCCAATGATTGCTCTGGGCACTGGGATTTGTAGGGAAGGATGGCACGTTCCCCACGCATTCCCTCCTCCAGCTGGTACTGCTCAGCTCCAGACAGAAGAGGGGCTGGGGAAAGGCAGAAGCAGAGCTGCGGGTCGCAAATATGTGGAAAGGACAAAAGCCTAACGGGCAAGGATTGACAGGACAAAGTGAGACTTTGGAGAATTGTCATCTTATGTTTAGCAACTGCAACAACACTTAAGTAGATGTCCAAGTCAAGATCTTTTTTTTTATTTTGATTATCACCCCTTGGCATTATTACTAAACTTACTCTTTGTGTAGGGGTTAGGCATAGGGCAATGAATTATACGATGCAACTATTTTTCCTTGGGTACCAAAGCTTACTAAAGAGCGTATATTACTAGTTCTTCTAATGTGTATCTATATATATGTAAAATATTTCAGAATAGCAAATATCTAGCAATGACTGATTATTCATGATAAAATATTAATTTCTTTCATCCTCTGGTCTTCAGATAAGGATTCTGCTTGAATTTATTGGGAGATTTTTCATATGGCTTATGAGAAGCAGCGTATTAAATTAATCTGTTTAAGACTTCTTATATAGTGGTTGAATAAATTTTGTAGTGGAATGAGGTGTGAGGACTATTTATTGCCCATGCATGGTGGTGCCATTTGATTAGGAGGTGACGCTTCAGCAGAGAAGTTGAATGCAGAGACATCAAGCAATACACAGGGGTTAATTTAGGAAGGTCTCCTGGAACTGGATGGGAAAAAAAGTTTTAGTAGGTAAAAATTTCGAACACCCTCTTTGTAGACACCACAATTTGCTAAATTTAAAACACAGTTTAAACTCATATTCATGTTTTGATTCCACTAAAATCTGAGAAGAACAGTGAGGAAGGAAAATATCTTTCAGGAGATCCATGTTCTTTCATGGAATTTTGGACAATAAAGGATTCTGTCGGTTTCAGAAATATCCCTTAAAACACGTTACAGGAGGAAATGAGTCATCCTCTTGCTCCAGGGGAATGGTTGCTTAGACTGATAACATGGGAGGGTTAAGTGAAGGAATAAGATTTGCAGAGAAAGAAGTTTGTACTAACTCTGGAAAACACCAAACAAAACCCAGTGCATTTTCCCCCTCCTCCTTTCCTCCTTCTCTCTCACCCACCCCCTTTTAGCACATGTGACAGCTGTAGAAATGTGATTTCAGTATGCAAAGTTCATTTTGATTAGACAAAGTATTTTGGAACCTGATTTTGGTATATGTGCTTAGATGCCAAGAGCATCACACTATTTAAGAACGGCACTCTCAGGTAAATAACTTGAGCCAATTTTGCAAGATACTGAGTGATGCTGAGAAGGTCCTGAGCAAACTCTCTTCCTCCTTTCCTCCCTGCAACCACGCAAAATGTTGTCTGTACAATGCCATGCGCATTGGGGCCGTGCATTGATAAGGGAATCTATAAGCCACTGTAGCAAACAATGAGAGTAGACTCTAATTAATTCTCTTCTGTCTTTCACACTGATAATGAGATGTAGTTACTTCTTTGTCGCTATTGAACTTTTTGTAACACTTTCTTAGAGAACTCCCTTAGAGAATTTCCCCAGGAAAAAAAAAAAAAAAAAAAAAAAAAAAAAGTGTTTTGCTTCTGCCCTCCGTGCATCAGTTGTCAAATTCAAGGATGCCTGCCAACGCAGCTCAGCCTTTTGTAGTCAGAAATTCATTTTCAAACAATGCTTTCCAATTGCTAGCTAATCTGTTGTATGTTATTCAAACCTCCAATGTATGTAATTTCACAAGGATCAATGCAGCCAAGTACACAGAAGCCTTGAGCTGGCATGTCAAACAAAACGTTCTCTGTTGGAAGTGAACATGATTTCATAGTGATTGAATAATTAGTGTTTTGAGTGTTCGCATCTGAGCTTTTGCAGTGTATTCCAAAGCCTAATTTTACAAATGCGTCCTAACGCTTCCTGATTATGACTATAGAACAGCTGTTTTGTGTAAATTAACAGCAAGTGTAAAAGCCTAGCCCTGGTTTAAGTCAGCTGCATAAATCCCTTGAGTTTCTTTAGTTTGGGAATTTCTTGCCTCTCCTTCAGGATACAGCATGACTTTCATTCCCATCGATTCAAATAACAAATTGGGTTTTAAACTTACAGGGAGGTCGGTGGCTATGCAGCGCCTCTTGACGTTTTCTTCTTTGTTAAACCTGGGCCAAGGTCACACAGATGTTCCGTGGTCTGCCAATTTCTTGTAACATCAGTGAAATCCAGCAGCCTTTCAGGAAAACCTCCGGAAAAAAAGCTCATGACGAAGTTGGCTGGGGAGCTGGTAGCCTTCCTCTTGTACAGTAGCTGGTGAGTCAAAACAAGATCAGAGAAGTTACAGGGTTATTCGTTACCTGATCTTGGAGCTTAAGTCCATGATTGTCACCCAGACATTTTGTTTCAGGAGGCTTAGCCGCTCTGGGTACAAGGCTAACACAACTAAAACCCTTATGTGCTACATAGCCAGAAGTCTCACAATCAAAGAAACGATAAAACTGAGTAAGGCTGTTGTCCCAAACTCTGCTTCCTTTGCTCTACGAAGTATTACTGATGCTATATGCTATAAGACCTGTTTTCTATGCAAATCTTCCTCAGGACAGCCGCCCGATTTTCCCTGTCACAAAAGAGCAAATGTGCTCTATGTCTCTCCCTTTCTGTTCTGGGGATGGGCAGGCATGATGGAATCAGAGGGGGACAGGAATCCTTTAATGAGCTTTAATATCAGTATTTTATCCTCTCTGCATTTCAGCCACTAACCTGCAAAAGCATCATGCCCTCATCAAGCTAAGCTGGTATGTGTAGTGCTCGAGTTCGTCTCACTTCAGACAGTGGGGCTTCTCGGATGATGCAGGGAAGCAGGATTTGGTGTTCAATTTATGATCATTATAACTGGATTATGCACCTTGGGCTAGCCTGAGGATAAAAAGGATTTAGAATCTCCTATTATATACCGAGCACTTCTTTACATCTTTACAGAAATGAATATTTTGTTAATACATATACTGATAAATGGGATAGTGTCCAAGGTGTGGTTTTTCTCCATCAGTAATAAAACAAATTTCTAGGGAAACATGTGAAATGACTTGTGCAATGTAACAGCTGGTCCTAGACCACCTGGAGGAAACTTTCCAGCCCTTTCTTCAGCTGTACGACATCTTAATAAATACTTGTGAAATAGTCATTCACGCAATCAAGTTTCAAGGCTTTGAAAACTTGCGCAATACGTTGAAGTTGATAATCCCGGGCATTTCGTTTAATCTGGAGAAAAAACAATACATCAGACTCAGTAGGTCTTCTACCCCAGCACAGAGCTGCCTTGCTGGAGCGTGCCGAGGGCTGGTCCCTGGTGCTCGGGGATGCTCTGCCATCGCCCAGCCTGGCCACCAGCGGTGCAGCCTCCCCTGTGCCCAGGCACTCCCCCCAAGGGCTGCTGCGGGACCAGGGTCCCTACTTCTCTCCAGATGCATCCTCAGGGTGAGAGCACACGGGGCGTAACTCATTTTCTCTTGCTGTTCCAACAAGCCCTCTCCGCTGATTTTTTGTGTTACAGTAGCACCTAGAGGAGCCGGGCATAGAGGGGCCCCATTAGCCAACCTTGTGCTTCCTATGGCTGAGCCATAATGCAACGCAATCTCTTGCATGAGAACCATTTTTTAATTAAGCAGTTAGAATACTGCATTATTTGAGGATCATTCAGCTTCTTCTAATCCTTATTTGATTTAGCTTTATTTCGCTAATGTACATTTCGCTGCTTGTTGTTATCTTTCTCTTTGAATCTGCTTAGAAATCCATTTAGTCTGCGTAATTGCTCCTTCACAAGGCACTTCTCAGTAATGTTCAGGACAATGATCTCATGTCAAAAGATGATGTTAAAATAAAGCGACTGTCATGATAAAGTCTTTTTTTTTTTTTTTTCCTAAAGAAAAGAAGAATTAAAATCCTGTTTCTGATTATCTTCCATTACAAGTAATGAAATAAAGTGAATAAAAGTTTAAGTATCATACTAAAGGGAAGTCAGACACTCATCAGTGATATCAGAAATGACAAACATAATCTTATTTGGTTGCACATATTGCTGCAGTCGGAACTCAGTTGTCTGATTACAAGAAAGAAGAGGAAGCATCTATATTGCTGCTGAAGTCTGAAAGTAATTTTATTCCCAAATTAACAACATTGCTGATGTACCTGCATGTACTGGGTTTTCGCTTCCTTTATCAAAATAATTCCTCTGCGGTGAACAGAAGGAATCTGAAGGTACTGCCTCAGACTTGTTGTATCTGCATGCCTTTTATCTTGTTCAGGAAAAAATGCTTTTATTCAACTGATGGTGTCACCTCTTCTCATTTGGGTCCAAAAAGCGGAGCCTTGCTTTGCAGACTTCGATGCCAGTGGCCAGTAAAAGCAGTGGCATATACTGCGGGATGATTTCCACCCACGGTAAATGAATGGGCAGCTCCTGACTCAGCTGAACTCTCAGATCCAGGGTTGAGAATACCAGCCTGCGTCATGTTTCCGTCAGCACGTTAACCACTAATTTTAGAGGGGAGCTGCCGGTCTTGAACAAAGGTGTGTGGAAAAGGGGTCACCGTCGGCTTGGTACTGTTTGTTTTGACTGGCATTCATTTCATCCTGTGGTGCCGCACAGCTACGCACGAGTTTATGTTGGGATAAATAATTTTAAAGCTAGTGAGAACATGGTTTGTTTTGCGAGATTTTGTTAACTTGTAGCTTAAACAAACTACATTTTAACAAAACATCTTGGTCCTGATTCACAAAATAATTATTCCTTTAAGCTCATCCACAGATCCAGGTTGCTGTGATTGAGATCGAGAGCGCTTACTCTGAACTGAAGTATTATTTTAAAGGCATCTGGGTAAATTGAGACTAACAGACTGGTTTATTATGTTCTTTGCTGAATGTCCCTAGTTTGAAGATGTTTGTGATTTCTTTACAATAAAGATGGCAATGCAGTACGCCATAGGAAACCTTCAGGAGTGACAGCGAGGATGGACAATAGAGATGGGTTCCTGTTATCGATGGTGGTGGCTCACCAAGTACAAGCCCTATCAGTTGCACCTGTGATACGGTATGTTTTTATTGCTTTTAAATATCAGCTAGATGCCACTAGTGGGTCAAAAGTTTCACAGTATTGCCTGTTGGCCACAAAGACCTGACAGGCTGATTTTTTTTTAGGGAGAGCTCAGGAGGGGAATAATGGCACATCCCACAACCAGCCACCTGGAAAACTCCTTTTCTTGTTGCTGCACTCCAGACAAAACTCAGTCTCTGCTCTGATAAATGAAGGGTAGATAAAAGCAACATTAATGGTCCTCAAAAGCTTAATATTAAACAGTATTGGCACAAATTTTTGGCCTGTGCTTGTGACAGCGTAACATGGGGTGGGGAGAATTGCTTTTTCTCTGTTTTCCCTTTTTCGTTTGTTTTTGCTTGTTTGGTGTTTTGCTACAGTATTACTCATGCCTCGTTCTGGGAAGAGAAACAGCCAACTACCCTTAAATAAGAGAGATATGTTAATATAGCCATCATCTGATGCTAACAAGCCTGACAGGAACCTGTTTTTTATAAGTGTTCCTAGCTAGGAAAAATGATGGCGAAGGTGTTGTGGTTCAGACGGCGGCTGAATTTCTTAGGTCATTATCAGCCTCGTTGCAGGACATCTGACAATACAGAGCAAGGTAGATTTTAATGCTTGTGGTCAATGTTCTGCCTGTAATAGACAAAGTGCTACATGATAGTTTCATGGGAAGATTGATGCTGCTGTCTCCGAGATGTTGCTGACTCATCCATGGCATCTAATGGATGCACTTCCCTGAATTAATTCCTGCTTCCAGTTCCATAAATATGGCTAAACTAAAAGATACCTCTTAGGAAACATCCTGTCTTCATCTTAATGTCACTTACTCCAACGGTTAATTACTCTTACTGTTAAACATTTGCATCTTATTTCTAGCTGAAAAAGTGTCTAGCGTCAGATTCCAGTTATAGCTTATTATCCTTGTGTTGTTTTTTTTCAAAAAGCTGTTTTTACTTTAGAGGTTTTGCAATTAAACAAGCTTGCTTTTTTCTTTTTTTTCTTTTTTTTTCTTTTTTTTTCCCAGTAAGATTTTCATGATAATGTCACCAACTTTTTCACCAGAACATGTTGGGTTGTTTGTTTTTTTTTGTTTTGTTTTGTTGTTTTTTTTTTTTCCCATTCAGCATGCTTCTTTTTACACTAAGGAAGCATTTTTGAATTGTTAAAGCATTTTTAAATTATTTTATTTTTTAAAATAGTGGTAATGCTTTAGCTTTGGTGTTCCGAAGGTATAAGGGAGACAAGGTTTTTAGGGTATGACCGTACGTTTTATTAGACCAATGAAAAAGACTGGGGGGAGTTCTCTGAGCTGCCAAGAGGATTTTGTGACCAACAAGGTTTATCAATCAGCTTAACAAGAGATATTACTACTACTTACAACTTTCTTTTTTTTTTTTTTTTTTTAATATTTCACATAACAAGGGCAGAAAATTTTACATAAAGAATATTTAAGTATCTTCCAGTAAAAATAAAGTTTTTTGAGAAACATAATCTGCGCAGAAGTTATGAACGGTGCTGTTCAGCTCAAAAATAAATAAAAAGGTTATACATTTTCTGGCAGGCTAAAAGCAATGAGCTAGAGAAACTTCTGTTATAGTTGTCTCTCTTGTCTTTCATCACCTCATGGTTTATTAGAGGAAATAAATACCGCTAAATGTATTCAACAATAAAATATTATATAAAGGCATATAAAATCTCAATGACAGAGGGAGAAAAAAAAAAATTAGTAGGCAATCATTATAGTGTTCTGTAACCATCTGAAAAACGCTTTGGCCCCCTCCCCTGTCGCCACCTCTGTCAGTGTTGGAGGAGGCAGGAAATTGCGCGGGGCGATCAAATAACATAATTACTCTAAAAAAAAAATACTGTTTTTGTTTAAAATAAGGCAAAGAGGTGTTGATTCTTTCTCATTCACAACATTTACTACATATTTGACATTTGAGCTGCTATAACTGGGAAGAGATGACTCCATCCTGAGGGGAAGGATGTTATTTCTACAGTTAATTGGCTGGCTGATACCTTAATTCATAAATCTGTGTGCCTGTTCTCATTTACCACGGCTAAAGATCCCTGCCATTTAGAGCCAGTAGTGAGGACAAGAATACTTATTTTTCCTGCTTTCTTTGAAGTCCATTCTTAAAAATCACCGAGATGTAAAATTTCTTTTCAACTGACTTTTTTTTTTTAAAAACCCAAGCACCATTAAAAATATATATTATATCAAACCTTCCCCAAGAAATCTGTCACGCAGTGACTGAGAACAACTTCAATTAAATCTTCTTATTAAGTGAAGAAGTAATTTACACTGAGATTTCACCAGATGAGGTTAATGTAATTATGCTAGGGATGTTCCAACAATTGACAGCTCCCTGTAGCCTTATAATCACCTGCAAATTAGAAGAGGAAGAGCTCCGAGTTCCCATTTCTCCCATGCATGATGCATACTGAAAGCTAAATAAGGACATTTCCAGAGGAAGCCACACCTTCTTTCTGGATGTTTTTTTTCCTTGAAATTTCTTCCATTACAATATTTGTCACCATTTTTATTTTTTCAAATGCACCTTCTGTTTCCAGTTTGATCTTACTGATTGTGAACTTTTAACGTTAAGGCTCAAAAGGGGGTTTAAATTAAAAAAAAAAAAAAAATAATCCAAATGGCAGGCCCTGATCTATAAATTACAAAGCAGTAGATGGTTACGTTACCCGTGCGCTGTAGGATCTAACTTGGAGCGCATATTTCCTCTAGATAAATGATCTTTTCATTTCTTTTAATTAGAAAATCTTTTCAGGATTGCTCCCCCCACATCTCATACAGTAAACTTTACGTTTCAAACTTATACAAAGATTTCCTGAGATCTAGATATAAAAAAACCAAAAATTCAAATAATTATTGGCTTATGATTATTGGAAAAGTGTCTCTCTAGTGGAAAAAAAGTTTGATATGAGCAATTCACAGTTTAGATATCTAAAACGAGCAAATTGTTGTATCCTTTAGTGGTTAGAGCAAAACTTGTACCCAAGACTGTGTCAAGGAGTAAACCATGTGAAAAATTTCAGTCTGGTCCATTCCAGAAATTCCCAATAAATTTTTGTACACGGCACTGAGTAAAATGTTCTGGGATGTCTCTGCACTAATAATGCTCATACAGACCAGATAATTGTGTGTTAAAGTAGGCAGGCATGTGTACAACTGGCCAAATATTCTCTTCAGTCAATCTGCTGGCAATGGTGCATGAACATTTTTAATATTACATATTGCGGTCCTAAGAGCAGGAGAGAGGGAGAAAATGTAAGAAAGCGTTTTGAAGTCTTCAGGTCTGAATCTTGGAATAACTAAATATTATTTTTTATATTCACATTCTATCCTAAAAGTCATTTACTTCCGTGGGTTACTGGATATATATTTGCTGCATAAGGAAAAAAAATCTAGACTGAAAAAGAGGTCTCCGAGGTACTGATTTTCTCCTTGATTTCCCCGATGCACCACAGCAGGAAATTTCTTAGTGATATTTTATTCATTTTTCTCCTTCTAATTATCTTTGATTTTTCTTTTCCTGTCCTTCCTTCCATGCTGTACCACAGAAAGTGCCTTTGTGGTGAGCAGAGGGGAATTCCTTCAACGTATTTCAGGGAGCATGAAATTCAACCTGGGATTTTGCTGTGAAGGCTAGAGATGAAAAGTGCTAACTAACAAAATCTGCTCGAGGGGAAAAGCATTTTCTCACTCTCCTAATGAAATATTCATGGTGCAACACTTTTCCCCCCCTATGACAATCACAGGTGAATTCCAGACCGAACTTTTGTGATCACTAGAAATGGGACCTTGGCAATATCCCTTCTGTCAGGTTTATTCATCTCAGTGCTGGTGGGAAAACGTACTCATCCAGCTGTGTGGATACAAACTCTTACGTGTACGCTTTCTGTATTTCATGACTCAGAATGACATGTTAAAATACCTCTGCCACAGAGCTAATTGTCTAGGAACATCCCCTGGAAGAGATCCGAACCTCAGGTCTTCACTCATTCATTCCTTCATACCGCGGACGAGAAGGGCTGAGCTCTGAGCATCACTGGGTGGCACCGAGCGCTACGTATATTTATAGTTAACAGCGAGGCCTGATTTAAAAGACAATCTCCCTTCAAAGGTAGATGATGAGAAGGTCTAAGTGGCTTTTGCTGATTTTTAAATTTGTTTGGTTTATTTTGTAAAGGCAACTGTGGGAGAAAAACAACTTTTATTTTGAACTGATGCCAGCACAAACCAAAACACTCAAAAAGGAATCTCACCTTTTCGTACCGTTACGCCACAACAAAGAACTTAAAGAACATTTTCAGTTATAGTTCTGGAGGTTTTTTTGTAAGCCTGTATTTTTCTGTCACATGCATTTTATTAACTTCATATAACCAATATGTGGGCTGTAGACATCCCACCCAGCACATCTTCTAGGTGCTACAACGCAGCAGAGCAGAAGGTAGATCTACAATACCATAAAAACGGCCTTAATCTAATTTTCTCCAATTGAGAGATACAAATATTGAGAAATATTTATATCTTTATCGAGAAATAAAGCTACAGTGTTGGAAAACACTTTAGCAAAAAGTGACAAATGGCATTCTGAACGTTAAAAAATGATTTATTCGTCTCATGTAGTATTATACTAGGTGGTTTATTGGACTGCTCTGGAGTGTATGACATGTGACACACTTATATTTCATGCAGTCAACAAATGGTCAGAATTTCAAAGCTATCCCAAAGGGGCAGCATGAATATATTCATTAGCAACCATCAAATACATGATAAATATATTCATCGACAAAAATAATTTGTTCCATCTATAAACTACATTTTATATATATTTGTTTATTCTTGTGGAATAAAGGTGAACGTACAAATGTTTTCAATTTCCTAGGTGATGTAAGACAGTCCCGTATTTCTCCATGGAAAATTAGCCTACGTGAATAATCTCAGGCTTTGAACAAGAAATGGGAATATATAAAACGGAATGCTTAGTCTGAGCCATGGTTCACCGAATTCCACTTGAGTGCAACACTGCACTTTGAAAGAGTCTTCCTATCTGACCTCAAGGAAACAAGTCAACTAATTCTTTGTGGCTTAATTTACATGAATGAATTTCCACTTCTATTGAAATCGGCGACAAAGCCCCTGTACTTTCAGTGGGGTTGTAATTCCACATCCACGCGCACACTGTGACTGATGTTCTCTGCCACACGTAGCTCCAGGAATTGTCATTTATTTATATTTCTGCAGTGCCCTGCACCGTAAAAGTTGGGCTTGGTTGAAGTGAGCCAATGAGCTGGTAACATAAGGTAAATAATAAATGATGCCTGTTAAAAAACTTTGTATAGGGGGGTTGCAACTGTGTGAAAAGGAGATTTATACAGTATGAAAAAATATTATTTAATTCCTTTCTCGTTCTTTTTTTTTTGCCTGCTTGCAGATTAAATTGACAGTTCAGCATACAACACGATTAGTTTTCTTGATTGCTCAAGGAACTTAAAGAGCTAAGCATAAATTATTTTGGTTTTGATGTTATCAATTTAACTGACAAAAAAAAAAAAAAAAAAAAAAAAAAAAAAGGACCTAAGCATTCCAAATTGTTTTTCACTGAAAACACTGCTATGTTTCTTGCTCCTGTATATGTGTTGCTATTCATCTTTCCTAGAACTGGCGGGTAAAGTAAATCATCTTTAGAAAACATAACGACCTGGCCAAAGGAAGGTGTGAAATGTCCTAGTCTTATCTCTCAACCTTCTGACCTGTCAATGGAGCAGAAACCCCAACGCAGTTGGTGGTGACTGCCAAAGGAAACATTTTTCTTGGGCAACTATCACATCAACACAGCCCAGAGAGAAAAAGTCCCCTGTCCTCAGTTTTGTTCTTTGAATCCAACTGACAGGCTCAAAATAAAATTGTAGAAAATAATTAATAAAATGCATAAGTATAAAAACCAAATCAACCAAAAAAGTTATTTCTTTGTCCAATCCAGACAGGCTATATTCAAGGGCAAAAGTTTAGCGTGTTCAATTCAAGATCATTTACATTTCTGTGTCTTAAGATAGAAAAACTCATCGGTCAGAGGGAGACGAAGGATGACAAGAAAAGAGCCCCATATTGCAACACGGTCAAATCATCATTTGGAATATGAGTAGCCAAAATGGAAGGAAGCATTGCAGAGAGCATCTTCTTGTTGCTCCGTTATAAAGTGAGGTTACATTTGGGTACGCTCCTTTTGATTTATAAGGAAATTAATTTACCTGCAGAAATTTATCCCTAAAATGTTCATTTTTATTATCTAGCTGGGGCATTGTTGCATACGCTTGCAGAAATAGGCACAAAGGCTGACTCTGAGCGCTTTTTATGCCTTGTAAAGAAATAGAATGCTTGTTATCATTCATTGCTTTTTGACTAACACAGGGAAAAGTATTCTCTGAGCAGACTCGGATGCTTCATGTTGTGATTAAATTGGGAGGAGGATACACGTTGTTGTTGCTTTTCTGCAGTAACTAGCTACATGCCATGAGTGTCTTATCCTATGTAGCAGCTACATGTGAGATAGAAACTTCTCTTGATGGAGTAATTTGTTAGGGGATGAGAATCTTGGAACGTTTTTGTACAGACAAGAGGCTGCATATGCCAAACTCAATAATGATTATAATGAATACCATAAAGTATCCTGGTTTGAGAGCTCGTGCCTTCATGCCTTATTTTGCCTTGGGATTTGTATAAACTATACTGTGAATATGCAAACCCTCTCTTTGGTACTATAAACTGCATGTATACTTGGATATTTGGTGCTATAGGTACCATAAATTAACATTTCTACAAGAGGTAAAGCCCATACTTCAGTGGTACCATCCAAACGCACCGCATTACCTTCAGATTCCTATGTAGAAATCGGAAACTGTATGTGTATAGATAAAAGAAGTTCCAGTGCCTCTCTCCTCTACAGACAGAAGATCTGACATTGGCATTTGCAAAAGGATGTTAAGGCCTCAGGAGCATGACTTGGAAATTAGATGAGAGCATCAGGAGCTGGGGGGAGAACTTTAGACACTTGGGGAAAAAAAAAAAAAAAAAAGTTACCAGCAGTATATTAATGTTCTTCCTCAAGGTACACTGTTGTTTTATCCAGCACGCCTATTAGCTGTTTCCAGCCTCTCGTTGTCACCTGTGGCAGCTTTAACCTTATTCTCTAAAATGATAATGCACTAAAATCAAACTGCCTATTAACGCGGCTAAAAACCTACACTGCATTGTTTCTATCCAATTTCGTTACGTATACAGATTTGTCAGTTAAAACAACATCGCAGAAAGATAGTATTTGCTTCGTGAAATTTAATATTGCAAGCGTGTGGAGAGCCATTAGCGGCTGACTTGTGGCACCCTTCATCTCTCATTCCCGTCAGAACTGTGTTTTCCATCTGCACTTTCCCTCGGTGTCTGCCTGGGAATATTACTATTACTAGAGCAGCAGATTGCAGCTGCTGTTTCCCCCCAGTCGAGAGCATCCTCCAGACCGCTCTAACCAGACAATAATGAAGAATAAATGCCTAATGTCCCAATCTGGTAAATTAGATTAAACAATTGAGCATATCTGAAGAAATTAAATGTAGCCCAATAACGCTGAATGGCTTGGAAAACCGTAGAGAGGGGAAAACTATAGGTCCAGGGTAAAATGTTGATCTATTCAGAAATGAATACTGCCTTAACCTTCTGACTTGAAGAGAAATTTTGAGAAATAAGAATGTCAGGATCTGACTAACAGAGCATCATCTACCCCTGCATTTTAGTGAGTGTTGTCTGTGTTAACATTGGTCACCTCCAACTGTTCCCAAGATGTTTCTCGCCACCCTATGTTGTTTGGAAAAGCTTGCTCGGTGCTCATAGCAAAATCAGCTCAGAGGAAAAAGAGAGAGGATGTGAGTACAGGGCAAAAACAGAGAGACACCAGCAGTTTTTGGCTCAGCTTTCTATTCAAGACTCATAAATGCAAGTCTGAGCCCCAACACCCCACCATGGGCTCGGGTCCACGCGGCTTTGTTGGGATGGGGAAGGAGAAGGGGTGGTCACTGGCTGGGTGTGCTCTGCTTCAAAAGCATGAATCCTCTCTGCTTCGGCTTACAAGAAGATATTTGGAGCTGAAAAGTGCTGCTCTCCTTAACTTCCTTCTTTCCATGCTTACTGGAGGCTTTTGGATGGTGTTTGCAGATCTTTCATCCCCTCTGCTCCTAAGGGGTTATTTAGTTCTAACTGCCTGACATTTACTTGGCTTCAGGTCTTTGAATGAACATGGAGCCAGGCAGGGAAAAATCTTCTGGCATGATTTCATCATAGATGTGGTGATGTTATAGATTATCCTATTTATTTTCTTTTTCATGTGAGTAATAGAGGAGTGAGAGT
This sequence comes from Athene cunicularia, assembly GCF_003259725.1. NCBI lineage: Eukaryota > Metazoa > Chordata > Aves > Strigiformes > Strigidae > Athene > Athene cunicularia. The sequence continues at coordinate 5,080,631 of NW_020799103.1, forward strand.
TTAGGAAAACAGTCCTGCTAAGAAAACTTTTATGTTAAATAATTTTTTAAAAATTAAAAAAAAAAAAAGAAAACAAAAATCAAGGGAAAAAAAAACAACCAACAAAAACACCACCAAAGAACCCCGACAACTCTATGAGCAGGTTGAAAACGTTGTTCAATTATCAGTTGCCATGTCTCCTAGGACAGCTGCTGAGCAATTAGGTAGGAAGTAGAAATAGCCCCTCCTCAGGAATGGCAGCAGGTAGCAAAGCCAAGGGGGTCTCTTGCTGTTTTGAGAATGAAAACAGATGCTGTTCAAAATTCTGAAACTTTACAGTTTTTCTTTTATTTTCAGCTTGCTAGGTGCCTCACGTTTTTCCGTTCACAGCTAATCCACGGGTTTTATAAGAATTTATTGCAATGATGCAATACAAAGCTATTCTTCAACCTGCCATGTTAGAGGGGGCCTGCAGTGAAGATGGTGGGTTTCAAGCTGTTTCAGTGGTAAGTTTTCCACGGACATCACTGGATGTGGACATTACAGATGCTTGAAATACTTGAGACTGGGCTCTCCTGGGGGACATCTATTTGGCCCCAATATGGCTTAGCATAGATGTTCCCCAAATTAGCTCCAAGTGCATCTAAAGTCTCATTCATATCCTGGGCACTAAGTGCATAGGGTTTTAAGTACTTTGTCCAGACCAATTCTCATTCCAATGTTAGTTTATGGATCTGTATTCTGATTTCCATTGGCTGACACAAATATGCAGACAATTTCTGCCCAGAAATAGAAGGCACTGGAAATTTCAGAACAGCCTTGTTTTCCTTGGAGGGGGGTGGGTGTGTTGGAAAAAAAAAGAGCCAACTTTTGTAGGTGTAAATATTTTCATTTACTTCGTAGTTGATGCTTATACTGTTGATGGTTTGAAGGTTAAACCCTATTAGCCCAATCTTAATTTTTAAAAGTTGCTCCATTTGACTGTGATGGGAACAGAGAGAAGACGTGCGAAGAACCTTTATAAATTCATTTCACTGCTAAAAAAGTTGCATTAGTCAATTTACCTGCAACCAGATATCCCAAACCTGTTTCACCAGCACATCTGGCTCTGTTTCTTTTGTGTAAATCTAATAGCTACATATGAGCTTCAGTAGGTTTCTCTGACGTACCGCTAATGAAATGAAGAATGTGGTGATTGTAACTACTTTTGGGGAAACAAATAACTCATAAATACTGATGAATCTAAGTTTGATTAACTGCAGATTCTTCCTTTTGAAAAAAATTTTCTTGATCTTTTGGCTGACTTAAGGTAGAAATCTGTAGATCCGCTGTACTGATATACTCTCTAAAACTGGTAACCCCTGGTAAATAGTACTAATCGATGGTGTAATCAATATTTTAAAGTTTCTAGCTACCACCACTAAAGCTATTTTGTTAGTGCTTCTAATTAATTGGTTTAGGTGTGAAGCTAAAAGCTTGCTAATTTTAAGATTCTGCAAGTTTTCTTTCTTCAGAAACATTAGGAATCTGTTTGTCTGAGAACTCAGCTGGTCATCTGCTTGTCCTGTTTCAGAGAAATTCTCTTAAGTTAACAGCTCACAGGCTTTGTTCACCCCTGGAAGTATGAAAGGGTGTTGTTGGGGACCACATCGCAAAAGAACAGGGTCCTCAGAGCCTGGAGTGAGCTAAATCCTCCAATAGGTCAGAGGCATTTATGGCTTATTATATAAACAGTGACAAGGATCAAATAATTTGCACTGTGGGCTTTCACACGCTCTAGGGAAATTGCTGAAATTATTAAAAAATATGGGAAATCCTAGCAAGTAATCCGTCACCTCCGCAAATATTTTTCTCTTTGTGTCTAATTCCATGCAGATGTGGGAGAGATGTTGCAAAGACCCTTGTGTTTGAATCTCTGCTAAAAGGTGAGCTAATTTTTTTTTTTTTTTTTTTCTTTTTTAATATTCTGCCACCTATTGGTAGCTGTAGGTGCTTGGGGTGTCGTACACCGCATAACGATATACACAACAATCACCGTAATTCATGTCCCAGTCTCTCCTAATTAACACGATCATTTACTCTTCTTCCCACGCAATTTGCTCTGCAGAAGTTCCTATGGATCAAATTATGTCAGGGGAAACCACCAAAGCATTAAAACGATTCCACTGTTTTTTGGCTGGCCTGATGACAAAGCAAACTTTCAGATTTTTGGACTGTCTTTCACCGTAAAAATACATCTTAAAAATCTGTGGGCCTCTCTTACTGAGAATAATATGAACACTTTATAAATCCTGTGTGGTAAAAACATTTAAGAAACCAACAGCATTTCTGTCTGTATGTAACTCAAGACATTATTTTGTTTATGATTTACATTGACTGGAATTGGATATCCATAATGCCTAGAACATATTCTGACAACTCCCTCATTCTTTGGAAATCATATCAATCTTGATTAGCTCTTTCTTAGTTCAGAAGAAGAGAAAGTTTTACTTCACCTTGAGGGAACCCTTGATGAGCTTAGTATTTGCTTGTGTTTTTTGAAGATGAATGGGAAAACCTCAGTGATTTTGATTTTTGTGTAATATACCCCATATGTCTATTCTTTGTTCAGAAATCCACTCAACGGAGCGACACACAACATTATCTCATTTTTAACTCCTAATGTGTAAGGCTAGCATCACTTGAAAGATTTCATTACTGTGGAGGGTGGAGGGATCAAAGACTGGGACTAGTCAGTTCCTCAGAGTTTGTTATTTGGGGTTAATCTCCCTTTCAAGATTTTTATCTGTGAATGTGAAACTTGAATCTCTAAGACAGCAGATGTGGAAGGGTTTGAACTGTCTGGTATAAGGTGGATGTTGAATGGAAAACAGGAAGGGAAGAATCAGTGTGAGAAGAAACAGAGTATTGGGGCAGGTAAAAACAGTTCAAATTTTCTGGTTTTAAGTGTGAAGCAGGGATTCCAGTCTAGGAATAAGTTGAAGATGTCAGAAACAGTCACAAAGAATGGGAAAGATGAAAAATAATCAGAAAAAATGGGAGAGTAAAGCAGAGTCGCCAACACAAAGATTTACCCACTAATTGACCCTCAGATGTATTTGGGCATATAAAAAATAAAGGAAAAAAAAGTTTCCAGGTAGTTAAATCACAAAGGTACTTCAGCCATACTGTGGAGCCAAAAAAAAAAAAAAAAAAAGTCCAAACTCTGACTGATAAGGGCGAATGTGGAAAGTAGGATGCTGAAGAGTGAAAACAAACAAGAAACTCTTTAAGCCTCTTGGAGGGGAAAAAAAAATAAAGGTTATAGAGTGACAAGTGGGCTACCAGAAAATAAAGGCGAGAGGTAATTAAAGAATACTGTTGAGGAGCTCACGGATGTACTCCTGCCAGTCTTCTCTGGGGAGGCTGCTGGGAGGCACCAATTTTCCTCAGGCAACAAAGATGACACAGCTTGGGACTGAGATGCAGCTTTAGTACATTTTGCAAGAAATAGATCAACTGAGGGATAACAGGACGCCAAAAGGAGACGATGAAATAGCTGAGGGCTTGGGTTTTGACTCTAGAGGAACTTGGGTATAAAGCTTTAAAGCACTCCCATGATGTAGCCAATATGTACTAGATACAGTGCCTATAGTAGATACATTCATAATGGAAATTAAAGTGGTGGGTTTTGGTATCCTCTAAAAGTACAAGTTAGTGTTCATTACTTCTAGGAAAACCTGTGAAAACAATCATTGTAAGTGGATGTTCAAAATGCTTGGCAGTGGACGTGAACTGAAAGAGGAAAACCAGCTTCTCTCTGAAGGAAAGATGTAGCTCTTTAAGCTCTTGATTTTTTCGTATTCACAAATTACTGTTAAGGAAGCAGAGAAAGCACAAAATGGGAGGTAAAGTGCTATTAAGTCTAAAGAGGTTAGTAGCCAGAAAATAGAAGCTGCTCTAAATCTAAATCTGGCAGTGGAATGACCCTTGAAGTGACTGATGGGGGGATCTGGGGGGGCTCCTGACTGTGTCCAGCCTTTCCGAGCCAGCCAGTGAGCCAGCACAGGCACGGCTTCCCTACAAGGTCAAGCCCCATTGTGGCTTCATCTCCCAGACTACATTCCCTGTTGACCCTTCCAGCTAGCTACACTCACAGTGACAACTTTATTTTAATGGAAAGGCTTTATTTCCATATCATGCAAGGGCCTTTGGCTCACGTGGCCAAGCCAGATTTTACACAGAAACAACAAATTCCCGTGTGAAGTGCCTGATAAGCTTTGGGTTCTGGTGTCAGCAATCCTCCTAAACCTCCTCTTTTGCTCAGTTGCAATCAATTTTACTTCACTGATCTCTGATCTAGGCCGGTAATTACCCAGGTGTCAGGAGCTGGTGTTTGGTGCTTAGGTTTCCTCCGTGTTAACTCAGATGACCTTTCCCAGGTGGCTGCAATCGCCTTCTTCAGGGAGCATTTCCTTAGACGTTTGTGGGAAAACAGAGGTAAACAACTTGCTCATAAGGATCTGTGGGAACTCTGCACTCCTGTCGGACCCACAGCTCCCTAGCAGGTTAGAGAAGGTGGAGCAGAAGTGCAAGACCTCCACAAGAAAAAAGTAGGTAGAAAACAACTCTGGGAAGGCGCTGTTGGTAAATACCGTGTCACTGCGCGCAGGAGGGGGCTTCTTAATCCATGAGTCTCTACTAATCTAAAGGAAGACTTGTGTGTCAGGGTAGTATCAATTCACATATTAACATAGTCTCAGTTCAGTGAAATTATATTTAGTATTGAACAGCAACCAAAAGGGACGAGAAAAAAACAGGGATACAAATCATGTGGAGAAAAAGTATGAATATATGATTCTATTTTAGAAATTACTCATTCCCTTTTTTTTTTTTTTGAAGGTGCCATTTTTATTCCTTGTCACCAAACGTGAAAGGAGACAAGTTGAGGTAGAAGTGATTCAGGGATGAAGGAGGAAAATGATGGACTTTCATACAGAAAGAAATTTGTCTCGAAGTGACATAGCAACAGCTCTGGGTACTTGATAATACATTTAGAAAGGCAATCGGTGCAGCACTGGGCTGTCTTGGTGGAATGCAGTTCTGAAGTTGGAAGAGAAAAAAAAAAAAAAAAAAGTGTAGCAAAGTTCTTACTAACTTCCCATTAATTAGAAACTGATAAACTAGAGAAAAAAAAACCAAGGAGAAGGAAATACGCCCTTCCAGAGCATACACATTGACAGATAAACAAAGCACGGGGAAAAAAAAAAAAATACGATCCATCTGCACTATCAGTGAAAAAGTGGTGCATAGATTTTTAGATTTTAATCCTAGGCAGCCCACCTGGTTTTATATATTTGTAATAGAGGAGAGTGATGTCATCTGCTGACACTTTTTCATTCAGCTGCCACTGTGGTTTTTTGGTCACTTTGTTCCATCTTTTAAGCAGTTAGTAGACAAATTCCAGTTGAACTTGCCATCCTACCAGCAAGCTATCTTGATACTTTGAAAATCACTAAAGACCTGGTCTTGGCTTTGGACACGGATAACGCTTGCAGAACCCACAAAACTCTCAATCTGCTGGCTATTGGCGACTGAAAATAAAACCCCAGGGATGGCTTTGACACTGATATTCAGTCTGCTGTGACGGAAGTTTACTCACTGCTGCTAGTCGTAGTACTGTAAGCGCACTAGTTTGTGAATCCACTTCAGAATGTAGATTCACGTGCAGTAAATGTAAACTCACGCCCCGTTTTATGCAGAACGTCCATGGCAGAAAGTGCCTCTGCTGACCCATCTGCTGAACAGGCCACACAGCAACTCATTTATTTTGCTAGAGAGGGAGGGGGAGATCATGGAAACTAAAGGCTGCAGCACATGTTCTCCTTCTCTCTGCTTTGCTTTTATCCATCTTCTCCAGTAATTCAAAAGAGTTTGTCGTGGGAGTAATTGATGTAGCCTTTGACACCGATTAACAAGGCCGGTACGGCTTTCATTTAGTGATGGTGGAGCGGCTGGTGCTAAGCCCATGTATTACCATTTTGGTGGAAAGACTGCAAATAATACTGAAAAAAACCCTATTTTATAGGTTTTATAAAAAGAAAAAACAATGTGTGGGAATTGATGCATTTATTGGGGTGGACCCTTGCTGGGCAGTGCAGTGGGGTCAACCTGCAGCTATAATTCACCAGTCAGAAGCTTCTCGGGAAGGAGCTGCCAACAGTCCCAGGTTGGCTGCTGTGCCAGTCCCTCCTAGCCATGGGGTATGGGTGGGGAGCTGGGAGAGTAAGTGGGAGCAAGTGCCCTCAAGGATGGCGTTCAGCAGGTATAAAGCAGACTCTAAACACCTTTGATTGCAGGAGGGACCAAGGAAGCTGAGGGAAAGGACTGGGTAAACCTCTCCTCATAGACTTTCTAATCCTCCCATGAAAGGAGACATAGAGTGAAGAAAATCAAATAGTCTCTCTATTGAATTTCAAAGCCGGCCTATGCAACTGGGTTGCACAGAGTGACTGATTGCCTGCTCCTGAGTGAAATGGATGCTCTTGTGAAAGCCTGTGACCGAGTTCCTGCCCACACTAGCTGGTCCGCACACACGCTGTGCCACATGCAACCTTCTGCAGGTCGTCACGGGCTGTGGGCCACCGCTATGCCAGCAAACCAGATGAAGATGGGCACAGGGATGAGCTGTAGCACTTGTAAACCCACCTTCTAGCATCCCTGCTGGTGCCCTCCCCAGATGTGCCAGGGCATGGTTGGAAGGACAGCAACAGCCCGAGGCCACCTCTGACTGCTGGTATGGTCGGGCCCTCTCTTCTGGGGTACTGGTTAGAGCCTTAGCGTACAGGTGCAAATTAGGTCCTGCCATTTCCTCTCAGCATCCCCAAATGGCCTCTTTTACCCCTAAACACAGGTTCTGTTCTGGTCACTGAGCAGGGAGAGCATCACTGTTGGATTCAGGAGTGAGGTTGTGATGAGGGCAAACCCTCTCACATTCAGTCCGTGCAGGTGTGTGAAAAGATGTGCCTTTGTGGAAAACGTCACATGGCTTGGTTTTGCAGTGGAATTTGGTTTTATGAGCAAGTTCCTTGCCATTGGGTTTTGCTGTGGCGTGTGTACTGATGCCTGAATGTGTCGTCAATGCCCACAGGTTTCTGCTGCTCCTGGACAATTCATAGCACGTGAATTGGACTTCTGAAATCGTGGTTTTCGTGTGTGATAATCCACCAGGCCTTACCTTTGTGACTGTCTCTGTGCAAATTAGCTGAAATTACTGTGTATGGCACGTCAACGTATTTTGGTTTGCTACGTAAATAGTTTGCGTACAAAGCAGTCACCTCTTTTTAGTTTGATGAGGTGGGCAGCAGGGACATGGTAGCTGCTTACAAACACCTGTATCTCAAAAGACTCCGCGGGTGACGCTTTAAACTGTGTTCATTCCAGGGAAGTTAACTCATAAGAAGAAGCATATGTGGATTTTTTTGAAGAAAAAAAAAAGGGGGGAAAAGAAAGGTATGATTATACCAAACGTCATTCACCCCACACATTACTTTTCAGAGCCAAAACTCTTTGCAGTCCTCTCTTGTTCAAATCTCATCTCCAGACTTGTCTCGGATACATTCCTCCCGTTAGTTGTCTCTCTTACGCTGTATAAATGTACAAATATTTTTGGCTCAGCTTGGACCACCACCATGAAAGCTGCCTGGCATGGCCCAGTAAAGACCATCTTTATCTGGTTTTTAACTTTGGCAGAGTTTTGTTACTGGGAAAAAAATTTTCCCCGCTGAAGAGGGCATCAAGCTGATTTGTGCGTGTGAAAGAAACACGGGGCAACCTGTGGGGGAAAGCTAGCAGGAAATACATTTGTTTAGTACTTTATTTTTGTTCTAGGAAAACTTGTTTCTTTTATAGTGTCTTCATGCTTGAGAAAAGGAATTCAAAAATTAGCTAAGCGTTATTTGGGTGAAGTAATCAGGTTCTGTCAGCCTGATGTTGGCGATGTGCTTTTAGTCACCCTCATGAAAATCTGCTGGAACTTGGACAACTTGTAAATCCCGGGGGGGGGGGGGGGGGG
>NW_020799103.1:5088712-5133560 GCF_003259725.1 Athene cunicularia
AAAAAAAAAATCTGTTTGCTTGAGCTCAGCGGCGTGTGTGAGCAGCGGTGAAGTTCTCCACAGTGCCTCAGCGCCGGGCAGGAGGGGCTGGGGTGGTCTCTCCTCCAGCTGTCCCCTCTGGCTGCTGGGCAATACACCCCCATCACATCCTCCTCCTCCTCTTGGTGGTTCTCCTGTTGTAGACTCAGATTGAGAGCGCTGTGGTCACCTCTTACGCCTCCTGCACGGCCCTTCCCACAGTGGTGTCTGAATCTGATGAAAGGTTGTGGGTTGCCATTATTATTGTTATTATAATTATTATTATTTTTTAGCTAGGCTTTGACAGTACGGCAGTTAAAATATATTATTATTTCTGAACCTGATGAAAGGTTGTGGATTTTTATACAATAATATTTTTATAAAATTATTATTATTACTACTGCTACTACTTTGAGCTAGGCTTTGACAGTACGGCAGTTAAAATGTGTTCAGGAGGCAACAACGTTATCATAAGCCAGTGGCAAAATGCATGGTACAAGTCCTTGCCTGAGCCAGCTTGGCTTGCTGCAGGTAGAATGAGAAGAGTTTTGGATTTTGAGCTCCCATCCTCTAACTGTCCATCAGAAAAAATCTTTAGGTTTTGTTTCTTTCTGGCTGCTTACCATGCAGGTGATTTTTATAAGGTACTTGAGTATGCCAGTGGATGTTTTTCACAGAGAAGAGCTGTTTAAGATTCATTGACTTTATTATAATTGTAGATTGGAATTTATTTTTTTAATAGACCTGAGGAATTAAAGCCGAAAGTCATCACCGATAACTAAATACTGCACTAATATTTATATTAACTGTCAACACGAAAAGTCCACACTGCGATCAGCTCAAATGCATAAGAGGTCACACTCGCTCTAAAAAAAGTCTGAAAATCAGACTATAAGAGATCTTATTCTTTTGTTTTCCATCACTAGCAGCTAGTGAGATGTGCAGGCGTGTGCAGTTTGTGAGACAAACGATTATTACAGGGCTTCTAATTGATTTGAAAAGCGCCACCACAAATGTTCTCTGCGCTGTATTTTACGTATGACCAGTGTAGATGAGCACAGCACTCGAGGAGAGGAAAATTTGAAAGCGAGTACCAGAAAGAGACTGGAATAATAGCACTTGTTCTGTGATAGGATGCAATAATCCACAGAGTATTTGACATAAAATTATATACAAAATATAAATAAAGTCTGGCTAGATTTTTTGCCTGCGTAGTAAGAGATAGAGAGCCAAGACCAAGTTCTGGACCCTAGTGATGCCACTTAGATGCAGAGGTGACAGTTCCAGCTTTCTGTCATGTCCCTTGCACTAATATTTCCACCAGTACCCACTGTGACTGGTGCTCGGTTGGGTGTAATCTCACCACGCTGCAATTATCCCTCGCACAATAGGGATGAGAACAATACTTGCCTGCTGTCGCCTCCCTTGTCTATCTGTACTGGCCCTCACTGTAGGATCCCAAGCCTGGCTGAGCTTCCAAGCAATATGGTAACACAAATAAACATAGATGCAGCCTTAATTTACTAAAGATGACAGGGGCATAGTCACTTCACAGACATTTTAAATCCTCTTAATATTTGCATTGATTTGGTTTTAATCCTCAGTGCCATGGAGTTCACGAAATGGATGCAGAACGTAAAAAGAAGGGGAGTTTCGGTCCTTTCAAACGAATGAGAGAAATCCAGAAAACCAAGTTTCTCTCTCGGGTTCCTAAGTGCTTCCTTATTGCTGGACAATTTCAAAGCACATACGTTCTCTCTTAAATGAAAGCTACCGTTTGCTGAGCTGTGTCCAAAACCATGTCTGCTGCTGCTCATAGATATTCCTGCCATCCTTTGAACTGGAGAAACGGCAAAAAGGGAGCTGATGGTTGAGCCGGTGGGATAAAGCAGAATGGTTGTCTCCTTATCAAATGGCCATTGTTGTCAGCATCGGGAGTTTTCGATTTGTTTTGGGTGATCCTGGAAGCTTTGGGGTTCTTTCCTCCAATTTACTTTCAGGCATCTCTGCTGAAAAGCAACAGTTTCTTTTTATTTTTAGCTTCTCAGTTCTTTACAGAGAGCCCTGTCAAAAGGAGGTATTACATTTTCTTAATGCAAAATGCAGAATATGAACCAAAACCGACCTGGTATCTTGAATGAATGGATAACTAACTGTGCAGTACCTGAAAGTGTGAAGATTCCCAAGCCCCAAGGAATTATTGCTGTTATGCTATTTCTTATATAGGGCTACATCCTGCCTTCCTCATTAATTGAACACAACTGCTAAAACATCCTTTACAATAAGCACTTCTTCATACCAGACGTATTTCCTGGATCTATAAAACAGCTTTTAGAAAGGGAGAACTGTATTTAAGGAAGACATTAATATAGTTCCACAAAATGATGCTTGCTGACATATGGAGCACTTTTTGAATAATTCACTTTGAAATTAACACTATAATACCATTTACCTTTTAAGTCCTATTTACTGGAGCTGCAAAGAATTGTTCTCTGGAGATGAGGATAACGGCAAACACCAGACTTTCAGACTTTCTTTGGTTTAATAAAAACGGTCAGATGATTTCACGCAAAGAAAACCGCCAAGCAGTGAAAACGGTAAAAATTAGAGGGGAGGAATGCCAACCTCTCCTCTGCCATCGGGCCGTGTGTGTCCAGGTTGCTGGTTTCAGCAACAGAGGAGGCTTGTGGAGGTCCTGCCCTCGGAGACGTGCTCGTGTACCAGAGTTTGCTCCCCCCTCAGCTGCAGTGACACGACTGTGAGGGGGTCTGAGCTGTAAACTGGCTCACTGGAGTGATCTGGGTTAAGTTTAATCCTTAGGAAAACAAGGATTATTTCAAATGCTGATAAGTTGCACGCTGTGATTTGCAGGGTGTCCTGCAGCCAGCCAGCCAAGCCCTGCCACAGCTTGGAGGTAGCCACCAGCTGCCCTGGTGAACGCTGCGGTGAGGTGGGGAGCATCCCAGACCTCCTCCATCGAGTCCGAGTAAACTTACTCTAGTTAAAAGTTTGGGTTTATCTTCCTTTTCTCTCTTTCCCTTCCACCTTTCCGCTGGCGTGGGTGACATGACAGGCAGAAGGGAAGGGACTGCTGGAACTTCTGCCCAGTAAAATTGGTTGCAAATTTCTTAGTCGAATGTTTGCAGCAATGTGCACTCAGATTGTCGCAGCTGCAGCTTGGTTTTCATGCAGTTCATTAATTACTTGCTGTTTAGTCAATTTTAGGTGTAAATAATGAGGGGAAAAAAAATGGGATCTTGCTAAAGTGCTTACAAAATGACCTTTAATAAGACTTTCTCTGACTGACAACAATTTCTATGGATGTTGACTTTTGGAGGTAGAGTGCTAAACTTTTTATTCATTCAACAGCTGTTTATCATTACTAGCAAAAAATCTTTCAATACAGTTATTTGATGTTGTTCTTTGATTGAGATGTCTGTCAGTGAGGATCGCCCAAGCTGCAGCTGATGTTTTTGCTGAGATAACAGTACAGAGCAGAAGCGTATACCCATCTCCCATTACGGTTCCCAATGACTTTTTTTTTTTTTTCTTTTTTCTCCATTTTGGTTAGCTTCAGTACTGCCAACCTCAAACATTCAAAAATAGTGAGTCAGCTCATAAAAATATTGAGATTGGTTTCACTTTATGTACCTGTGGGGTTTATTTTCTTTAGTAAAACCTAAGATATAAAAGCATAAGATGTAAAAGTTATTTAGAAGCGTGTAGGCTGAGCCATTTGCCTAGTCAGGAGAGTGCAGGAACTGGGACCTTACCCCTCCCTGCCACTGTCATCCAAGGCTGCTGACAATCTGGGAAATCTGGCACCGCTGCCACACTCAGCCTGGAATAACCTGTACAGAGTGGCTTATATTTTCATTTAGCTGAAAGGCAAATCCACTTATCTGCGCTCCCTTTCAGGTATACCAGTCACAGCGTACCTTGGCAAGAGTAAGAAATTGTCTGGTTCAGACCACTAATGGGTTTTTTTTTAGAAACTCTGTCTTCAGTGGGAATCACAAATTCTGCATCCCTGTATGAGTGGAGAAATGGATAATAACATCTAGATTTGTCTGAATTCTATATATCCCAGAGGGATCAAGTTTGATTCCCTCCCTTATTTACAATGATACAAGAAAAGCATTTCAATTCTCCAAATGCTCCCTCATGTGGCTTCTTAGTACTAATACTGAAACATTTATGTGTTCTCGGAGATTACAACTCTATGCCAGGAAATAGGCTGAGACAACATAAGAGGTATTTCATGTGACCTTTGACATTAGAAAATGATGGTTCCGGATCCTACATGTAAAATGTTTCTCTTTTACGTTGTCAAATTAGCTGGAATGCAGTTATATGTGCTTGTGCCCCCATGGTGGGGGAAGGGAGAAACCTGTGCCTTTGATCAGGTTTGCCCACTAGATTATCTCATCAGATGTCATGGCAATAGGCAAAGGATAAAAATCTGAAAATGATGGAACTGCTTTGGTGTAAAATCTGAAGAGGTGGAAGTCTGGTGTACACAGCATCCAAGGAGAAGTGTATTTGCTTAATGCACAGCCTTGCTTCCCCAACATTTGCACAGAAATATGTACAGAAGGTGAAGAGGGATTGAGGGAGGCAAGTGTGTCGTCGTTTTGAAAGAGCAGTGGAGAGAAGGATGTCCTTCTCCTTCACCATGGTCTGGGAGATGTTTCTTTGAGCTCTGACACTTCCCATTCGCTTACAACATGGGAAGCCACCGCTGAACCTGGGTAAGCAGGTGGTGAAGCAGTTTCTGTCGGAAGTACACTTATTTCCATTCACCCTAACGGCCTAGTTGTCTAGTGACCCGGGACAGCATGGCTTCTTTTTTTTTTTTTTTTCTGCGATGATAGCTCTGTGTCAGCACTATTGCTGGCTCTGTGTGAGGAGAGGGGACCCCACCTCTGGGCAGCTGAACCTTGGGCGGTAGGAACAGATGCCACGTGGGCTGAGGGCTTCTCCCCTGTGCTTTTATTCCCACGCTGACCTGTAGTGTTATTGAGCAGGGAGTGACTCAGGCCTGACAGTCTTCCATTGTATGAAAATCTCTGGAATGAGAAGCTAATTTTTCCTATACACTTGAACATGGGAGGGACAGAACCGGGGATCTCATAAATTTAATCAGAGGACAGATTGACCCAAAGGACTCCAGGTTCAGCAAGCACCTCTCACCAGTCATTTTCACTGAATACAGGAAAGGGAGCAGAAAGATATGGGTGAGGCTGAAAGCCCGACTGTGTCAAAGAGAAGACACGCTTAGGGAAAACCTTTTGGCGCTCGTCTTCAGAGCCCTCACCTCCCCATTTGCATGGTATGCAAAGGAACATATGCAGGTGTTTTGGTGTGTATTTTTGCCTGATGTAAAGAAAAATAATAATTGCTTTTAGGGAAGTTAGACTATCTAGGAACATTTTCTTTACATCTCTGCATCACACATCTTGGAAAAGATAAGTTTTACCTTGAGGAGGTTGATTCTAGAGTTGCTGACTCCCTAAAAAAAAGATTAAAAAGCAAACGACTGCAAAGTTAATATGTTTCATACTGGACAAAATATTTCTCTCAAGAAGAAACTTTTCGTTTTGATTTTGAGCTTTTTAAAGCCTCTACAGATAAAATTCTCTGACCCTGGAATGGTTTCTTTTGAACTTGGATGAAAAATCTGGCAAAAGTGAGAGTCATCTGTGAGCACTTTGGGAACACAGCTCTGCAGTTTTCACTGATAGAAGTTTTAACCAGAAATGTCACCCAGCCTTTTGCAGGAGGGTGTGGTAGGTGGCCATGTGGTCCGTATCCAGATGCTGTCGTTGAAAATGTTTCAGAAACATACAGTGTTGAAACCTCCCCAGCAAAACTCTTCACAAGATGATGCTGTGCCTGTAGGCACCCAGAAAAATGTGCTCAACGTGCACTCACACTGTTTGGTATCACTTCTAGCTCTTGGGGAACGTAAGCCAATGCCCAAAAAAAGCAACTGTTTTGGGGGTGAAAAATCTCTTACGTGTTGGGGGAAAAAGATCAGTTACTAACTAAAATCTCCATGTTAGTTAAAATACCATTCATCAAAATACTTTGACTTTGATCAAAACAAGAAAATATCACAGGATTGTTCCTTTGGGAATCACAGAGCTGTCTAGGTTGGAAAAGACCAATCTCAATGTCTTTTTTTTTTTTTTCATACAGTTTTTTGGGGCATCTATAAAACAGGGAAGATTATTTTCTTTCACGGGTATATGTCAGACTTCAGGCGTTATTGTTGGACATAGATAATGGAGCCTTTCTAAAAGAACTAAGTATGAAGTTGTTACATCTTTGCAGATATGTCCTACTCATTGTGACAGAACGTTTGTAATGCACTGAAGCTGAGAAAAAGTCTTGAGCCTGCCCCATCTCATGGGAAATTGAAGACAAAAACCTAGCCGGGCATCTACTCCTAAAAACACAAGGCAAAGGGTTTCAGGCCCCACCTCACCTCACATGACACTTCTCAGTTTTGGACAGTAAAATATAAACAGGTCAATGATTAATAACTGGGACTGACCTTTTCCAGAGGTAGTGCCAAACTGATTTATTATTGCAACTACTGGTCTCTCTTTTTTTTTTTTTTTTTTTTTTTTTTTTTTTTTTGTGAAAACACAGTAATGTATGAGGTGTCCAGGGCAAAAGACAGAAGTTAGTCTGATAGACATTCCAGACAACTGTCAAGCAAAATGTGAGAAGAATGGAAGCTAACCACTAAAAATCAGTAAAACTCTTCCACTTGTGCTAATTGAATGACACCTGATTTAGGCTCTATGTCAAGTATAGCTGGATATGTAATAGCACTATATACAGGTTTTGCCCCTCCTCCTTTCTTGCGTATTCAAATATCCTACTTGCAGTAACATTTGGGGGGTTTGTTGTTATATCAGTTTGAAATCTGGAAATTTTACTGAACAAAGCATGCAGTGTAGTTACCACCAAGCCACGAACATCAGGGCTCTAACCTAGAGCATCGTTTGGCCACGGAATTAGGAACAAAACCACACTGCAGCCTTGCTCTTGGATTGCACGGACAGTTTGGTGCATAGACAGTCAAGCAAGGTAAGAGGGTGTAAGAACCATATACCAAAGACATTGGTATTTACATCATTCACCTCTTCAATGAGTCATTTCACTTATGACTTCATCCAGCTTTCAGAGGTTGCGATAGTCCAGGTACCACTTCGCAGTGGAGCAGGTGACGGGGTCGGTCCGTTGCCATCTCTTTGGCAACACCGAATTTTGCCCTTTTCAAATGAATGGCCTCTTCCTTCTGCTTGTCACAGCCGCAGCAATATGGCAGTGCTAAAATGCAAATGGGAGGGACCAGCTCGTGAGAACACGCGTCTGACTGAAACTGGCTGGGAGCTCCTGGTAAACAAAATGCAAATGAAATATTCAAAGTTTTGTGGGTTTTGGTTTGGGTTTTTTTTTTTGCAAAACAGCTAAAGCACTCTACTTTTTTGTTTAATTGGTCTTACAAGCCAGCACAGCATCCTCATAAATTCACTGTGCTCCATGACCTGAATTCATACTACTTGCATGTGAAGTATCCAGAAATTACGTGATTCACTGTTTTGTGTTTATTTGGGTGTTATTCACACGAGGTCCTTAAAGTAACATGAAAAATGTATTTACATTGCAAGAGTATTAAAAATAGGCAACAGGGGTTCTAAGACTGGGAATTAAGAGGGCTCAGGGACTCCTAACAAAGACACCAAATACAATAGAAATTTTAATTACTAAAAAGGCATATGTAATTCTCCATTTCTGTAATCTCACATCCAGTGATGCCAGCATGTGTATATGTGATTTAGATTACTTAGGCACCAATCCAAAGAAGAAAAGACCACCAAATCTACCATTATTCACTGACCTACTCATGTTTTGCGTGCCACTTACACAGAGAAGCAAGCAATGTGATTTAAAAAAAAAAAAAAAAACAAAACCACCAAACCAAAACAAACTAACTTTGAAATTATATCTGTTAAAAATCCTAATGACTGTGGAAATCTTTGGGAAGCTTTCACCTGAATGTTTATTCACAGTAAACCTCGTTTCACCTCTTTCACAAAGTAAAGGGGCTTTACGAGAGCCATAACTTCTGTTTACAGCTACCTGAAGACCTCTGAATATGGCTGGGGCTGTGCAAACGAATGTTAGTTTAAATGATAACTAAGACCCAAAGGGCCATGACTGATGAGCAGGGATGACTTAATCTGTGATGAATAGTGATTTCTCAGGCAGAGGTGTCTCATCTCTCCATGTGGCAGCTACTCACAGTCTGGACTTTACGTTGAGGTAAACCGAGTGTTGTTTCGTACACCGAATTGCAAACTGGCAACTCAGCAGCTACACTGTGAATCGCTGAGGCATCTCTGCAGAGAGATGCTTGAAGGACAACTGGAGGCAACAGACACAAAAAGCATCACAAGATAAACCGTTCCCTCTTGTCGTTCAGACCCCTAAGCGTATTTTAGGGAATATTTGTTGTGTGGACAAGCAGGGCCACAAATACATCACAGTGCTTTAGTACTGGCCCAAACATGTGAAAAGGGGTTTTGTTACGTAAGGCCATTAAAATGGGTAGAGGTTACGTGGCTGAAATCCTGTGTAGAGAAAAATTTTAAAAAGCATCAACCACAGCCTGTTGCCTTTTTTTTTTTTTTTTTTTTTTTTTTTTTTTTTTTAGCAGCCTGCTGGATGGTCATCACCAAAAAGCCAGAGCAAATGCTGCACAGTTTACTCTAATATCATCAGAACACAGCAAAAATACTTCAAATTAAACGTATCTGGAAAAAGCCAGACTAATGATATTCATATAATGGCTATTGGGGTTGATTCGAAGCCATCATGAGTCAGATAAAGAGCATTTATTTAAATTTTGGGTTTCGTAAACTGTTGGGATCGTGAAGCTGGCAGCAGTAAAACAGTCCATGTTTCAGTTCGGTTTAGTTCACTGCTAACAGTTTTGAGTACCTGTGTCAAGGTCTCACTCAAAAGGATTCTGTCACCAAGCTCAAGCTCCACGACAAGCGGAAGCTCCCTGCGGGATGTAGCATCCAGTTCTCTGTCCCGACAAACACCTCGGGCATGAGTCCTGTCACCCACACAAGTCTGTGGTCTCATTTCCTCAGAGGAGTGGCTAGCTGGTAGTTTTCCTTAAACCAGCAAGTTTAAGTGAAGACGAACAGAAATTCTTCTTACTAAGAACAGAAGTGGAGCCTTGGCCAGAGTGCTAGTGCTGTAAATCACAAACGCTATGCAGGGCAACAGCGATTCTCGTCCTCCGTGCTTGCTTTTTCTCAGAATGGTTTTCTTTGTAGAGGAATTTCAAACAGAGCTAGAACCATAACCTATGGATCTCCTGTTCCTTGCTGTAATCATTAGACAACTTCTTCTAAAAGGGGAGTGCTGTGGTGGGATCCCTCCTGTACACGGTATACATGAGGAATGATGAAGAGTATTTGATCTTAGGTGTATGAAGCCGAGTATTTTCTGCTCTGTTGGGCTTAATTTCAAAGTAAACAAAAAACTATGTGTGTGTTACAAGTTCCCTCTGGTGCATGATACTCCCGAGCCCCTGCCTGGGCTGCAGTGCCACCGGAGGGTCCTGCCTCTACTTGGCCACTCACCTCCTGCAAAAGTGGAACAATCAGAAACTGCTGGATCTAAAGCTGTTGCAGTTCAGCTTGCTTTTATGTTAGTCGTGGTCCTTATTTTCTCCTTATGTGCATTTTATGGGTCTGCAGAAGAAAAAACTAACTTCGAGGTTAGAGGCCATTGTGTAAATCAAAGACACGTGTGTTTTATCAGGGGCACTATAGTACATGCAAATAACAATAAAATTGGTGGCACAGACATCACTCCGGCCCTCTGAGTCAAGATTTTTCTCTATTACTGTGATATAAATCCAGAATAATTGGATTATTAAAAGGTACTAGGTACCTTTTAATATTTGATCTTATATTGAACTTTAGGGCAGAAGAACACTAAGCTTAAGAGAAATCATATCCCTACGACAGGTAAGAAGATGCTGAAATAGTTTAAAGGTAAAACTTAACAATAGGAATAGAAAACCTATATTCTTCAGCTAACTTGGACAGAAATGCTGAGCGAGTTTGAAAAAATGCTTATCTTTAATACTGGAGTTACTCTGCTGATTGGATGGAGGGGAGGAAGGGGTGGAGAACGGATAAGAGAGAAAGTTATTTTATAAGGTAAACTATTGCTGCAGGCTGAGTTGGGCTCTTCAGACAGAACATGCTGTGGGAGACAGAGCTGTTAGGTGGATGATGCACAGAGAAAAGATGCTGGAATCCCACTGTTGGCTATAAAAACAGAGGGTGGGTGACTCAGGTCAGTTTAAGAGAGGATTTGAATCAAGAAGGAAACTAATATGCTCTTAAGGAAACAAACAAACGAAACCAAAACAAAAACTGAAACAAAAAAAAAAAAACAAGTGATGGAAGAATGGAAGAAAGTGGCGTGTTTCCTAAGAACATCTCTTTTTGGCAAGGGTGAGCTTGTGCTGCAAAAATCAGTCCTAAGTATGGATCCTCAAGAAAGTGATGCTGACTGAAGTTCATTGACAGCTCCTGATTGTTACTACCTGGAACCGCAGCTGAACGGGTAACACAGAGATGAAAGAGTGTGTATTTTATGGCCAGTCTTCTGAACTGCCTGTAATATCTCTTTGTGGGAGTTAATCAAAAAATAGCCAATCTGGAAGAGATTTTTTTTTTTCTTACAAACTCCTCTGAAGTTCATTCCTGAAACCCGTTAGTCACCAAGAAAGAAGCGGGAGGGAGAGAGTGGCTAAGACGAGTCTGAAGAAGGAGAAATTATGAGTAAGAAGAAAAAAAAGGAGGAGAATATTTTCAAGATGGAAACGTTAACAGCTTTCAGTAAGAGATTTTTTTTTTTTCTTTTAAAAGATTCTATTTGATTTCCAATTACCCCAAAAAAAAAAAAAAAAAAAGTTAGTATGTCAGTGTGTACATACGTGGGTGTGTATAGTGATGATAACAACATGCTCTTAAAAACTCTGAATTATTTGTGGTTTCCACTTGCTCCAGTCATGATCTGGATTCCTGCAGGTCCTGGCCCCTGTCTTTAATCAGTGACTTGCTCTGCAAACAGAAGACAGATACGTATAACCTCACAAGATTTATAGTATATGCATTTCATGTTGACTTACTAGGCAGGCACGTTCTGCTTGGGTTTGCCTTGTAAGTGCCGTATCTAACACAGCTTGTAGGCACACCAGCAACCAGCGTCCACCGAGCTCAACTATCAATCGTTCCCAATACCAGCTACAGCGATTACTATTATTTTTCATCGTCCTTCTCTTATAAAGTCATTTATAAAGAATGTTCTCATAGACAGCAGTATTTTGGAAAGCACCTTTCCAAGTCTTCCCACGACGTGAGTTAAGCATGCTCCACTTTATACCGCACTTCATATATCTGCACTGATTGGGGAAGGAGATTAAAGTAGTCTTTCATGTGCCTGTCAGTCTCTTCTGTCCGGAGATGTTTGTTTTTAAGCAGGATAAATAGAAACACATTAAAATTTGAACATGGGTATGTATATGGATGGCTGGATGGTTCACTGGGAAACTTTACCTGGACAAATTCCCAGTACGAAAATTGCTTGTGTTTGTTGCAGAACATAATTTGGAATAATAGCATATAAATATATGAATATGAGAATAAATCTGTCCCATTACGCAAAATACAAGCCACACAAAATAATTAGGAAAAAAAAAATTATCAAAATATGAGAAGGGTTTTTTTCCCTGGTTTTTAATATATTGTAGCAACGTACTTTATCTTTTCCATAATGACACGAGGTTAGAGAGACAAACAAGCCTGTAGCCCAGACAAGAAAACAAATAGGTAATTACTGCATCTGGAAAGATTAATATATGCTTGCTTTTTTTTTTAAAAAAAAAAAAAAAAAAAGTGTTTTTATTTATTATCTTCCCATTCTAGACCAAAATAGAGCAGCCACTACATTTTGCATCAGAGAAAGCGTGACAGGGCCAAATTCTAAGACGTACACAGGTGATTTAAGGTATAATAAACTCTGTTACACTCTGTTAGATCATCGAAAGCCTAGAGTAGTTCACCGGTGCAGTGATTTTAGTTCAAACCCTTTCATGTATAGACGTTACATCCACTTTTTAAGATATGCTTAAAATTCCCTTAGCTGTACGATAATTGTTTCAATATGACAAGCTTATTTATTTTGCTAAATGGGTTATAAATTATGGTTAGCTAGCATGTTGGTCTTTTGACAGCATCTAGGTTCACTCTATGTGTATGGCAGAGTTCAAGCCTGGACAGGTGAAGGATACAGCACTGATTCATTTTTCTATTCTCGCGACAGTAAATGATGAAGTGATTTTATTAGTAGCTTTTATTTTGAAGAATTATTTGATTTTGATCATACGTTTTATAGCTATCTTGTTTGATATACACGTTTAGCAGCTCTTAAACAGAGTTTTATCAACTTCTATTTAAAAAGTTGAACTTCTAAGGGATTCTTTCCGTCAAAGTTAGTGGACATTTGATGTGTATTTTATGATAGCTGCAGCAAAAGCTTTACACTCTACCTTCAAAAAAACCCAAAGCTTGTAATCAGGATTAGGATCTTGCTTTTTTAGTACTGTTCTTGATGTTTAATTTCTCCAGCAGCAATTTTCCGTAAATCTTGCCGTCTGAAGCTTCAGTCCCTCTCCTATACCAACTAAACCCACCAGGCAGAGGAATGTGTTCTTCCTCAAGCACCGGCAGTGGCGGGATAATCAGAAAAGCAGCAAACCACACATCCGCCCCTTTTTCTTCTTATAAAATCAGATGAGGATCCTGAAGACTGGTGGGACTGGGAATGTTGCTTCACCACAAGTGCCAGATCAGGCTTTTGCTATTACCGGGCAAAAGCTTTGAAATAAAAGCAAATTATACCTACTTTACCTCTGGCAAGACTTGTGTGTGTTAGTAGCAGCCACAGAATGGCTGTTATCATCCATCAGCACCACGATTAATTAGAAAATCCTTAGAAAAAAACATCAGACGAAGAGTAAAAATACTGTACCAAGAATGTTTCCCTAGCGAAGAAATGTGCTGCCGAACACCACAATCTGTTTCAGTTTTGACAGAAAGATGTTTCTTGAGAGTTTGCATCTGTAGAATGAAAAAAAAAAAAAAAAGTGTTTTACAGCTATTTTTATAACAGTCTTTTTTATGCATTTCCTTTGCAGTTTAATAATATATTTGTAGGTCTCCATATATTCCAACTGCTGTGCAAAGATTTCCGGTGATATGCGGGGTGGGGGAGTGTGGGAGGGGGAAATTCCTGGTTTGATTTTTGGTTTCCCTTGATTCTTAAAAGAGAAGGGAGGCCCTGAAAACTTTTCAGAAAGGATATTTTTAAGGGTGTATTAAACATTTGGCATTCAGGTTGTCTAGCCATTTTTTTTAAATTTTTTTTTTTTTTTCCTGGAAGACTCTATGGATCACTGGAGAGCTATTAAGCTTATGACATCAAAGGTGCCATGGAAACAAAACCTGATTAAGAGTGATTTTGGTTAGTCTGGTTTAAGCTTTTTTTTTTTTTTTTTCATGCTAACTCAAATGTTTGAATGAACATCTGGAAGGAAAAAAAAAAAACCTACAAGGGTTTCCTCCTCTTGTTATAGATTCAGTTCTGTTTGTCCTCCTCATCAAAGGCTGCAAGCTCCATCCCTCTACATCTTACAAACGCTTCCAGAAGCCAAATGACATCAAGCTTCCCCAGTGTTTCTCAAATAAGGGAGAACAAACACACAAAACAGTACCACTGTTGTGGCCCAAAACTGGCACTTTTTTTTTTCTTTTTTTTTCTTTTTTTTTTATGATTCAACTGGGAGGAAAGCCAGTTTTGTTCTCTCTGACTCCCTAGAAGGTACGGGCTAAATTAACTCTAGAAGGAGATTCCTCATTCATCACTCCCTGACGTGAAACCCAAGCCCTTCTTATAAGGAGTCTCAGGCTAAGACAAATAGCCTGAATGTCTACTCCACTGAAATCAGTGGGTGCTCTGCGAGTACCTATGGAGAAATACAGATGGAACTTGTCATGAAGTCTTCTTTTGCCTTCAGATACCTTTTTATTTCCTAAACGTATTTCTAATATTTTTATTATGCATCATGTGTACTCAATTGGAAGATATATTGTTATTTTTGGTCTGAAAACCAGCATCAAGCTTACGTGCTGTCTGATTGTGCCTGGGTATTTAGCAGCCATTCCTCCTTCCTTGTGCCTACAGTTTCAGTCATTCAGTCGTTGCCCAAACCCTTCTTAAGGAGTCACTGCAACCACATTTCTTCTCAAGCCAGAGATCTCTGTCTTACATACCCGAGACTGATTTTTCTCTGAGGTTCAGGTGGTTCATAACTCCCTTTTTCCACCGTGAGTATACCCGTTAGTTTAATTTCTCTCCTTTCCTTTGGAATTTTCTGTATTACCCTGATGCCAGATTCAGCTATTCCTCACGCCCTTCCTTTTGAATAAATGAGTTGTCTCAATTCCAGTTTGTTGTTCAAATATTTACTTTACACTCGCCACATGCCCTCATCATGGTGCTCTGCTAGTGTCCTACCGCCTCTCAGTAATGCTCCTCCACATTGTGTATAAGATTGGTTGAGTACTTGCACTTTTGCATGCATTTCTGAATTGCATTACATGAGACACGTGAATGGAAAGGACCCTGTTACGTGTTCCCGTCCTGCTACAAAGAGACAAGGGCGTTTAGAACCTCGCCCAAAGCACTGACCAAGGCCAGTAAACACTAATGAAGAACCAGTCCCAGTTCAGGTTTCACAGTCACTAAGGATGTAAGTCAGGAGTGCTCATGCTGCGGTGAGAAGAGTTACCTCTGTTCAAATTCTGTATTTACCAGTATTTCACTCTGTTTTCCTGCTGTGGACAGAAAGACTCACCCCATAGGCCAAGAGCAGCTCTGGAAATAAACCATCCAAGACAGAAACAGCAAAAATCTGGTCTGAGAAACATGTGCAATACGAAGGGGGAAAATTTGGACAAATTTGTTCTCCCGTGAAAATACCTTAAAGCCTTGTCCCATTCTACCATTACAGTAGCTATGTTTTAGCCAGTTTGCTCTCAAACGTGTGAGAAAAGTTTACTTCATTAGTTTTGTTGACTTATCCACGCCTATTCCAGCATCTACTACCACATCTCCTGTAATAGCTAGCAGAGAGCAGATAGGTTTATTTGGACTCATAGTTACAATCAATTTTCTCTTCTACCCTCTCAGTCAAAAACATTGTGTTGGGGTTTTTTTGGTTGGGTTTTTTTTTTTTGTTTTTTGTTTTGTTTTGTTTTGTTTTTTGGGGTTTTTTTTATGATGAACAGAAGGAATTGTGTGACTCCAACCCTGTTAGCAACCACGAGGCTATAGCCTAGAGTGGGCAGCTGACCCTGGAGAGGAGGAAACAAGAGCGAGGTGACGGTCTTAACATGCTGCTTGTTTCCTTCCCACACTGTTAGAAAGGCACTGGCTAGTCGGAGAGACATCTGAAGCACAACAAGCGAGGTGCTGAGGACACAAGGACTATTCCTAGGTATGGCTCACACAGGGCCAGCTGATCCCTGACCGCTATGACAACAAAAGTGTGTGAGCACAGCCACCAGCTTTACGGGAAACAGGTGTAAGTGTTTACAGGGAAAAGGCTCAAGTGTGTGTCGTTGGCGAGAGTAGATGAGTGCTGGTGGTGGGAGCCTTCATGGGTAGAAGCAGATGGAGCAGCAGTCAACCAGGAATGCTCTTTTCTGCAGATGTACCTTCAGGCTTTTCACAGAGTCACCAGCAGGTATGTTGAGTGTTTCCCTACCTCCTCGTCTTTGTCAGCACCAGGTTTTCTTTCTTAAGCGTTGGTTTAAGCAATGAGCCAAAACTGCAACTCTCGTTTCAATGCAGGGAGCCTTTCACTTTGACTTCTCTCTATTTTACCCGCTCTGTTTTATATCCTTAGGATTATTTTTTTTCTCTTTTGAAAACAGTTTTGTTTTCTTTGCATTTTTTTGTGTTCAGCTGTTGCTTGCGTGTGCTTCCCTCAGCTTAGCATTGCAAACCAGTCCTGGCTCTTTTGAAAGCTGTCACTTCTGAAATGGCAGCAACAGCGTGAGCTGAGTGGTTGGACTAGCCTGTATGGAGGAAGAATGAAAAGATATTTTTTCTCTCTAAATTTCATTAAGGCTAATTTTTTTCTCTATCTGTATTGATTATTCTAACAGACTCTTAACTGACTTATCATTTTTACTGTTTTGTTTTTTGAGGTTTTAGCTCTTAAGTAGTGCTTTAACTAAAAGGGAGAAAATAACTCCACCTTTCTCTGTGTCTAGGGCCTTTTCATTGAACATGATGAGAAATTGAAGTGTTATCTGTTTCCCACCTTCTTCTCTGTTCACGGATCTATTGGTTATGTCCTAGTATGTAGTACAGGATTGCAAAAGAAAGGAGGCAGTAAAAGGAAATCTCTGAAGCCTATTGCTAAGCTCTCATTTTTCACGTTGCTGAAGAAAATTAATGTAGGGGAAGGTGCAAACTGGCTGAGGCAGTGTGTGCTCCATTGGTGGCTTAACTCTGGAGAATTTAGAGACATGATGCCTGTAATGGCAACTTCTGTTTGTGTGGCTGTTCTTGTGAAATCTCTTCACCTCTTGCCTGTGCATTTTTGTGATGGTCTTACCTACTCATGAGAAACAACGAAGCCGTGCTGTTACATGTTCCTAAAAGCATAATGTAACATAAATGCTAATGTAACGTGAGACTTGGCTATCAAAGGATGTGAGCAGAGAAGGGAAGGAGAAGCAGCAGTTAGAGAACGAAGCTCAGGTCCCAGCCATAGGTAGTTTAAGACAATAGTGCTACTTGAAGTTCAAGGATGTAGGGGGCTGTTTTTCTTGACTAGTCTGGTTCAGCTTTGATTAAGAAGGCTTCCTGTGATGTTAGAGATGTGTGGCCAGACTCTTTCTTGTATAAACTGCTTGCGTAATCCACACGCAAAGCTTGTGTGAGACTTTCTTGGGTAAAGCAGGAGTTGCTTTAAATGGCACTTAAACCCATCTGTTCCACTGGAAGGGCCTTTCCTTTATAGGGTACAAGATACATAAGTACATCTGTTTCCACTACCTTTAGGTTATTTGTTTCCCTCCCTCCCTTCGCTAAGAAGAAGCAGAGGAGACCTCTGCTCTCTGGTGCCCTTATGCCCACATCTTCCTCCCTCCTCCCTGCTCAGGGCTAAGTGCCAACAACCCCAGAGGGTTTGGCTGGTTGCACATAGTCCCGATGTTTGCTGTGCTCCGGGTTGCTCTTGTGAAGCCAGGCAGGTTATAAGTGGCAGAAGGGCTTTGTGCACGTGTGCACCTCAAATGCATGCACTGGGGCTCGCCTTAATTTTGACCACATGCACGCAAGCACTTGGGTGAGCTGCGTGCCAGCAGAGCCCTTCCCACACTAGCCAGCACCGGAGGAGGAGCTCCTGCAGACATGCAGTGCAGCTGAGATATTTGGCTTCGTGATTTGTGGTGGGAGAAAGAGCCTCAGCACAGTCGCCTACTCATTCGGAGGCTCTAAAAACTGCCAGTTCTGATGCCCAAAAAGCGTCTGCCCCCACACCCTCTGCTGCTGGTGTGACTCTTTATTTTCTCCTGGGGGGACAAACAGCCCGCTCTGGGGACTCACGTATTGGAGAGGGGGGGGGTGTGTGGAAAGAATACCTTCTTGGTGACCATAAAATGTAACAGTAATACAGCAAAAAATAAGGGGACTGGGTGGATGTTCAGTCCATGCCTTGGTCTGGGTTTCCAAGGATGCAGGCACCACTCCAACCACAGGCTTTCAGCTTGAACCCAAGTCTGGGTGCAGTCTTGAGCCAGTAACTCAAGCCTAGATTAACTGACACGTCTAAACCAGGAGGGCCGTAGCCACAAGGAGTCATGTAGGCTCATCTCCAGGGCGTTTAGTCCATCTTGGTTTGGATCCCCCCTGGAGGTGTCTGTCTTTTCCTAGTCATCAAAAGGAGCTGGACACAATTACATAAAATTAACCAGGATCTTCATCTCCCTACGTAATGAGGACACAAATGTTTTCGTTGCCTGGCTTGCCTCCCCAAGATAGGAGCTCCTTGGGCTCTTGCTGTCCTTCACAATGTGCTTGTGGGGGTCTAACACCATGCAGCTCCCAGCAAGCCAGTGCCATGGCAGCGTAACTATGGCCACTTAATCTGAGCCTCCAGAGAAACTCCTCTAGGATCAAAATTAATAAACGTAGTGGAGCTTTTGACTTAAGGAAATGTAAACCAAACAAAGTAAATAGGAAAAAGGAAGATGAAGAATAGGTTAGTTCTCCTAGACATGGGGAACCTTCCAGGGTTCCCAGACCCGATGGAGGTGAGGAGACACAGCCTGGTCCCAGCCTGAGCTTGGTGTTAGAGGACCCTGTGGGCTCAGGGCTTGCTGCCATCCATGCATACCTATCTCTTTGGCTTCACCTGCCCGCAGTCTTGTAAGGTGCTTCTGGCTCCGTTTGCTCTTCGCTATGTGTATGCCCTGAAGAGGACGGTAAAAAATTACTTTTATTTTAACATTGGGGTGCAATACTTCTGCAGGAAGAAAGCAACTCTTCTATCTGCACTGATGGCTTATTTTCCACCAGGCTTCTGGCCTGAAAATCTTCCTAGCAAAAAATGTCTCACGGGCCCCTGGGACCTACCTGCCACCCATCCCCGAGGGTGAGCTGTGCTGGCAGCACCACAGGGTGCAGCAGGCTAGGGAGCCAGGCTGCCAAGGCACCGGAGCTGTACGGGAGCTGACAGGGCTGCGCCCCTTTCTCAGCCTCCCGAAGGATGTGGCAATTTTCTAGCTTTGTCCCACCCCCTGAAAGCTGGAGGTGATTGATTTTTTTTTTTTTTTTTTTTTTTTTTTTTTTTTTTTTTTTTTTTTTTGCATGACTGTTCAAAGCTTCTCCTGAAGCCTGTTTCCCAAAGCCCCAGAGAAAGGGGCAAGGGTAAGAGGAATTAAAAGGGATATATATTTCTGTGGGTTTTCTTGACATCAATCATATTTTCTGAATGAAAACTGCTGTATGGTGACATTTATGGCATCGGCATTATGCGTCTGACATCCTACAGAGTAGCAGTTCCCTTAGAAAAGGCTTGTGTGTCTGGAAAGCATTTCCTCCCCTTAAACTCTTTAATAGGCAGTGTTTGTTCAACACTCGGGCACACACACTGAATCCTTTACGTTGTCATTCACCAGGGAGCTCTTGGAGACACCAAATAACCGAGCAGTGCCTCCTAAGCTCCCGGCGTGCCAGGTCGCGTGTGCTTTCCCACTAAAGGGAGAGATTAGCAAAGCCCAAGCAGGGCTGGCTCTTACTCCCCGGAAGATGGGTGTTTTGTACTGGGGAAACCAAATCCTTCTGAGCACGTGAGTTTTGGAGGCTTGAAGAGGAAGCTGTGACTCCGAGCTGTCTCTCTTTGCAGCAGAAACTCCTCCTTGCACAGCACACCTCCTTTCATTGCATAATGCTGGTAGACTAGTCTAGATGTGACTCCTCTCTGGCAGAATTTGTCTTAGCTCCTGGTATACGGGGTGAAGGGATAACTGGAGACTCATCTCTAATTAGAGAAGCCTTCACTTCATTCCCTTTAAATAGACTTTAGGAGGAATCTGGCATTTTGGGGGGGGGAGGGTGGGAGAAATATGAATTTCTAGAGAACTGTCAAGCATAATTAGAACTTGGCATATATTTGCAGGCATCAAACGGATGTGGAGACAGCTTGTGAGCAGTGTCCTGGGCCTGGCTGCTGGGAGGGCGAGGGCTGGGAGGAGCAGAGCAGCAGAAAGCTGCTCAACAGGGGTCTGTGTTTGCCAGCTCTTGGGAGTCTTGTTTGTGTTAAATGGGATACACAAGCAGTGAAAATTTTAATGATACAGGTTTCCTAGTGAAAACTGCCAGTCTAGCAAAAATCAAAATATCTGATGAATTCACAGGGATTTTGCTGCCTGGGTCAGTTTATGGGGTTGTGAACTGTAGAAAGGAAAAATTCTGGTAATTCAGATGTCAGGTTTATTTCACGATAAATGTATTATTGTTCTCTTATACTTTTAAAAAATGCGGCCACGCCTTACCCAGCCGAAGTTCTTAATTATTGAGCTGAAATATGTATTGTAGGTCCATTTGAAACTGATTACGTGGGGTTAACCTGATCTGCAGTATCTTGGGTTACTCCTTGATAAAGAAAGAATCTGAGTCTCATGCATCACTTCAGCCAGTTGTGTATTTCGGTTGGCTTCTGATTAAGCAAATGTGTGAAACTCAAAACAGGAGTGCTGACAGCTATTGTACCGATTGGGGAATAGTGAAACACATGGGCTCTGAAAATAACAATATAACGTCTTTCTGCACTTGTTTAGGTGGAGGCTGCCAGTTGACAGCCTGTGGCCCAGACACAGCCTGTTTCTGAATGCTTTTCTGTTATATCATAGTGTAAGTTGGTTGTTTTTTGAGGGTTTTTTTTGTCCATTAAAGTTGTCGATATGTTGGGCATCCTGGCTTGCTTGGTTAGAAGTAAATCCAAACTCCTGTATACTCCTTGGGATGTAACGTGGCTTCTGTAAGTACTGGAATACGTCAACATTTTCTGGCAAATGGTGTTTTCAGATGGAAGTTACTCTTGCAGTTGTGGTTAGAAACCTCTTAACACAGAAGAAAAACACAAAATAATAGAAGATTTTAAAGAATATGATGTATTAAGGTGGGTTTTTTTTAAATGAAAACCCAAGAAACTTGGAAAAAAACAGGAATATAAAGCATTTAAAGGAAAATAAAGAAGAGGCTCACCACGCCTCTGGTTTTGGGTGGTAAGACCTTCCTTCAGCTGGGAAGACTGGTCACCTGCACTCCAGGAGCAGTGGTCCCTATCACGGACAATCTGCTCATTCGCACCCACTAACATGGCATCTGTCTCCCTCTCATGCCGCTGCTCACCTGTTAGTGTTTCCGACCCTTTCTTAACTCTCTAGAAAAGATCCAACAGATCTAAAGGGCTAACGTGTAAAATCTGTCACTGCATAATTTCCTGCCCTGGGAAGAGCATGGTCTCTCCTTGGTGTTGTTCCGACATAGCTGGGAAGTGGGTAGTGGCTGTCTTTTTGCTGGTTTGATGTCTTGCCTGGATGCTGAGAGCTCCCAGAAGTCCCAGAACAGATACTGGCCAGTGTTCTGCACAAGGAAACCCAAGAATGCAACCGTATTTACTGACTGGTTATCCCTGAGATGATGCATCTGAAGCTGTAAAGCAACTTCCTAATTCTGGCCTCTCTAAACGCTGTTTTGGAAAGAGATCCCTAAATTTTAGAGTTACCCCAGCCTGGGTGCCCTGCTGGGCAGCTCCCTCGCCCTTTGCAGATGGCTGTGCACATCACGCAGCATGCCGCTAACCACGGGCATGGCGGTAAGCATCAATAAGCTAAATAAATCCCTGTTGGGGTGAGTTTGCAGTGCTATAGGGCTCAGGGGACAGCCTTCCCTTTGGGGTCTGGATCCTGAGCAGGTTGTGCCAGGACCCCAATTGTGTTCACAGCACCTGCCCCCTGCAAGGTGGGTCTGGCACAGGCAACCCGCAGAGGGGACGGCATGGCTGGGCAGGCACCGCCTTGCCTCCACGGATGGGTGCGACCTGCTGCCTCTGCCTGGGACCCTTCTCACCCCCCCGGGTTAGGGACACCCCTCCTGATGTACCCACTGAGTTTGGGAAGAAACACCAACCCACTGCACTGGAGCGAGCTGAGCTGGCCCAGAGAGAGGAGTAAAAGCTCTAAACAAAAGACTTTCCAACCTTCAGTCTGCCTTAAGTACTCTGAAGATGATCAAATAAGAAATTGCTTTTTAAAAAAAAAAACAAAACAACACACATATGTCTATGTCTAAAATTGCATTTTAAGACATTAAAAAGAGATGTTTTTTTTTTTTTTTTTTTTTTTTTTTTTTTTTTTGAGACAAGCAATGCACCTTCCTGTTTAGAGTTACTACTTTTTGTTTTTACTACGGACACATATGCCACCTTGTTTGTAAATCGTGCCCCTGAGTTTCCTGGCAGGCTGTTTCCCTTCCCTGCTGGCCAGCCATGGTGGGTGCCCACCCCTCTCCCCTCGCCTGCAGTCCAGCTGCGGTGGGTGCCCTTGTGCCAGACACCCATGCCCAGCTCCTGCTCCTCCACTCTTCTGTCCTGGTCAAGGAGGTCACGGCTTCAAGACCCCACTGTACTCTAGAGAGAGGAACGTCTGGGAAATCTGGTTTCACTGAACTAAAACACGGTGGGAGCCAAACATCCTTTAACACGGAGGATGCTCTGTGGCAAGCTAAGATTTTCTGATAAGTAAAAACCCTTGCAGTGTGTCTGTGTATCGAAACTTATATAGGACTTGAAGGCACTACGTGTATTATCTTCTCGGCTGGGGCTAGATGTCTGAGCCGCACGGACGTGGCTGAAGCCAAACTGATTTTCCCCCAGCTGAAGGTGTGGGCAGGAGCGCGGTGTCCTCACCAGAGCTCCGTGCAGAAAGGCAGCCCTCTGACAGCAGTGGGAAGGGGAGCCCGACTGACGTAGCCGCAGCAACACGCCGCCCTTCCCTCCTGAAAGGCTGCCTCGTACCCTTAATTACAAGAAAATTGGAGCTCATACTACCAAGTTGTTAGAAGCAAACTTTGTAAATGTGCATTGTCATGGAGACAGTATAGATCAGCTGAAGGAGCATATGGTTCTTTACTCCTTCGAGCTATCACTGGAAGGAGTAGACTGAGGAATATATTTAGTGTTTTCTTTTCAACAGATGACTAAAGATAAGGAAATAAAATTAGTTTGAGAAAATCCTCCTCCTTTTTCTATGGGAAGTTGGCTGCTCTTCACTCTGCATTAGAAAAATATTACTAAGATCTCTTGTTTTATAGCTGATCTTTGATAGGTGTTTTGGAAAGGTCATATCTGAGAGTCTCTTCACAAGTGTGCAAAGAAAAAAACACGAGTGGCTTTTTTTCTCTAAAATTATATGAATTTGCTGTTCTTAAAATCAGGGTCTGTGTGCGATATTTTTTTTTTTTTTTTTTTCCCCCTCCCGATAGAAGACAATTCTTCCCTAAAGGAAGACTCTTGGTCATAACAACACACTCACGTCCACTTTAAGACCACTTCATCTCCTCAGGGCCAATGAGAACCCAGCTTGAAGGCTAAAGCTGGCATCAGTGGAACAAGTAGTTCCCTGCAGCCCTGTGGACTTGCCTCTTCTCTGACCTGGAAAAGCCCTTGGCTGCCCCTCCACCCTTCTATCGAGAATGTCAGTTGTTTTAATAGCGGGGTTAGTAATGTGATTTAGTAGAGCCATCGTGGAAATAAGGAAGCCCTTTGTCTCAGGGTTAGAGGGAGATGCACTGAGCTAAAAAAAGACAGTGAAATTGTTGATGATATCACCAATTCTCAAGAAAAGCTTTGTTTTAGGGAGAAAAAAAGACACTTTTGTTCAAGAAGCAAACAAAAGGATCGTGCAAAAATATTTGAGCTTTATGGACCCCATTCACTAGCAACTGGACCTCTGTAGTTCATGTGAGTTGGACAACAGATGTGCATAACTAATTACACTCTTTAGCAGCCAGTCTTTATACAGGAGCAACATTAGAATAATTCACTTGCTAATTACCAGTTCAAGAGAACAGTGGATTGTTCTGCGCCTGTCTGATGCTTGTGCTCAGAAATGGTGGCCTGACTGCAGTGTCCCAGCTGGAATTACTTGAGGAAAAAATGTTCCCCTTGCCAGGCTGAACCTCCTGTCTCCTCCCGGAGTGCAGGTGGAAGAGGAAGATAGGAAATTCTTTCCACCTGGTTGTGGTCTGCTCAGGAATAGTTATAATCTTCCCCATAATGTAATGGTTAGCATGGTATCTTAGGAATTTCAGGGTTGATGTTATGGGGTCTCTCTGGAGGCAAGAGCACAGGCAAAGATGAAAGGGACATCAGCTGGGTGAGCAGTCTGGTGGGAAAAGGGGAGGGATCATGTTGCTCAGGCCCCTTAATCCCCTGCTGCCATAGCCAAGGATGGGCTGGCTGAAAAGGCTTCAACACTTGCTTCTTGGGTGACGGAATTGCCTTTTAACTTTTTTTCATATTATTTGTGTTAAGCAAGACAGCAAGGTGTCTCCAAAAGGGAGCAGTGTCAGTCATGTGACGGGAGGAGATTGCATAATTATTTGAGAATTTAATTGGCAGCTGTGCCAAGCAGTGTAAACAGAAAGGGGGTTGTGTGAATAGGAAAGGGGTTCAGCTGCAGACTTGCAGCCTTTGGGAGCCTTTGTTTCTTGATGTTTCTGCTGTTTTGCTAGCAGGTACATGCCCTGGGGTCCAGGGGAAGGGGACCAAAACGAAGTTGGTCAGACCTGCTTTCTGCTGCCCTGCTCTGGGTCCATGGTCCTGAGGGAGCTGTTTCTCAGGGCAAGATCTTGTTTCCTGTCTGAGCATGGGTCTGTCAGACTAGGGGGAAAAAAAAAAAAAAAAAAAAAAAAAAAGGCAGCCCATGATTGAGCGCATGCAGGTTTGACTTCACTCGTACTAAATGTCTGGGTAAATTGTGACAACCTTCTACCGTCTGTCTCAAAACTGTACCCATTTTGCGCTTGGAAGGGGTTTTTCAACACAAAAACTATTTTGGTTTAGACTGTGCTATGGAGTGCTCAACCAGAATGCTAAATAGGACATTCATAAGCTTGTAAAGTTGAGCAACAGAAAGAGGGGAGACGCTTGAATCAACATGGCCAAGCAGTCAAAGTTTGGCAAAATATCCAGTGTCTGATAACCAGTGTTAATGGCATGTACTGAACTGCTTCATAACGGGGGCATGCTCGACACCAAACAAAATGCACGTATTACGCGACGTATAATGTAACTTGACAGTTTTAACCATGTGTATAATTAGTGATATTGACTCAGTAACACTGAGAACGACTTTTTGCTGGCGCTTCATCCCATTAAATTGAATCTTTCCCAAGGAGGAAAATCTAGGAGGCACTAGTCAGTCACTGACTCACTATCAGCTGCCTCCTTGCTAAAGCCTGAATGTATTCCATAGTAAGTTATTTGTCACAGTGACTCAGCATTGTAGGCTCCTTTTTAATTTCTCTCTCTCGCCACAGAGCCAAGAAAATCTCCCACCTCCCCATGCCGTATGCTACTGAGATAGCAGTTTGTATCATCGGCCAAAGGATAACACATTTAAATGTGTGCGAGGAGCCTTATAAGGGCATTAACACTTGCCTCCAGGTTGGACGTCACGACGGCGAGCCAAGGAGAGGTGCCAATAATAGATTCCTTGTGTTTGTACATGCCACAGTGACTATTTGTGCCGTTCGTGGGAAACGGAGTGATATGCCAGACGGCGAAGTGTTTCATTTACCCAGAGTCACGGGGGTTGATCCTGAGTGAGTCTTCACTCAGACATGCAGCCCCGTTCCTGGAAAGGTCAGCGAGCGGATCCTGCCAGCCCGGGGGCCGACTACGGGAGGGGAACTGGGGATCAACGGCGGAGCCTCTTCCTTCACCGGGTAGCCCCCCTTTAGCCCAGAAAAACCCCCAAGATTAAATGATAGCAACTCTGAGCTATGGCAATACGTGTGCCTTGACTTGCATATCTATACCTCTGTTTCCCCTGTGTAAATCGGGGATGATGGGATGTACCGTCCTCTGCCAACTGCCCCGTGTTCTCTATATCAAAATCCTGCTCCTGTTAATTGCAGGTGTTCCCCAGCTGGTGCCTCAAATCAACAGAGGGGAAAAAACTGTTGGGACCTAATTCCTGCTCTGATGACATCATTCCCTAAACCACCACTTCACCCATAGGGGAGTGGGGGAGGACAGTTGTGTGATGTGAAAAATGGCCAGTGGTGCCCGCCTCAACAAAGAAACAGAGAAAAGCAAAATAACGCTGCTGTTTCTCTCTGCCACCTGGTGAGCCAAACACTTCCTCATGGCATCATTTCATGTTTACTCCAATAATGACCTGCTTTATTCCTATTGCTTTATCCCTCAGGCCCTATTGGCCACAGGTGTAACCTGTGGAGAATTTATAATTCAGGCAAAGAAGCCACATGCTTTTGTACTAAGAAACACTATTTATTTTGCTAGGAATTAGTCTGTTTAGCCAGTGTGAGCAGTGTGGGAACCAGAGCAAGCAACCAAGAGGCTGCAGGGGGAAAAGGTGGGTCTTATCTACAAAGTCGCCCAAACATTCTGATTGGGAGTGCGTTGCATAGACCACTCTTTCCAGTTTAATCTAAACTAAAATAAAGTACTCAAAGCTCAGTCAAAGGATGCTTGAGTGAAGTTTGAATCAAATCCATCTGGCTTCTTGGTGGTAAAAATGTGGCTTTCAATTAAAAATTAACACTGCTGAGATCCAAACAATGCAGACTAAAAACATTCCCACTTTGCACCCTACATGATGGGTGACAGTCGAAAGGGAGAAAAAAAAAAAAAAAAAGATGAGTTACAATAGTATTTGAATGCCTACAAAGGGAAGTCTTAGCTTGGAAATGAGGTCAGTGTTGTTGTTTTATGCAATCAGTCATTCTCACAGGTAGGAACGCACTGTACTCGCGTGACTGAATAATCCCACCCTAAACGGCAGCATCTTCCCCTCTGACCGGTTTGCTGCCAGGTGGGAGAAGCCCTGCGCACTGGGAGTTTGGGAGCCCCTGTGTACAGATGTAGTTGTCAGAACAAAGAAGAGTGCCACACGCAGTAAGCTGGGCACCAGCTGCTACTTGTGACTTATGCTCATCGTTTGGGCTCCCGTGCCGGCCAAGCGGGTGGGTGGATGGCTGTGTTCCTCTCCCTGACGGATGGCAGGGCTTCAGCTGCTGGAATTTTAAGGACCTCTTTCTGTGCTGGCAACTACAGACAGAGCTGTTGCGAATGACATGTCATCCATCACGAAACCTCCCCAATCGCCTTGGTATCAGCATGTAATGACCAGAGAGCTCAATGGAGTTTTGTACATGCTATTTTTCCCCTGAATCCTTCCGTCTCCTCCTTCCTCATCACTCAAGCGTTTATTTATGAAGATCTTAGCAGTGGGTGCAAAGGTCAAGTGTAATACCCTAAGGGGTTAAAACCCAACATTTACTTAACATCAAGTAAGGAGGGAGGTGAGCTGGAGGCTGTCAGGAGAGACTCACGGTGGGTCTGTTCCCCAGCCTGATCCCCGTCAGAGGGGGGCTCCAGGGAAAATCTTCCAAGGCTGGGAGAAGAGTAAATAACAAGTCAGCCTGGAAAATCCAGGCTGGCTGTGCTCACCTGAATAGCAGTGTGCGTGCATATGGCATGGTTTCCATCGTACATGCAGCACTCCCCTGGAGCCTGTCCGGGATGCTGCGCGTTTTAAGTGTCTGACCACGCTGTACCACATTTGAGGTTAAGAAGTGAAGCAAAACATCTGAGGTATGTTACTGAAATACTAACCAAAACCAAAAAAAATGTCTAGTTCCCGGGTCATTAAAACGTTAGAAATGCTCCTATGGCAGATGTTAGATTCTATTCTTTTCCAAAGCTGCTTATTTGTCCCCTTCTGGAGAATGGGAAAACAGGCAAAATTCAGAGTTTCTCCGGAACATAAACGCTAAGCTGATAGATGGTTTGTAGCATCACAGCCCACAGCACCATCACCTTTGTTCTATCTTTGCAAAACTCTCCTCAAGCCACCAAGTCACCAGGTAATACCTTGACAATATCACTTTTTTCCCCCTTTTTCAAACACTCCGTCATCTTATCCTGGGAACCATTGTCATTACCAAGAATCTTCTGTGATCAAAAATCCCAGCTGAGGTGACATTTTCTAACTTACCCATTTTTTTTCTGATCTTTCAGCTGGAAATGTACAGAGCTCAGGAACTAGCTGCGTAAACAGTCATCTTGCACATATAGAGGCAACACCACAGGAAATCCTTTTCCAAAGAAAACGGTAGGATAATGCTTCATGTTACTGTAGGAACTTCAAAGATACTGTTGGCTTGTTATTTTTACTTTCTCCTAATTCCTAAGCATTTGTTTGATACTGTTCTATTTTATACAAGTGCCAAAATATTTTTAATGTTTTTCTCTGATAACTGACTATAGCCACAGTAATGACGTGGAAGATAGTCCTCATCTTTCCTATCAATGATGAGAAAAAAATCGCATCCCTGGGGTAACATCCTCAGAAATAACATTTGGTCTTGCTTAGGTGGTGGGTAGAAGTGACCCATTGCAGAAGTGAAAGTAGAAGCAGGAAAATGTTACGCCAACACCTTAAGTTTTGGGTGAGGGTGCTGGCTACTGATGCTGCACCTCCAAAAGATTAGAGCTCGAGAAAAAACAGCAGGATTTTGCAATAAAACGGTGAAAGTATGCCATGAGGATGCAACAAAACCTCAAGTAGTTGATCAGTCCCTCAAAAGTCTCTCTTTTCTCCCCGCGATAGATTTCTGATCACGCTCGAAAGCAAATGGAGACTGGTAGGAGAGCGTTATTACAAGTGACACTAAAGCTCTGAACAGGTTGCTGTTTCTCAGAAGAAGGTGGGCTTGCTGCTTGATCTCCCACCAAATACCAACAGCCCTATTGCCAAGTGAGAAGCGGCAGCCACCAGCAGCTCTGGGACCCTCCTCTTCCCAAGCGTTCCCCAGAGACGGCAAAGTGGACACCATTACATCGTCGGGCCTCACGCAGGATTTCACGTCCTCTCTGAAGAAAAATGTCTTGGCAGTGTCTCGGCAGCACTAAGTGACTGTTATCCTGTATCAACGCTCAGCTCCACAGGTAGTATCTCTAAAGTAAATGTGTTGTGGTTGGTGATGACAAAAAAATGGGCAGCGGCTTGCGAACGCAACCTTGCTTTTGACTTGGCTTTCTGCAAAGAACTGCGAGACATCCAGCCAGGAAGCAAGTATTTGAGCACCTTATTTTTATTTTTTATTTTTTTTTAATCTTTTGATTATTTGTGCTGTTCTTACAGCGACTGAAATCAAACAAACAAATCAACCAGCCCTAACCTACCCTGATGGGACGCTGTAACGGCTGCCTCAGCAGCTGTGGGGCTCAGACCTCGCAGCAGGTACAGGCTGACACATTTAGATTATTTGAGTGCTTGTGGGCTGGAAAGGCCCACAGCTTTAAGTGACTCGGATAGGGCTGGGAAGGGGACGTGATTCCTGTCGCAATTCCTCTGAGGCTAGAAGGCAGGTATAGCCTTTGCTGAGCGGGCTCTGCGTGAGCGT
Source organism: Athene cunicularia (assembly GCF_003259725.1). Classification (NCBI taxonomy): domain Eukaryota; kingdom Metazoa; phylum Chordata; class Aves; order Strigiformes; family Strigidae; genus Athene; species Athene cunicularia. The sequence continues at coordinate 5,118,137 of NW_020799103.1, forward strand.
CCCTTGTACCTCCCTGCTCTGCAGGGCAGGTCTCTCCTCTAAAATAAAAGTGCGTTTCTTGGTCGTGTGATAGGCGGCATGAAAGCATTCAGTATGTCCCTCCTTTAGTTCTTTCTCTTTATTTCTGGGCGTAAGCAGGCCACAACTGCTGCCCACACTAGCACTTCGTGCTTTTATGTCTCCACTGGGCTGAAGGCCTCAAATACTTTTTTTTATTTTTTTTTTGTGAATAAACACTCTAGAGAAGGCAGCTTTTTCATCTCGGAGATGGAGAAACCTAGCTGCATAGATAAGGAAACTATTCACCTGCATGTGTGAGCATTGTAAGGGATGATAGAGCCCAGGTCTCTTAATTACCAGTTATGATAATTTCAGAACTCCAGCCAGGAGTTCTGAAAGGAAGCCTTGGATTTCCCATGACCTGTAGGGACAGATGCTTTCAGGCAGGACCCAGGTGTTTGTGGTAGGAGAGAAGTGCAGCTGTGGAGGGAGCACGTGTCTATTATGTAAAACATGATGCGGACACCGAACTGTTCATCTAAACCAGCAGAGTGGGTGTAAAAAGGTCTCTGTGAAAGCGCAGCAGTGAAACGCAGTGGCCACGGGGACGCCAGCAGGGCTGGGGGATGCTCCAGGGCTAGTTGCTGTTTACAGCATCCTGGCACTAAACTCTGTGCTGCTTCATGTCTGGGATAACAGGTGGCCCAACTCTGAGAAGCGAGATTACCTTTGCTAGAGATGAGCTTACTGATGGATCCCTCAACCATCGAAAAGCTTTCATTTCGGATTGATTTTTCTGTGGGTGAAGCAGGGTTGCTCTCTTACGTGCCAGTTTTGTTCTGGGAGGCAGTTGGTTGCTCAACTCTTCACCATTAATGCTGTCACTTTCTAATAAAAGCATTGATTTGTAGATTTGGGTTGGAATACCTGGGACAGCTGTCACTCTGCCCTGAAGTCATAAATCCTCATGGTCTTCCTCATCTGCCAGTCCTCCATGATTAAAGCAAGAGCTCCTTGGAGCGATGAATCACCAAGGCTCATAGGTATTCGTTCACCGTGTTACCGCTGCAGCCCACTCTGTGTGTTGTCCAGGCACTGTTTGCCTGACATAAACAATAGATAAGATGTCAAACATGCAGAATTGCTCTGGAAGGAAACAGCAATGTTCTTCAGAGCTCCAGGTTTCTTATTTCCTTTTAAGCTTGGAAATTAAATGTGGGGATTCTCTAAAACTAACGTGAACGCTGGGGTGGTTGGCGGTTTCCTTTATTTGTGCATATAAACCATGTTTTGGTGCAGCAGGGAGAGAGATGCCATTAATACCTAATACCAAGTACACAAATTACTACTGGGTTTTGTGTAAGTAATTTAGATCCCCTTGGTTTTTTTCCACAGTGTTCTCTTGTATAATATTTCTCAATTTCTTCCCTGTGTCTCCTGGTTTGCCTGTGTCTTCATTCATCATTCATTTACCAAGCCATTCAGAGCATCAGAAACCAATTTCCTTCCTGAACCTGGTCCTGTAACAAAACAAGGCTACTCCGCATGCAAGTGATGTTATGAAGATGTGTGCTGTTTTGAACAGAGAAGTGTGTAGCAGGAGGTGGATTAAGCTAAAAAGAAGCCAAACTCTATGTTTTGCGAACTAAGTCTTGTCTTCAGCTCGGCATCCCTCCCCAACATAAAAATAGATGCTTTCCACTTTGGTCTCCTGCACAGGTCTGTAAACTGTTGTGAAATTACCCAGCAAGCTAACGGACACTGAAGTTTGATTTGCACTTTTGTTCTCGCTCCAGAATCCTTGATTCCCTTCTCCAATCAGACAGCTTAATTAGCCCAAGCCCACCCAACAAGTAGCTGGCTAGCAGCTACCCATCCCTCGCGTGCTGCTCTGCCTCTGAATCACTGCCTTGACTGAGATCCAAGGGCTCCGCTTTACTCTCCCTCCAGGGTGTGCGTGTACGAGCGTGCAAGCGCACTGCAGGCAACCCGCATTTCATCCCTATCTGCAGATAGCAAATGTAAATCACCGGGGCTGTTACACAACCGCTACCTTACATCTGTACAAATTTCTTGGTCTGTTCACTCGCGTATTTGCTCCGGTGCCTCTGCCTGGCGAATCCCCGCAGCGGCAGGACCCGTGCGCCCTGCAGACAGAGGACTGCATCCTCCCAACATCTCCAGGAGGTAAGGAGCTCATGTGCCTCTTCATGTCTTCTCAGAGGTAGGATTGGGTGGTGGGCGGCTTGTCCAGGAAGGCATGGGGAACTATGAAGTAGGCTGGGTTTAGAGTTTTCCTGGGGTGTCCAGGCTCACGTTGTGTGCTCCTGCCTATCTCGCTGATATCCGTGTCCTCCGTAGACCATGCGTGTGTAGCATGCGAAGGTGAGATTTGCACAGCTGTGATGGCTTTTACAATCTGCACTGCTCTAAGTTTATTGGGAGAAGCCTTGTAACTTCTTAGTACTTGCATATAGAACCATGTATTGTCCATGCAAGTGGTTAAGTAAGAACGCTTTTGCCAATCCAGACATAAATTCTGTTTGGGAAATAGTGATTACATATTACAATTACAATTTCTGTCAACTTCAGCTTTTTGATGTTGCTTTGCTTTTGATAAGACTGAGGAAAAATACTGCCCACGCATTTCAGATCCTGCTCTCACAGTCTCACTTACTCCTATAAACCAAGGAGAGCCATGCATGTGAAAGGGTGGCATCCATAGGAGAGCATAGCAGAGACATGAAGTCCTTCTGGCTTTTTTCACCCTATTTCATACAAGTAATCTTCCCGGACGTGTTCTAACTGTAGCACCCCTGCTGGCACCCCTCCTCCGGTGTACCTCCAGGGAAAAGGTTTCAGATAGCTGTTCCCAACTTATGGGGCATCAGGAGCTGAGGAAGCCCATTTCTTGCACCATTGCTCTCAGTCATTCTCTGATCTCTAGGTTTTATTCTCTAATTTGCCGTATTTCCATTCTGGTTTACATTCAGTCTTTGTGTGCACGTAAATGCGTACAGGTGCATGTAAATATGTGTTACTCCTGTATGCATATGTGTACTGAACGGTTGGGAAGCAGTAGACCAATACAGTGCCCAACCTTTCACTCTGGGACGTGACATTCCTGCTTTACATAGCCCCAGTCCTCAGGTCAGTAAAAGGCTTTTCACTTGTCAGAGCTCTTCTGCCATCTCCACAGATGTCAGCCCCTCCTCTCCTCTGACCGGCATCCCTGGCACTGAGGGGGATGTGCGGTGTGAAGGATGGCCGTGCCCTGCCTGCCTCCCCTCCGGCGAGCAGGCTGTAGGACTCACCAGAGCATGGTGTGTGACCACCAGCTGTGTCTCCATAAGGTAAACTTGTGAAGTCTTGTCTGAACCCCCAGCCTTGACTGCTTTGGGAGGAGAAGCAGGTTGCAAGGGCTGATATCCAAGCAAGAGGCTCCAATTTTAATCTCTTCCTAAGAATTTCTGTCTGCACTGGAGGCAACACCTGGAGACGCCGCCACTTGCCTGCAGTCCAGATGCACCTGAGATACCTGAGCTCTCATGCCCTTATGGCACCAGCATCTCCCCAGGTGCTGCTGCACAGGACTGGCATGGCTCTTCCCACCTTCTCGCTATCATCTCGCCCGGGCCCATTGCTTCCCTCTCTGCTGCTGAACCCCAGCAAACACCTCCTCACCTATTAGTAATTCCTGCCTTCCAGCCAGAAACCTGCAAAGCGGGTGCCACCCGCATCTAATCCCTCCTGGCTCCACGTGCTCCAACCCTATCCGGTTTCCCCTGGAGAAGCCGCTAAAGAAAGCCTATGTGCTCCCATGGGATCCTCTGGCTGGCCCAGGAAGAGCCAGTTTCCTACCCTCCTTCATAAAACACAGCATCACCTCCCAGGGCTTAGCATGCACCCTGACATCAGGGCACAATTATTTCGGGTACTTCTTGCTTTTGATGCTGCCTACATAGCTGCAATAGGAACAATAACTCAAGACATCAAAAGTATAAAAATGGCGCATACAAGAATGGGGAATGTTAGCAACAGAGGATAGCACATTGTGCTTATTTATTTCATGTGACTACATATTTCACGTGACCTCTCCATACTGCTGGATTTCAGAGCCAGCGGGTTATTCATCAGCACTTTTTGGGTATTTATATTCGTAATAAATGTAAATGACAGAGAGTAAGCTCCACTAATAAGTTTGCACAACAAAAAGCCTTTATCAAAATAAAGAATTTGGGGGGGGAAAAAGTTTTTTTTTTTAATGAGTCCATTTAGCTATCAATATAGACAAGCAATCATTAGAGTGATTTGAACAGGTTTTGTTTGGTTTTCTTCTTTACTGTTTCTCTGATTGACCCAAGACACGTAAGAGAGATCCCGCTCTGGTGCGAGGTGGCTCAGCTCCACAAAGCCATGAAGCGATGTCAATTCAAGCAGCTAAGCATCCAGCCTGCACTCTTCAAATCACGTTCAAGGCTTTTTAGGTCGCTTTAAGTTGTTAATTAACTGTACAAATTTTGTTTGAATCATTTAATCTTACCACTGTTTTTGCTTGTGTTGCTCTACTGTCTGAGAACACGCTTTAGGCCAATACCCAAAATACATTTTTGGAGAGGCTTAGTGGTACAGGAAGGTGTCACATTACGATACGGTGATTTATATGCTGCTGATTACATTTAAATAATTGAGAAGTACTGGTATTCTATGACTTCCTTCTTACCTACGTACTTGTGATTAAGCATTTTGTTTTCAGCCCATGGTTTTTCTTCTAGACTTTACTCCCAGATTTTTTTTCCTTCGGAGTACTGCCACGTACTTTAGATTTAGTGGGGATTACTCCCGAGCAAGGAATGTCGAAAGATTTGTGAGAAACCCGAGAAAAAGATGAATGTGAGATTATGAGAGACAGCATCTTCACGGCAGCTGCATCTTTAAGTCAACAGTCAAACCTACTGAAAGGCAGGAAAACCTTAGGCCAAGTTTCATTTCAGTCTCACATAACTGCACAGATCTCAGAGACCGAAATTATTAATAACGATAGTCATCTTGAGTTTTCCTGACAAATAATTTGGAATTATCTTTATTGTAGTTATCTGAATCTTCACACCTCCCTTCCCTGGTAGTATCTGGGTTGCCTTCTCCTCCTCATGGAAAACAGGCTGCACAAAAAATGAGTCACCCATAAAAGATCGGAAAATATTGGCATACATCATATGTTCTTCAGGCCTGTGCTTTGTCCCAAGTGCTGACTGATTAAAAGCCTGATTAAAGGGGGGAGGCTGGCGGCACAGCACGGCATGGGATGGCTGCCGGGGCACGGATGGCCCCCGGCATCATGGGGTGCACAAGTGAGGCTCACTGCCAGAGCCCGCCTGGGCACGTGTGCTTCCAGCCACCCTGGCACGGCACACCCTGGCACTGGGGGGGCTCAGGGAACGAGCCACGCGCTCATCTTCCTACCCAGCTCCTGTAGCTCTAAGGCAAGGCAGGGCTCAGAAGGGTACCTGGCCACGAACAGAGAGCAGGCACCAGGCGAGGAGCACAACTACTGCAGGCTCGCGAGCAGTGACATCCCCTGCCTCCATGGCTGGGTGCTCCCAGAGCACGGGACTAACCTGATCTCCTTCTGTGACAAGATGACTCGCTTACTGGATGAGGGAAAGGCTGTGGATATTGTTTACCTGGACTTTAGTAAAGCCTTTGACACCATTTCCCACAGCGTTCTCCTGGAGAAACTGACTGCTCGCGGCTTGGATGCGTGCACTCTCCTCTGGGTTAAAAACTGGCTGGATGGCCGAGCCGAAAGGGTGAATGGAGTTAAATTTATCTGGCAGCCAGTCACAAGTGGTGTTCCCCAGGACTCAGTTTTGGGGCCACTCCTGTTTAACATCTTCATCAATGATCTGGATGAATGGATCGAGTGCACCCTCAGTCAGTTTGCAGCTGACAAGCAGTTGGGCAGGAGTGAGGGCAGGGAGGCTCAGCAGAGAGACCTGGACAGGCTGGAGCCATGGGCCAAAGTCAACTGTATGAGGTTCAAGGTTCAGGGCCAGGTCCTGCACTTGGGTCACAACAACCCCATGCAATGCTACAAGCTTGGGCAAGAGTGGATGGAAAGCTGCCCAGTGGAAAAGGACCTGGGGGTATCGGTCAACAGTCAACTGAATATGAGCCGGCAGTGTGCCCAGGTGGCCAAGAGAGCCAACGGCATCCTGGCTTGTATCACAACTAGTGTGGCCAGCAGGGACAGGGAAGGGATCTTACCCCTGGACTCAGCCCTGCTGAGGCTGCGCCTCAAATACTGTGTGAGGTTTTGGGCCCCTCACTACAAGAAAGACACTGAGGTGCTGGAGTGTGTCCAGAGAAGAGCAACGAAGGTGGTGAAGGGTCTGGAGAGCAAGTCTATGAGGAGCCACTGGGGGAACTGGGATGTTATGTCTGGAGAAAATGAGGCTGAGGGGAGACCTCATCGCTCCCTGCAACTCCCTGAGAGGAGGTTGTGGCGAGGTGGGTGTCAGTCCCAAATAACAAGTGATGGGATGAGAGGAAATGGCCTCAGATTATGCCAGGGGAGGTTTAGATTGGATCTTAGGAAAAATTTCTTCACTGAGAGGGTTATCAAGCACTGGATCAGGCTGCCCAGGGAAGTGTTGGTGTCACCATCCCTGGGGGGTATCTAAAAGATGTGCAGATGTGGTGCTTAGGGACATGGTTTAGTGGTGGGCTTGGCAGCGTTAGGTTAACAGTGGGACTCGATCATCTTAATGGTCTTTTCCTAAATGATTCTATGATTCTATTCTGTGATTTCACAGATATTCCATAAAACTTCCAAATTCACTACCCCGCAGTGCAGGACACAGAGGAAATGCACAAGAGACCTGTTGTGACCCATAGGTAAATATTAACCTAATTTAGGGTAGACGGTGAGAGCCCGAGGAGGCTTAAGAGCTGGAAAATCTGATTCCTGTTCTTTTGCTGCTTGCCCAAGTCCTCTGCTTTTTCTTCTGATTTACGTACAAGTTGAACAACTGAAGTAGTTTTACCCCCAAAATTAATAATTGCTCCTTGCCAGTGTTTTGCCGTTAGGCAATGTGAATGAGTGCATATCCTTGATATTATGATACAAATATTTTTACGTGGATCTTTTCCCAGTGTCGAAGTAATATACCCAGTGGGCACAGGAGAAGAGTCATTATATACTTCTTAGAAAAAAAGTGTTGGGACTGCCAAATCTTGACCGGCATTATTACTGTGGGCAAACTGCTTAGGGACCAAGCTGCAATATCAGCGTCATTTACTGGCAGTTTAAATGCTCTCTGCCTCAGTTTTTCTTTTTGTAAAATGGACACAAAAACATCCCCCCCAAGCTGTAATTCAGGTTTCTGAAAGATTTGAGATATTTGCCCGAAACAAAATAATTGAATGTGATGTTTCTACTGATGAGGCATATATGCTGTACAGACCCAGGGATAAGTTATTTGCATAGTTTAGTGGGATTAGGTTTAGCGGTGTTATTACCCACCAGTAATCAGACTGGTAAACTAAAATAGGACATGATCTAACCCATACTGAGAGAGACAGGCTCGTTAAATCAAGCAGATTTGTTTTGTGTTTTTCCCATATCTCTGCAGTTATAGAATTTTCATTGAAAAAAAAAAAATCTCGATTTGCAGTTGTGCTTCAAAGTATTTTTTCTTAACTATAGAAGCTGTACTGTTCTGCATTTTATCTTTGTTTCTCCAGGAAAGCTGGTATATGGTAGTTTGTGACATTTCCATTGTGAAAGATCCTTAACATTAAACAGTTATTTAGAACCAAAAGCCCTTGCCCAAAAATACATATGGTTGTACTTAAGCTGAAATCACCCCTTTATGTTAGAAAATATTGTTTTCATCATAAAAGGTAAGTGTTCCCAGAAGTGCATTAATATGCTCAGAGACACAAAAAAGAAATATTGGAATTCAATCTTGGGTACCAATGTAAAAATATTTAAATACACTATAAATTGCACAGATCCAGCACTGTTCACTGAAGAATCTTTCAGGTTATTAAAATATTTTCTGAAAAATAAGAGACACTAGAAGTAATCATGCAGTTTGTGTGCTGTTCAGTGTTAGAAACACTTCTAGATATACTTATTCAATAAAGTTCCCTGGGTCACAAACGAAAGTTACTTCGGCTCCTATGAGCAGCAATTAGAATAGGAGAGTGCATCAGAAAAGAAAGTGGAAGGGGGGGAAAAAAGTGTAGATTATATTTAGTTCAACTCCAGTAGAGGTGATGAAAGGCAGAAAGGACTTAAGTGGCTGAAGTGGATTAATTCACAATGGCATCTGCGCACCTACAGGCTCTGTATGTACGGTGCGTGTGAGGAAGGTGCTGACTCACAGAGCCCATGCAGAACATCGTCCTTCAGCATTACAAGGGGCACTGTGGGAAAATGGTGGCTCTTCTTTGCCATCCTAGCTTCAAGTCTTGGAAAAATGAAAGCCAGCTTTGTCATCTCTGCTGGAACAAACTTGATAGTCGCTGCTCAGCGGAGGTTTAGCTCATTGTCCACCTTTTTGACAGGTTATCAGGTAGAGCGAAAGGAAGGATGCTGCAGCAGTATGTGGGCTGCAGGTGGAACAAAACCAGCTTCAAATTCATGATGCAAATAGGAAGTAGGAGTAGCAATAATATTTTTACCAACAACTTCTAACACTGCTGGGTTTGATGCGTTTGCAATAAAATCCTAAATAAGCCTCCACAAAATTTTCCTGTAGACTTGCCCCTATCTTTGGGCAGCTTGATTTTTTGGAAAGGGATCTCAGCTCTACAGCTTCAGGTGGATTAAGAACAACAGATCTAATTCATGTCAATAAACAGTGCATCGAAAAAGATCTATTTTAAGAGCGTTAGTGCTCTCATTAACAGCAATGAATGACCCTATCAAGAAGTTAAGCGGGAGTAATAGCACCACCTGAGGCAGAAAACATCATGCAAATCATCCTAAGATAACACAGGCAGTTAAAACTGCATGTGTGCCACCACCCCTCAGCTCAAACCCAAGCAGACAACTCCACAAAACAGTTTTGGTTTTGTTTTTTCTCCTGTGCTCTAACTGAAAGGTCTACCAGAAGGATCTGGTACCTTCTGATTTGGCTTCAGAAATCTTACCCTGAGGACCGCTGTTTTCTTCAGCAGCGTATTTATAAAGCTCTTAGCCTCACTTGCCAAATTGGGATAGTGAGACCATACTGTCTGGCAGCTTGTTTGTCCCCCAAGGTTTCATATGCATTTTGCAGTAAATGTTTTCAAAGCACCTTGTGTTAAAGGATCCTTGCAGGAATTGTTACACAGGAGCAGCTTTATTTATTTAGGTCAACATTAGCACTATTTCCTGGCTGTTGTGAATACCGTCTCAGGAGAATTTGTTTGTCATTTTAGTCAGAAAATGACAGGATAAAAAATACACCGGGCAGTTGCAAACATAGCTGGTATGGTGGGTTGTTTTTTGGGTTTTTTTTTCAGTTAACTTGATGCAAGAGCCTATACGGAGGTTATTATTTTGCTAAATGCCCTCAGTTCAGTAGTAGCCTCATAAGAGTTTCTCTGTAGTTCTACTTTCCTTTAGTTACTGTGTCCCTGTTTCCCTCTTCTTCTGTTGTTGTCTCACCTTCTTCTTTTTTTACACGGGAGACTTACAGAGAACACAGTTATATTTGAAAGAGTTCATCATATAAATGCCAAGACAAAGTCAAGGGTCGCTCTTACTCAGAGCTCTCCAGCATCCCTTAAAAATCCTTACAGATATGCACCCAGGTCCCCTTGCTCTCTGCCAACTCAGTGTATAATTTCTCCAACAGGTATTTTGTTCTTCACAACAACACGTTTCCATCGTGCTCAGTGAGGTTCAAATACGCAGCTGCTACCGAGATCTCCCATGGAAGCTGATAGGGTATTTGACTGTTGAGAGGTAGATTAATGTGGTTTGGGAGATACTTTAGTTCCTTTCTAAGTTAATGTTTAAAAGGAAACTATGTGTTTACTTTTCACTCATAAGTACAATTAAGACTAATCCCCTTCAGTTTTATAAGGGTGTTTCTATACAGGAAGAGCTGGAATTCTTTACTGACTCGGGATTCTACAGAACAGCATTTGAAAACGGGATGAGGTGGTGGTGTAGTTTATTTTGTTCACAATCATGTTGTACGTTTGCTCTTTTTAAAGGAAGTTGAAGAAAGAATCACTTTTAAAGGTGGACGTGTCTGCAAATACTTTCCCTGTGGTTACACGAGGCAAGAAGTAGCCTTTATTGCCAAAAGAAAGGGTCCCCTGCTATGTCAACGAATCCCGTAATCAGGTTGCAATAGTAACAGATTACGGCTGTCGTGTTTCTTTTTTTCTCCAGGTTCTGATTTCTCTCCCTATCTCTGGTTTTCTTCTAGTAAGAGATACCTGGTGGCTCATTTTGCTCGGGTCATCCAGGAGAACTTACATGGGCCAATAGTTTCCATTACAATTATCTCATCTCCTGTCTTTTGCAGCTAACCTGAATGAGTGCCACACAAGCAGATAAAATATAGTCTGAATGGCATTTGCATCGGTGGTAGTTTGAGAAAAAAAAAAAAAAATTAATTCTGCAAGTTTTTCTGAAACACGCCTTTTTCATGTTACAAAAATAGTTTGAGCAAAACTTCTTACAGTAGTCAGTGGCAAATAAATACTTAATGCAAAACTCTCAGACCTGTTCTTAATCCCTCGCTACAGCCTCAGTGTGCTGTGAGAGAGATGCAGGGGGACCTAGAGCCAGACGAAAGTGCAGAGCAAAGGATTTCCCTCCCATGAGCAAATCAGTGGCTGACACAACGCTGGCAGACCCGCTCTTACCTCTGCCGCGTTTCCTCCCGCTCCAGCCTGCACTGTTCCCTTTACAGTGCAGGAACACTGGCCGAGGCACCTCTCAGGGTTTTTGCCCCAAACACCTTGGGTGATGGAAATCCTGATGTTATCCTGACTTAGACCGGGTCTGGGGCGTACTGAGCTTGAGCTGTCCTTGGGTCTCTCTCCTGGTTTTATTAAGCATGAACGTGATTTTGGCACAACGTGTGATTTTAAAAGAAGTCAGCGTGCAAAATGCCCCCCGTTGATGCTGATGTTTGAAGCCCCTCTCCTGGGGCACTGAGCTGTGGTGGGCAGGAGCCAAGGCTCTGGGACCCACCATCCCACCTCGGGGGTCTCACTCTCTCTTCCCTCTGAACGCGCGCTCGGAGGTGAGTCTGTGCCGAGCCGTTCTCTGAGGTACAAACACAGCAAGCACACGAGCTGCTGCCTGCCTACTCCAAAGGATTTCCTGGTGCTTTCAGGAGACTGAAAGCAAGCTGAAATGTTCTAGTGCTTTAAAGGAGGACTAGGCATTGGTGGGAGGCTTGTTTAGTATCTGAGTGGGATCATGACTACGATGTTCATCTGCATGTTACCAGCATGGAATATACGCAGTTGGGAGCAGTTTGAAGATGAGTAGGCTTGGAAAGAAAGGAAAACTCTTCCAGGGAGGGAGGAGGCAGAGTGAAAGACTGCTAACGCTTGCAGCACGAAGATCGGGGAAAAGATGGAGATACCGGAGCAGGATAAATTCCAGGAGGAGGAGATCAGGCACAGAAAATCAACACCTGATGGGAGGCTACCCTAAATACGTACTGGGAGGATGGTGTTTACCCTCCGGGCAGTAGCAGGGCAGGTGCCAAAATCTGCCGGTTGAAGAAGCAGGGGGTTACCAGCCAAACTAGCACAGTGACCCCGGGGGACCTTTCTTTCAAACACGCCATTAGATGGCTGGCGTGGAGAGAAGCTGGCAGCCCCATTTCACACCAGCGATGATGTAATATAGCTCTTATTTCAGAAGCGTCTCCATAAAGTTGACAGCTACTGTTATCGTCTGATTCCGCTCGGATTGCTAAGGCTGGTGTTTGAGGCGGGTTTTCAGTGATCTCTGGAGGAGCAGCCTGTGCATAATGGTTGTAAGGTGTCTCGTAGCGTGTGCTTAGCAGACATCCACGTATTTTGGTAGCCTTTCAAGTATGTGAAAAAGCCAACCAGTAATAGCTCATTGTTTTTTAAAAATGTTTTAAGGCAGGGAAGGAATGTTTGCGACTCAGTCTTTTGAGGTGTTTGGCAGGTTGGTTGAAGGCACTGTGACTTTCTAGCAATGCTCCTGCAATATTCTTCACATTCTTTTGTCTAAGTGAGGGGAAAATGCATGACTGATTCCCACTTAATTAGGCCTCATCTGCTAAACAGTTATGTCACTATTTACATATGAGTAGTCCCACTGAAGTCAAGTCCTGCAGCTGTATACTTCATCTAGTAACAATGTAAATCCAACATAAACAGACTTGGAACAAGAGATGTACATTGCCTTATATGTACGAACTACCTGAATATAGCAAATGCTGTGCCGCGTCATTCTGGCAAAAGCTAACAGCTCTCCTGTTTCAACACCCTGTAAACTGGTCACCTGATGTTTAAACTGTGGACCAAACTCCACTCGCTAGTCCTGACTTTTACTGAAGTGTATGACCTGTCAAGTGAGTAACTTTGAATCGGTTGAACCCCTCTATGCTAATAAGGAAAAATAATCCTCTGCACCTACTCACATCAAATAATTTTTCATGGTTTCGTCTCCCATGGCCAAGGGATCAACCCTTCTAGAGATAAAAACCATACTCAGAAACAAGGTGTAGGGAAAGGAAATGGCTGGAAACTCAACAGACATCTGGGTTTAATTCTACCCCATCCCCTTTCTAATGCTGTTCTTGCCAGGAATCACCCTCAGCTGTCTGTCAGTGACTCTCCTCCGACATTTTTGTGCATTGACTGATCTCCCATCTTGACTGATCTCCCATCTTCAGATCTGGTCCATCAGATGACTGGGGCTGTTCTCTCACCAGTGAATGGCACTACGAGGAAAGGACTGTGATTGCTTTACGCTATCTCCTCCCCCACCTGGTAATTCCCATGCTCTATAGCATGCAGTATTACCTTACCAATGACCTTTTGTTCTTCTGTACACTTCCGTACCATTCTCTCGTTTATTGTGCCTGGGGGTTTTTTTAATTAATTGCTTCAGACTGATGTGATTGAAGCAATGTAAAGCAAACTGTCCCCTCGGCAAACAGGTGCTTGAATTGGTCTAAGGAGCATCAGATGGGTTGTCAGTTGTCGCCTATCCCCAGTGAAGTGGGTGGAGTCATGTTGTGTGATCTTAAGCAGAAGTCTTGACCGGGAGCTCTAGTTAGCTCACTAAAGGAGTATCTCTGTGGTTCTGTCAGCATGACCCTGCCTTAGTGTGACTGGCAAACCCCATTGATTTGCTCTGAAAAATGCAGCTGGACAGGACCGAAGTGATGGCATGTCCAGTTCCTGCTGTAGGTCTCCTGGGAAGATATCATGGAAATTTTTTTTTGTAAGTTTATCATTACTACATCAATAAAATACTGTGACCCAGCAAAGATTTCTTCTGGGCATCTCTAACAACTGAAACCTTCATCAGAAAATGAAAATATCTAGAAGTTAATGAGATGAAAAGTAGGGGAGGAACAGTGCTGTAGGGAAAATATTGCCTTACAAGAGATACAGCTGGAATTACTTTCTCAGTGAAAGACCATGTTTCTTGGGATATGAAAGGAGTATGAAGCAATATTTTTTTCTAAATTGATATTGTATCTATAAAGTTCTCTCTATCCCAAACCACTGAGGACTTCACAGAGACAGAAACTTTCAAGACTTAGATACATATTTGTGTAGTCAAAATATGAATCGTGTGACTTCCTACCCGAAGTAGATGCTACCATAGTTGTTTTACTTCCCTGAGGAGAGGCAGGAGCTATTTGCTTAGAAGACTGGGAGAAAGCAGAACTCATTGAAAGCCCACTTGTTGCAACACTTGTGCTTTTTGTTTTCCTTTAATGTAATTTAAAAAGCGGTATCCCCAAGTAGTATTAACACTAACTATGAGTACTTCCAACTGTTGGAAGAAAACTTCAGCTTCCTGACTGAAGATCAATACTTACAGATGGGGCTCAGGTGACAACTGATAGGGTGATCTGTTGGGTGCAGCCTTACATCAGCCACAGCCTTTCTGACCGGCTCTGCCTGTTGCATGTTCTACAGGAAGGATGTAATGCCAGTGAAGGGATTCAGCAGCTCTCTTCAGGGCAGCTTTACTGGAAACCACTTGACTTTTCTTCTAACACCTTGCCCCCAGGACAGCCGAGGCAGGAAAGTACCAGCTGTACCAGTCTTAGGGCAGCATCTGCTGGTTATTGCATGGATCAACATAAATGGTTGTCATGGAAGAGGCTGCTTGGACAGTGGGACTCTTAAACCTGACACAAAATCCCTCTTCCCTCTGCAGAAGGGCTGGGGACAGCGGGAGGATAATTCACCCTTCGTCCTGACTTCTCGGTCCCACAGGCAGTGCAGAGCCATGCCAGGCTGGCCCCGTGCTGCAGGGTGGAGGGGGGCTATCGGGGAAGGAGGCATGGCTGAAAAGGCGAGAACCAGAAAAAAAGAAAGGAGAAAATGAAGCCAACCCAGCGGCAAAATTGAAAGTTGGGTTTACCATTCCCTGATGCTTTGACACTCGCTAAAACTGGGAGTTCATCTCCTCAGGGTCTCTGCCTTACTGCTGTTGTTTTGGAGGCATTAAACACCCGGTGCCTGAGCAAAGTATCTGGGTTGTGCCTGAGAGTATCCAGCGTACCGGGTGTCTGGCGTACCGTGCCCGAGCCCTTCCCCGCTCATCCCTGACCTCTCTGGGAACAGCCTGGCCATGGCTCTGTTGCAGCGGACAGAAAAGAGGGAATGAAAAAAGCAGGCTCCCAGTGAGCCGCAGACATGGGAAGAGAAAAGAAAATCCCCTCTCCCCCAAAGAGGTTGTGTGTGATTCCTTGGGATGGGGGAAACCCGAGCCGAGTGGGGAAAGATTAGATGGCTGGCGATGCACTCCTGTGACGAGTCCGGCCATTGGAGCTCTATGGTTAAAGAAGATCAGAAAACTGTTGGTGCACTTGTGGGTGAAAGGTGTTGGGATTGACTCATCTCTCCTTTCCTCTAAGTATTCAGTGGGTTTCAATTAGATGCAATACAGTGGATTATTTTTAATATTTAAAGGGATCGTATTCCAGGGGTTTAATAAACTTAGCCAGGCATCTTGTCTGAGTAGGAACGTGCCTTACAAAACCCTCCTCAGTGCGTAACGGTGGAGAGCTTATTTTGGGTAGGTCCTAAAAATAAGCAAGCCCCAGACCCCCAGGTTCACAGCCCTGCAAATGCTCCTCTGTAGTTTATTTCTGTTTAAGCAACTAAAATCTCCTCTGACATCAAGCTGAGGCTCTCTGTTTGCCAGGTGCGGCCGCTCAGCGATACTGCCCGGAGG
>NW_020799103.1:5133610-5147708 GCF_003259725.1 Athene cunicularia
GCGTGTGTTTTTCCATCTGCACTTGGAGACCTCGCGTGTGCTGGGGATGCCCGCCCGGGTGCGATGAGAGGTGTTTCTCGGGAGCTCTCAGGCGAGGAGAAAGGAGCCCCAGAAGAGATGGCTCTCGGAAGCACCCCTCACCGACAGGCTGGATAAAACTCAGAAGGCACCTGGTTTGCCGTGTCGGTTTCATTAAATTCATAATGAAACGCCCTCTGACCTTTTTTTTTTTTTTTTCACTCAGGGAAAAGTCAGGTTGTCGAGCTAATATTTGAATACATCTGCTGTGATCTAGTGGTGATGAGCCCCACTAAACCCCATCCGCTGCCCCAAACAAATGGTTCTGTTATCCAGGAGGTTGCCAAGGAGCTTCTATTTCGATGAATTTTCCACTCCATGGATAGTTTTGTGTATCTCCCTATATTTTAATTTTACACCCGTTACTTTCTTACCAGCTCTTAACAAACTCTTGGTACCAGTTATTTCCCCTTCCTGCCTCCGACGCGTGTTTGTGTTGAATTCTAATCGTTCTCTGCATAGACGCATGGGACGGACGGCTGCGAACAAATGACACTGGGCCATATTTGGTCACATTTGCTCACGGTGACTCATACCTTAATCTGCAAGTAGCTTTATTGATTTTAGTATCTACTATTTTTCCAAGAGCTGTCACCGCTTTGGTGGTGGTTTGTCACCACCTTTCATCTCTTATGGTTATGGTACTGTAAAATGTCCGATCTCCTTCAAATATCTCTTCATGCTGCAAAGTTTTGATGTGGCAGTCTTTCTTGCTTCTTTTTTATAGTTTTATTTTACCTGATACCGTGAGTGTTGTCTTCAGTGGTTTGGTGGCTGTCAGGTGTCTGTGTCCAGCATGAGATGTTTTTTTAATGTGGTATTTGACGTAGGCATGGTCTGTCTCCGAGTTTGTCATTCTCGGCACCCCTCCATTTGGATAATCGCTTGATTTTCAGCATCGCTCAATAATTTCCTATTTCAAATGGTCTGATAGTTCTCACTATTTATTTTTAGTGGCCACCATTCACAGGCATGTATGCTGGAGGATTATGTCTAGCGTTTCATTAATCTGAGGTGGCTGGATGCACACATTTGCCTTTGTACAGCAAGTCCTCTATTTTGTTTCTTTACCACACCGATACTGAGCTCTCAGAAATGCCCAAAGAAAATGCAGACTGGCTGCCATTTAGTAACCATATGTTGCCTCCTAAATAAAGTGGCATACAATTGCCCTGCCATGAGAAATTCTGGAAAGGTGGATGGATCCCAAGGGACAAATTTTCCTCAGAGCTGTAAGTCTTACCATGAATCACTGTAGTAAATCACCACAGAGCACTCGACAATGTAACTGCTAGAATTTTTTTAATCAGATACGCAAACAAAGAGAGCATCCGTAAGATTCTGGGAGATCTAGTTCATTCCTCTAGCAAAAAATAGTCACGTCAAGTGCTGTAAACAGCATCTGTAAGAAACAGTACCTCTCAAAGTTGTTGAAAATCAGTAGATTCCCTAGACCTGGGAAGGAGACAGGTAGTACAAGGTAAAATGCATATGGATAGACACTTTCACAGCTCCCTCCCCTCTGAGCTAACATTAGACTGGGGCTAAGAAACTGGGGCTAGCAAAAACAGCCTTGTCAAAGTGGTCCTTAAAATGGAGACAACAGCTTTTGGGGCATGAAGAACTAGAAGGAAAGAGCTGAGGAACACAGGACTGGTTTCGTAATCCTCATTTTCATCTATGGTTGGCGAGTCGAGCTAGTAATGGGAAAAAAAAAAAAAAAAAAAAAAGTAATACTTGTATGCCTGGAAGTAAGAGTTTGAAACAAGTGCGAGTATCCCATGTTTCCCTCATGTCTGGTTTTCTGAACGCTTTTACGCCTCCTTTCTGCGTGTCTCCCACCACATTGTTAGGAATACTAAAATGCCCTGGCAGGGAAATGTCAGGGGACGTCCCACAGCGCCTGGGGCGCATGTTGAGCAGTTTCGCGTGCAAACCACTTGCCAGCTTCAGCGAATCCCTACACCCACACGCCAGCAAGGTGCAGGGCAGGGCAGGGCACCGGCTTCTCCCATTAACTGAAAATATCTCTGAGACATACCCTTGCAAAATTACAGCCAGGAAAACATACCAACTGACATGGAGTTCATATAACAACTGCCCACCCATTTCATTATTTCACAAATGTGTGATTCGTGCTTGTGAGCTGTCACCGTTAACATTTCCATCTGTCTCAATATTGCTTCTATTCTTAGTTGCTATGTGATAGATGTAGGTGTATGAAAAGGATTTTTCCCCCCTCCCTGTGTCATGAAACAAATTAAGTGAAAGCCACATATATGTATCTACGCATTTCATACAGGCAGCCAGAAATGCAGGCACCTTCGTGGCGCTACCAGTACTAGAAGTAGATGTGGAGTACGAAGCACGTGCCTGCGGCCTCTCGGTGCTGCTAGAACATGTACTCAATGGGGAAAAACATAAATAAGTCAAAATCTAACCACAAAAGAACAATATTGCTTTGATCTCCTTCTGAACATGCAGTTGGAGAGACCTATTTTCCTAATCACGTAAGTATGGGAGTAATTTTACTTATCACGTAATCCTAATTGGTCTTTTCCTGAGGCAATAGCAAAGGGAAAACAGCCGTGACACACTTCAGTCTTCAAAGGATCGGGTCCTCAGCTGTGTAGATATTTCCAAACGGCGCTTTCAAAGTACTCCTCTCTCGGACAAACAGAAAACTCTTTGCATAACATAGGCGAAACCTGCATTTCTCAGTACCTCTACGCCAAAACTGGATCTGATGGGATACCTGTAGGAGTGAACCCACATTTCACAACAGCCCCCGGCAAAAGTGAAATCTGGCTCCGGTTGCTTTATTCCCGTTGTCATTTGAACTTCATGGCAGAGCGCAAACTCGTAGTCTCCTGACGAAAAATGTCTTTTGAAGTCAGTAATGGATGTGACTGATTTTCACCCCTGGCGCAACTCAGTGCTTCCCAGGGAGGTGGGGATTAGCCGGGTCTGGTCTGTGGCGTAAGCTGGGCCGCGGGGGGTTGGCCCTGGCTCCTCCTTGGCTAGCGGAGAGCCTCGGGGCCGCGGCATTTGCCACAGAGCCAACTCTGCTGTCGGTAAGTGGTTTCCCCACAGTCCCAGGCTCTTTTGTGGTCTCCCGTGGGGAATATCAGCGGTGGGACTGTAATGGACCAAGGTCTTGCCAGAAGTGGCCAAGTGTATACTTTCCCTTCCCCCTACCTTTACATGGTCTAGTTTGTCTGTCGTCTTTTTTTTTTTTTTTTTTCCCAAAATAGCACACAAACCCCCAATTTAACAAGCATAAACCGTACACTCCGGCCTCCAATTTATTTTGACATTTGGCAAGAATGATTACGCAACATGTTCATTAAGTCATAACATTTTCGCTGCTTTCCTATTTCAGATTCTTATTGACTGTAGCACATGTGAAAATAATGAACTTATTTATTCTCCAAAAGAACAGTAGACCCCCAGCCTCCCAAGAAAACACATTGTTTATGGGTGCAATGTATGGAGAGACTTTTTACAGCTTTAGGTCTCACCTGACTGTAAAAAAAAAAATGATGGTTCATTTCTGAAAGGAATGAGGAGCGCTGTATCATCCACTGGAATGCTTAGAGGGTTGTGCAGCTTAGGAGGTCTCATCAGACAAGGTGTTTCCTTTTTAAACAAAGCCCCTTCCTCCTGACAAGCCTTTGTGGGACTCGGGAATAATCCAGTAAACAGTTACGGTAATAGATAATTAGATGGACCAGCTAAAAGCAATATGAAAGGGGGCTGGTAGCACAAGGATTACAGAAGGTGTGTGGGCATTTTGACATCCAGAAAACATTATAGATCTGGTCTCAGCTACCTCAGTCTCATGATGATAATTAAGAAATGTGGGTGTAGAAAAGCTCTTTGCCTGGTTTGGTTGGATTATTGCTGCAGTTCAAAACACAATTGGCGCAGACACCCACATTGGACATGATTGCCCTTTGATGAGGCAGATACTGACTTTTTAAAGCTGACATAGTTAAAATTATGTCTAAAGTTTATGGGGCCACAAGCTTCTGACTAGACTCCATTATTATAACAAATGGTAAAATACAAGCTGAAGCAGTTTTGTTTTTTAAAAAAAAAAAAAAAAAAGTTGAGGCATGTTGGGGAGGAAGGGGACCCTGGCAGTGGGAAGGCTTCAGGATTAACCCTTCTCTCATCTGTTTGGCTAGAGTAGAACATGGGCAGTGTCCAGGGGGTTTGCTTTGTACACGTGGTCATACATCCCTTTTAAAGACAGACTGGAGGGAAGACCAGCAAGGATGGTTCCTCGGCTGCTTTCATTAATAACCCACAGAGTGTAAAATCTAGTTCCTATTCAGTTTGTGTGTCGTACGGCAGATCTTTCCGGTTCTTTTACCTCTGTTCATTCAATAGCAATACAGAGATGTTACCAAACTCTCCTCTGAGCACTGAATAAATGGTAAAATACAAGCTGAAGCAGTTTTGTTTTTTAAAAAAAAAAAAAAAAAGTTCAACCTTCTTTATAAGTAGAATTTTTTTTAAGGAACACTTGTGAATGGTAAGAGAGTGATGGAGGCTGTCTAGATGCAGACTGCCCATGCCTAAGATAAGACATAACAGTATAGCCTAACGTACTCTTGCAGAGTGTTATTCTAATATTAAAGACACTAAATCTGTGCAGCTACGGAAATCTCAAAATATTGACTTCAGACCCGATCCTGCATTCAGGTTTCTTTATTCTTTTTCATGTTTCGCTCCTTAAAACAACAGCAACGGAAGAAGTTTGTGTGATGGTCCACTGGTTGGTCTGTACCTATCACTTAGCTCCCATTCAGATTTTCCCTGAGGAACCAGAAAAGGCCACATGTTGACAAGGTAGACAAGAGTTGTGAAAATACCTGACATTTCAAAATTATATTTTTTCGTAATATTTTCAACACAAACTCAGTTCTGTGTTGTCTTACAGACTGTTCAAAGAGGCTTTCAGTATTTGTTTTTAAAGCTATTGTCAAAAGTCTGGCAATGATATTTGATAAAATATTCGGATTCAAAATAAAATATATTGTGAAAAGACAATGGATTTCAGGGAAACAGGTGGTTACCATAAGAAAAAAAAAAAAAAAAAAAAGAAAAAAGGCAGCTGATTTCTGACAGCAAATACCTTTTGAAACCTGACCAACTCTACTGAGAATGGGATGCAGTGAGAGTCATGAGCAGGGGTCAAGAGACTTGAGCTGCTTACATGGTTATTTGGCTCTGTCAAATACATGTTTGTTCATTCACATCTGCCACAAGTTTATAAAACCATCTGAGAGGATATTTGGCTGAATTTTGTGAACAAATACCCGATAAAATAGTATTGGTCAGGAAAACAAAAAGCCCTAGCAGTTTTTAAGTAAGGCTAAACTCTGGGTTTGGAATTTTCCAGTGGATGACGATACATCTCGAGTGTCTTTTGCTTCTGTACGTGTCGTTTGCTGTAGCCTGGAGTGCGATATCCCTTATTCTATTGCTGAAAATTTATTACATCAGAGAAAAAAAAAAAAAAAAGAAGAAAAAAGGATAATGTACCTATTGGTTATAGAAAGAGTCATTCACAGGAGGAGTGAATCTCACAGTATTTCCCATATGAATCCCTTTTTGTGTCCCAAATTTGGTTTGTTGACTAAGTTATTCTAAGTCCTTACGCCACACTCATCATTCATCATGGTATTTGAACACCTTTCTAAGTGATATGACTAATATCTGTCACATGTTTTGCTCTCATCCTCTTCCGAGGGAGCAAGTACTTAAGTCTAGGGTTTTTCCTTTTTTTTTTTTTTTTTGTTGCGGATAAGTCTTTCACAAAGGCCTTGGTGTCACGAGAGGTAAGAATTTAATCATGGACTCACGCCATTCTTTTTCTCTGTGGTATTTGCTCCTACACCAGCAGTCAGTCACTCTATCCACCACCTATTCCCCAGGCAGATCTGATTCTCCTGCTTTTTCCGCCCACCACCTGTTGTTTTTCCTCTTCCCAAATCCTTCACCTAGAGTGCCCAATGATGGGCATAGCCCAGGATACACACTGCTTTTCTTGCCCCTTTTTTGAGGGGCTCTTTCAAAGACCCAAAATGTCTCTGACTTCAGAGGGGCTTTTAATCCCCAGTCTACCACCTTTGGCACCAAATAGGTATTTTTATCATCTACTTTGCCATCAGAGATTTCCTGCAGCACTCCCTAAAGAAAATTCTGCTGGCACCCAAATTTTAAGGAAACCAAACTATCTGGTAAGAAGGCAAAGCTAGCAAGTTGATTTGAAATGGCTAGAATTTCATATTCATATATCTGTAGGGGCTTTCCAAACAAAGAGGGGAGGAAATTCAGACTAATGTGAGGCATACACTTCAGGCCAGGAGTAAAGCCAAAGACGATGGACCTTTCAAAATTGTTTTCTTTTGGGTCTGTACCGTCCCCTGGCAAGTTAGCCTGTCCAAGAGCAGTAGGGCAAGACCAAGGCAATGTACTGACTCGCCTCCTTGACCACCAGAGGCCATTTCACCAGCTGCTGCTTGTGTGTGACAGCTGCCTGGGGCTCTGATTAGCAGCAGAACTTCCCAGCTCGCCTCTGCCAGGGCTGTAAACATCATGATGATGATGTGAGTTATGCCAGTTCCCTCTCAGTAACGGAGAGTTGGGCAGACTTCAGCGCATGCTCCCCCAGGACATACAGGGGATGATGCAGCCACAGGGCTGTGTCTCGTTTGGATCAGTTTGTCTTTTTGTCTCTCTCAGTTTGGGTATCCAATGCGGCTTGCAGGCTGGGGTAGCCCCCAAGACCCAAACCATAGGATCAGCTGTCCCCACAAAGCTCACGGAGCTAATGCCTCCCTGCATAGCAGTAGCCTCCCGCTCGCCCTCGCTGCGGACCCGTAAGTGGCAATGAGCCATGGGCTGTTTCTGCAGCCAGAGAAATGGAGATAAGAGGAATGGGGGGCTGTGCAAGGAGGTGGTTCAGAGGGCACAGAGCCCCTGATATGGGCAACCACGAGGAAAGGGTGGGCA
Source organism: Athene cunicularia (assembly GCF_003259725.1). Taxonomy (NCBI): domain Eukaryota; kingdom Metazoa; phylum Chordata; class Aves; order Strigiformes; family Strigidae; genus Athene; species Athene cunicularia. The sequence continues at coordinate 5,140,715 of NW_020799103.1, forward strand.
GGACACAGCCCCTAGAAAAGGAGGTTTTGTGCCTGAGGGAAGGAGCCCCGTGGAGGGGTTTCTGAGGGGAAGAAATGAGGCAGGTGCCTGGCGTGCTCCAGGTGCTCAGCCTGAGTGCTTGGCATCGCTGTGAGTTTTGTCGGCCTCTTCTCAAGCCTTGTCCAACCTCACCTGTGACTCCTCCTAGAAAAAGGTAGCGTAATCTCAGACACAGGCACTCAGAGACTTTGGGCCAGGACACATCAACACTGCTGTGGTGGGATCAAGCCAATGCCACGAGCCCTCCCTGCACCCCCAAGGACTGCTCCCACAGTGGCAGCCCAGTTGTACCCTCAGAGAGGAGGCACCTGGGCTGTGGCAGAGTTAATTTTCCTTTATCCGTTCTCATAGGCACTGTCACCACTTGGCAAGGCAGAGACTAGATGGAGATAGGCTAACACAGATAGCCAAGTGATAGGGAAGGAAAATTATAGGGTTGTATGGTTCAAGCGTGTACGGAAGGGATGTGTTTCAGGTACCTGAGCGTACTCCCAAAACCTTATTTATTATACCAATACAAAAAAAAAGAAAGTGATGGAAGGCTGTTAAAGTTTATCTGAAGACTCTACCAGGTTATTTATAAAGATTAATTGTACCATACCTCTCTCTTTGGGAAATGAGGAGAGAAAGCACTGGACCAGAAAGCAGCCCAGATCAGGAGCCTATAATGCACTTACACAGGCACTTTAAACCAGCATAAGCACCCATCCCTGCCCATGCTGGGATAGCTCTGGCCTGGAGCAGGTCCCTGGGCAAACAGGTTGTGTGGCTGGAAAGTGGCCCTGTGGGGCTGCCAGGGATCACCATGGACCCCCTGCCAGCGAGGAGGTGCGGGAGCACTAGGAGGCGATGGGCAAGCAGAAATGATGGATAGTGCTGGAGTCCCACTGGTCCCAGGCTGGCCCACACCGGGGGAGCAGCACTCGGATGGAAAAGAAATAGTGATGCATCTTGCCTGGTATGGGGGAACGCAGGATGAACGGTCCATCTTCCCAGCAAGCTGGTTTAGCAGTCCCTCGTCAGTCTGTGAGCATGTCCTGCCTGGCTGTATCTGAAACCTTGATGGAGGAAGCTGTCCACCACCTTCTGAGGCCGTGCTTTTGGTGGGATGTTAGTAAAGATCAAGGGTTAGCTAAAAATCAATTGGCTAAATTCAGGTGGAGGTCTAGGATCAGTTTGTCAAACAGCGAGAATGTGGTTTTCGTACGCTTGTCTTTCGTTTCTGTTAGTGCTCGGGCTCAGCCTTTTTTTCCTGAGTCTCTTTAAGACCATCAGTATGGGGAATTAACACAGAGTTCATTCAGGGTGAGGGTGAGGGCCTGACAAAAGCACAGCAAACCCGAACTGCAAAATAAACTATGTTACCAGTTACGCTTCCCCAGCTCTCCTAACTGGAGCAATTTTCTGGCAGTTAACAGGGTTTAAATTAAGAAACTAATCAGAAGTAAGCCTCTAAATTATACCAGTTATTTACTTTCTTTTATCTTGATGCAACTTCTTAAAAGAATATTTTTAACAGATCTTTTAAACATTTGTAGTAAGAGGCAGAAGACAAAATGTCATGATTTCCATATGAAGGAGTTTCTCTCAGTGCAATTCCTATCTAAAAAGCCATTTTATCCTAATATGGTCCCAGAGTCTAAGTAACATATTCTGTTGCAATGACTTTTGCATCAAAACAATTTTTCTGTTTCATATTCGAGAAGAAACGTTGAATATTTAAAATCCGTATCCTTTTTGATCTTAATTCCCATCACAGAAGAGCTCTTTAGGCCTCATCAGTGTGCTCTAGGTGCAATATCAGAGTATATTTTTCATATTATGGGATCTAACCCAAATTAAGAAACCAAAGGGGAAGAAGCTGTTACATGCCTGGAAGGGAAAGGGATTCTGCTCGGAGCACGTAGCAGGGTAAAGCATCAAACAGAAACGTAACGGAAGTCTAAAATAAAGGTTTGAACGCCTTGCTGCATAGTCCTTGCTGAAAACCTAGCACTCAGCTCTCTTCTGATTTACTCTGCATTTCTGTTGACTTCAGCGGTGTTTATATTCAAGTAAGTAAAGGCACTATAAGGCCGTATAGTACAACTGTGAGTTGCAATAAATTATGGCTGATTAAACAGGCTAACTAATGAAATACAAAGAGGTGTTTAAAGCCACCACTCTTGTAAGCATTTATGTTTCAGCTGTATAAACTACGTGAAAAATAAACAGTGTCCAGGAAATGAATGTAGATAATGTTGTTTACAAATTTCTACTCCCAACGGCACGAGTCCTGAACCACCGAGAAAAGGCCCCACTAAATGCCTTGCCAAAGCCAGGGACGGGTTTTACTTGAGTAGTCTTTGAGTCACATCCAGCCCTAAAAATAGAGGGGCTTTGGGCATGTCGAGTGCGCGATCGCTTTCCTCCTGCTTGAGGTTCTGGTGGCACGGGTGTTGTGGTGCTGGCTGTGTCCCCACTGCTGGATGCTTCTGCCTCACTGCCACCCCTCCCGAGTCACCCCGGCCTTGTGTAGGCTGAGACAGAAGAACTGATGCGTTTTCCCATTTGAGAAATGGCGTAGAACTGAGGAAAGTTATTTTAAACTATCTTAAAATTTGTATAGAGTTTCTGAATCGATATTTCAGGATTTTGGTATCCCAGGCTAGCTGTACATCCACCCCGTGTTTCGTTCCCATCTCTCTGCATCTATAGATGATAGTCTGAGCACACCACATGCTGCAGAGAGAGAACCCGCTGCGCATCCAATTGCTCCCGTATTGTACTTGCGAGGAGGAAAATAACATTTTAATAAGAGTCCCACAAATACAACTATACCAGCGCTAATTACTATTTAAAGCAATTCTGCAATGCAAGTCAATTAAATCATTTCATCTGGCCAATGCAGAGAAATAAAGGCCCCTGTGCAAATCCCTCTGGCGGGGGCTGGGCTGGGTGTTATGGTGGAGGGCAAGAGGGAGCGGGGATGACACCCTCTCTGTTGGCATCTTTTGCTGTGCATTAAATCCCCCAAGGAGTGGGCGAGAACATAACCCGATGGTGGTCCAAACCTTGATTCTTTTGCTATCGTTGGTGCTCACACGCCACCCGGGTGCTCCTCCGCCGTGGATAAACAGACCATCCTTTTTATCTGGACAAGTGAAAACCGCTGGACTGACACATGGCTGCCTATTAATCTCCAAAGTGGAATGTAGTAACGTTTATACACAACATGGTTCCAGTCATTAAATTAGTGGAAAATTAACAATCTCAAGTGTTCACTAAACAGAAAAGACAGCAAACAAATGAAGTGTGTTAGTCAAGGGAAATTTGGGCTTTAATGCGACTAATCCCATACTTGTTTCTTGAGCCACAAGTCACGGTAACTGGAGGAGGAGAACATAATGCGGTCTGGGTTTCATTTGAGGACTCTATTTAATTTTTATTGCTGCGCTGATAATGTTAGTTTGCAATTAACGAAAATATCTACTGTCCCTCAGATACTTCTCTCTTTAATGCTTTAGGTGGTTAACATGGAAAACGTTTTGAACTCTAGAGTTGCTTCTTAGATAAAATAGCTCGATACCCTATTAAAAAAAAATAAAAATCTTGAATTCATCTTTAAACACATCAGCTCGTTAAAAGTATTGACGTAGCTGTGCTTTAAAGAGGGAACGAGCCAAAGCACCTTAACCTCTTTGGGAAGACGAAGACAGCTATCCAAGTGCAGCGTAAAATGCCTTAATATGAAAGTAGCACAGGGCGGGAGAGCTAGGAGAACTATTTAATGTTTACACATGCTTTTCATTCCCAAGGACCTCCGTGTACCCGAGGAGGATCCCTCCTGCCAGCTCTGGGCCAGAGCGGCGCCCCGTGAGCGCTGGGCACCCCAGCACAGCCACCGACCCCCGGCGCTGAGCGCCATCCTCCATCTCCCCTCCCTGACTGTTTGCTTTAGATCTCTTATCGCCCATCACCCTCCGGGCAGTATCGCTGAGCGGCCGCACCTGGCAAACAGAGAGCCTCAGCTTGATGTCAGAGGAGATTTTAGTTGCTTAAACAGAAATAAACTACAGAGGAGCATTTGCAGGGCTGTGAACCTGGGGGTCTGGGGCTTGCTTATTTTTAGGACCTACCCAAAATAAGCTCTCCACCGTTACGCACTGAGGAGGGTTTTGTAAGGCACGTTCCTACTCAGACAAGATGCCTGGCTAAGTTTATTAAACCCCTGGAATACGATCCCTTTAAATATTAAAAATAATCCACTGTATTGCATCTAATTGAAACCCACTGAATACTTAGAGGAAAGGAGAGATGAGTCAATCCCAACACCTTTCACCCACAAGTGCACCAACAGTTTTCTGATCTTCTTTAACCATAGAGCTCCAATGGCCGGACTCGTCACAGGAGTGCATCGCCAGCCATCTAATCTTTCCCCACTCGGCTCGGGTTTCCCCCATCCCAAGGAATCACACACAACCTCTTTGGGGGAGAGGGGATTTTCTTTTCTCTTCCCATGTCTGCGGCTCACTGGGAGCCTGCTTTTTTCATTCCCTCTTTTCTGTCCGCTGCAACAGAGCCATGGCCAGGCTGTTCCCAGAGAGGTCAGGGATGAGCGGGGAAGGGCTCGGGCACGGTACGCCAGACACCCGGTACGCTGGATACTCTCAGGCACAACCCAGATACTTTGCTCAGGCACCGGGTGTTTAATGCCTCCAAAACAACAGCAGTAAGGCAGAGACCCTGAGGAGATGAACTCCCAGTTTTAGCGAGTGTCAAAGCATCAGGGAATGGTAAACCCAACTTTCAATTTTGCCGCTGGGTTGGCTTCATTTTCTCCTTTCTTTTTTTCTGGTTCTCGCCTTTTCAGCCATGCCTCCTTCCCCGATAGCCCCCCTCCACCCTGCAGCACGGGGCCAGCCTGGCATGGCTCTGCACTGCCTGTGGGACCGAGCAGTCAGGACGAAGGGTGAATTATCCTCCCGCTGTCCCCAGCCCTTCTGCAGAGGGAAGAGGGATTTTGTGTCAGGTTTAAGAGTCCCACTGTCCAAGCAGCCTTTGAAGTTCATGCCAAACCCCAAAAGGGAAGCCTAGAGATTTGGATGGGGAGGACTCTGTGTGTGTGTGTGTGTGGGTGTTCACCACTCCATGTATGTGATAATTATCATGTATGATTCCTATTCCACTTATGTGATGGTAGATGCTAGTAAAGACAACTGCACAGGTGGTGGCAAGGAACAAGCACAGAGGGGGCATGCTCAACAACAAGTATGTTCATGAGCAGCTTAATAAATTTATATCTAATAGACACATGTATTTCCTCGCTTGCAAAACACTAATCTGCACCTACCACAGAGCTCTGTTATAGAAGCAGTTTCATGCATATAAATAGTGCTGAAATACCTGACTAGAAGGCACGGGACAAGATCCAGGGTACGGATCCCCCCCATGTGACAGAAAGCTGGCACACCTCTAGCAAACATGAGAAGAGACCAATTATTTTAATTGTTTGTTGGAGTTTTAAATTCACTTTTGCTGTAGCTGCAGGGTGAGGATTCTGAGCTATTAGGTGATACTTTCTTCAGCAAAAGCGTTGCGGTTTCGGTGCCTGTGATTGAAAGAGTAGGTTTCAGCGCTTCATCCTGTACACATGCAGCCTACAAACTATGTTTAATGAAAGATCTTTGGGTTTGTATTCCTGTCTTTGCTGTTTCACATCATCCTTTCCCTGCTAAACTGAGGCTGAAAGGCCTCTCCGCAGATGTTGTTCACTGAAGGCAAACTCATGCTCGCTATTAAGATCAAGAACCCTGTGCTATCTACGGCACGGGGTGTATTCCGGCCACCCAGCAAGCCACTTGGAGACCAGAACCCCAGCGGCTCTCTGCAGGCTGAACGCAAGACAAACCTTGGGGCTGTGGGATCCAGATGCCCCCAAGCCCAGGGCATTATTAACACGCAACACAGATGCCCGGGAGAGGCTGTGGCCGTGCTCTGACCGACCCCTGGGCTCAAGGGGTGGGCTGGGGAAGTGCTCACCCCTTTCCTTCTCTCTTCGTCTCGCTTGGTCATAACCTGGACGACTGCAAAGTTTTAACATAGTGGACCAGAATTTGGGTTTGCTCCTTGAAGATGCTGAGGGTTTTCGAGCCCCGCTGATGTTAGCGTGGAGCGTCGGTGGCTCCGCTTTGTGTGCTGCGATCGCTGAATCATCAGAGAGCGGCGTCACAGCCCCAGTCATCTTCTTACAAATGCCACGTGCCTGCAACCTCCATTCGTGTTTATAATCCATTGCAATTTTTAGCATGACTGGAGTCGGGAAAGTTTATTTCCATGAACTTTCCAGCCCTTTAATGTGAAAAAATAGCAAAGATAGGTAACTAGGAAACATGACTAAACATAATTAAACATAAAATGCTTGTAGTGATAGAAGAACTGACCTCAGCCAATTCAAATTATTAATAGAAAAAATAGTGTCAGTCTGAGTACATCAACAGCGTTGTCATTTCTGTAATCAGGATTAGTTTATATTTCCTGACAACTGAGTGAGAGGCAGTCCAAATTGTAGCTTCTTGACCTTTTTCTCATTCAAAACCAGGTTGAGATACCATGTGAATAAAGACACATTTGCGGGGGGGAGACTGAATAGCCAGTTATGTATTGACTAACTGTGGACCTTTTAAGAATGTTACTCTTTTCAAATATTGACTTTTTTATTGCTTCTCTTACAACTGCAATGGGGGAATTTAAGAGCCCCACAAACTACTTTATCATATAATTAGTTTATCAGTAAATTTGGACCTCGTACATCAATCACTATAATGCATAACCTCCACCGAGACAGAAACCAGATGTGCGTGCTTCTGCTTTCTTCTTTATAGTATCTATGGCATCATTAGTGCCTGTGCTACAGTTTAAATTGAATTCAGCAAAAAGCAATGGTCTTACCCCCCTGCAAGCAATCTGATATTGC